>NW_028321900.1:2248725-2569971 GCF_036245765.1 Copidosoma floridanum
AAAGTGTGTACATATTTTGAGAAAGGAGGAAAGGTTTTAGTGATAGGCAAATGTGTAATATACATCATTAAAAATACATCATAATTCTAGTGTGCTTAGCTTGCAAAACATATGTGGGTATTTCTCTTTGGAGGATTCCGTTAAACATTTGTGAAAGTATATTTATGTGTTCTGTGTGTTTTTTTTTGTTTGGTGTCTTATTTTGGGTTTTCTCTGTTTTTGCTGTTTTTGTGTTCTTAGATGTTGTATTTTCTTGTTTCTTTTTATTGACTTTGTCATTATATTTCTTTAGTTATGGATATTTTTTTGTATTTTAAAAGTTTTTTATGAGTGTGTTTTTTTGTAATTATATTTTGTGTATTTTTCTATAAGTTTAGGTATTTCTTTTATTATAAGTGTTTGCTGATTTGTTTGGTGTTTTGAATTTGGATTTTTGTGTTTTTTAGTGTTTGGTGCTTTTTTTTATTTTTTATGTGTTTTTTGGTTTTTCTTCAGTTTTGGTTCGTAAATTTTCTTATGTGGTCTTCTTTGGTGCATTCAAAAATGCATCTCATTTGTATATCCTCTAACCTGTAATTAATGTAGCGGTGATAACATTGTCTGGAGGATGTCCAGACTGCCAATCCTTCTTCTAAATCTTGACAAGTGCCGTAGTTAGGTGAGTTGGCGAGGCTGTTCTTCCCTCCAAAGTTTGTTGTCTCGAGAAGACCTGCATACATTATCCCATGATTGTCCGTAGCTACTTTTTGTCGGTATAACCAAGCTCGTGAGCGATGCTCTTTTAATGTTCTGACAATGGAATTACTTTGAGATATGTGAATTAGTAGTTTAGTCCCCACCACATTGCCTTGTCTAAAGCAAGATTTCAGGTAGCTTCCTACATAGTTTCGCGAAAGAACTTGTTCTCCAACAATATTTTATTTACTATGACATAAATTTTATTTTTATAACTTTCCAGAGGCAGTTTTTGTTGTTGTTGATAAAGACAGGCCAAACCTTAATTCAGGGCCTACAGGAGCTCTTTTCCATGGTGTTTTTCTCTTCTCAGATTTTTGGTGTCGATGCGTCCAGGTGTTTTTGCCTTAAAAATTTTCTTGTGCTTGTCAGTATTAGCGTTCGCCCTTGGTTTGGTCATGCCTGCAATGATCTAACTTTTGGTAATATTTTGTAACATCGTGATCCTAAATTAAACATTATGGGTGGTACGGTATCCTGTTTTAGTACTATATTTTTTAAGTACGTGAGTGCGTGGAACCAAAAAGTACAGTTTTTTATTTCAGAAAACTATTAGTTCCTGGTAACATGCATCAGTCTTCTCTTATGCGTTCTTCTATTTGTATGCACTTAATGATATGCGCTACCTACCGATTAATTTTAAATTTACGTATGTAAATATTTGTATGTTGTTAATGTTGACGCTTTTTTCTGCTGGGAAGTTCTGCTATTTAGGGTCGGTTAGTACATCTATTTTTGGGTGCTCTGTTTAAATAAGCTAGAAAGATTATGTGTTATTAAAACTCATGTGTTTGAATGCATCCGATACGTTGTCTGATTAGAGTGCATACAATCATTTAAATTCATTTTCTCTTTCAAGTACCCCGTTTAGGTATCCTGTGAAAATTTTCATGTAGCGAGCACGGTCACATAAGTTAATTGGGATTACATTCCAAAATGCGTATCTATAAACGTAGTTAATCGAGTGATCATCTACGAAGGAACATGATGTTCTAGATTTAAGTATTATTTTATTATTGCGTAGATCTATTGCATTGTAACGCTTTTCTTAAGTCATAGTGGCGTAACCCTGTTCTAATTCGTTCTCATATTCACCATACAATCCCAAATATGATCCTGCATTTTGACAGGCACTGTCGGAACTTACGGAACTAGCTAATTTCACAAAAAAGGTCTTTGTATTGTTAATGGGAATGTCTTGTATTATGTTGTCATATAACGTTATGCTTCTGTGTAAATGCATTCTATTGCATTCATCTCACGTTACTTCTCTGAGGTATTCCATTTCCCCGTTTTTTATTACTGGATCATGCGACCACATGCTACAATGTTGTACCATTCTCTTAAGCTTTATATGCACTAAATAACATGTGTAAATGCGTAGTCATTTAATTAGATGAGTTAAATGTGTACTCTGGTTGAGCTTATGACTGGTTCAGAAATGTCGCATTCTCCTATATTGACTAGAAAAAATGTTGTTTTTTACAATGATTTTCTGCTATCATATCCAATGGTTGCTGTGGCTTAGCTGACGATTTTGGCAAAAATGACTAACCAAAGAACTATCTTCATCTATAAAATGACTAATTGTCATTTGTTTTTGGTTATTAATATTATTAATTCATACTTTAGCGTGATCTTTTGTAGTACATTAAACAAAAACGACAATGATAATGCACATAAGCGTTGAGCAAGCAAAAATGGTTGACTTATCTGCAGGTGTACTATCGCTGTATATCTAATACTATCTTTTGCTGTATACTATCTTTCTGTGTCCTTCATTGATTTTGTTTTTTACGTTTCCACCTTTCCGTGTGTCAAGCACTAAGTTAGCTCCTGAATTCTGATTGTCAAATTTATGACTTTTCAGGCCTTAAAGGAGCTATACATTATTTTCCATTTTAATTAAATTAGAATTTGAATTTTTGTCACACATCTTTTTTCCTCTGTTTTTTACTGTTATCAATTTTTCTTGAGCGATCTCATGCAGAGCATTTAGTTGAGTGACTATTGAGATCTGTCATGTATTGTATGTGTGTGGGTAATTAATCATCTGCTTCGAGGGGTTTGCTTCGAGGTAGCCATGATATTCTTCCAAAATCTAATTCAAAACGTATGCGTTGTGTACTTCCGTGTTTATTAGCATGAAAAATAAATGTTACCAACTGTACCCATTCGTCCCACTGTTGTTCTCTTGTGAAAAATATTTAAAGGTATTCAGCAAGAGTATGATGTAATTTTTTGAGAGAACCGTTTGATTGGGGTTGAAACTTTGTTGTTTTAAATTGCTTGATTTTAAATTAACTAGCAACTATCTTGATTAACTAACTTAGAAAGTTAGTGCCTTGATCCGTCAGTATATCTGCTGGAGCTCCATAAATACAAATGAATTTCTAAACAAAAGCATCTGCTTGTGATGTAGCACTTTAATCCTTTAGTCATATTGCTATGGCGTATTTTGAGAATATGCATGGCATTGTTTGAAAATACCAGAAAAATAGGTGTATCAGTGATACTTAATTTTTGTTTAGTTTTTACATGCACTAGTTTTTTTTGTTGGCATTTAAGGCATTTTTGTGTGTATGATTAAATGTCTTGTTTCGGATGATCCCAAAAGTATGTAATCTTTAGCTCATTGTAACTTTTATTTACTCCTGTGTGTCCTACTTTAGCGGAGTTATGCTTTGCTTTAAATACGTTGTATCTTTCTTGTAGAAGTGGATGTTCCATTTTTTCCAGACACATTATTGTTTTTATTTGTGTGATGTGTTTTTGTAACATTTATAATACCTTTTGTAACTCGATATTTTCCAATTTGGCGCTTCTAGCGATGCTGACAGTTGATATTTTTTTTTAATAATATTTTCGTTGTATTATATTAAAAATTAAAATTATAAGTTTGATCAATAAAACAAGTATAGCTGCTATACCTAAAAATTTTTTATAACAAAGGACGAACATAAAATTAAAACAGTTTTGTGTAAATTTTCTTGTGCGTTTTTTTTTCTTACGTTGGATGTTAATAATTTTTTGGGAGTTTTAAAATGTGAAAATTATACTTATATCCTAAGAAATTTCTTCATTATTATAAAATAACGAAATTGTCTTGCGAACGAAAAGTATCAATTTACCAAATTATTTAATAGAACTAGAATTCAAAACATATTTGTTTAAACGTATGGGAAAAAAGTGTTTGTAACATTATTTATAAATCTAAACAAAACATAAATAAAAAAGAAAATAAGCCAGAATAATGCATCACATGAAAAAAAAACCAACTACCAACAGTTGAAATCCATCCTGAGATAGCAAAATAAAAACAGCAGTGGCATATGCTTTATCCATCTTAGTTATCATACGTTTGCGTGAAAAAGATCTTGAAGTCGCATATGTTCATTGGCAACCTCCGGAGCTTGTCCTACAGTTCATAACAGTTATCATGAGGAAAAATAATAAATAAGTGGTTACAGCTAAGCGGCCATCCTTCAAAAATTACTGAATATTTTTTCAAAATCATACTGGATTTGGCAATAAGTATTAACGTACGGAAAAAACAAAAAAAATGTTTTGAAATCAAATTTTGTGCATATAATTATCAGCATTTAGTTCCACGATCTAATTGATTCAGATTAATACATAACATTAAAGCAAGAGCGAGAGAGCAAGAGTGAGTGGAATATATAGCATATACTCAGTTTCAGTCAAAAGAGCGAAATTCGTGTCGTCACTTGCTTTGGCTGTGCACTGCGCTACATAGCTATAGTCGACGCTTCCGCTTCTCTCCTCGTAGGCACACATTTGGTATACTTGTTCCACGTGTCTCCAAAATGTGTACCTATATACTCATTTCCATGTGAATCCACTCCCCTCCTCGTAGGCGCACGCTGTTCGATACGAGTCTTGCACTCTTGTAAGATGCGCCCAGTTCATCAGCGAGCCAAGGTGGGTTGCCCCGATCAAAGTCGTCTCGCATCGTAGCATTGGCATTAGCAATCTCTCTACTTATTTCTGGGTATTACGTCATTGAGTTTTCTGAAGTCCATCACAATTTTGTATCACTTTTGTTTGTCTGGTCCCAGCATTTTTGGCTCGTAAAAAACAGGCACCAAGTGAGCGTTCATGGAAAGTTCAATAACTTCGTTTTCAAGCATTTCGTTGACTTGTCTATTTACTGCTTCTTGTAAGATGGGAGGCTGCCAGAAAGAGTTAACTTTAATGGGGGTTCTAGTTATTGTTGGAATGTTTAGCTCCATAAGGTCCGTAGTAGGTAAGCTTTTACCTTTAAGGTAAAATCTGTTGATACAGTCTACTATTATTTTTTTTCATAGTTGCGAGTTTTTTATGCTCCATGTGTTCGAGATGTAATAACTTTAGAATTTTTTGTTCCGGTAGTTTTACGTTCTAGTGTACTAATGCTCTTAAGATTTTTTTATTTTTGATAGATTTAATGTACAGTATATTTTTTTTTATTTCTTATTTAAGATTCATGATGAAATTATTGGCACATCCTTTCGCTTGTATGATTTTCTGAGAATTGTGTTTTTTTAAGTATGTTTCTATCTATTAATGCAATGTTTGGAGCCCTTCTTGATACTTAAAAGTTAAAATATTTTTGAGATAGATTGAAATATTAAGTGTAGTCGTAGTCTTTACTTTTGTATATAAGTAGTTTTTTTAAGCTTCTAATGCTTTCAAGTAGTTCAATTTCTGTCCCGCTTTCATTTGTATATAATCTTGCGCATAGGAAGTTTTCAGTAGTTTCCGATTTTCAAATATGCATACTTGATTATTATTCAGTAAGAAGCTTTGAATTTTGTTGTCATGGTTGTTTGTATTTTAATTTTTCAGATCTCTGATTTCAGAGATTGTTACATCAATTTTCGTATCTTGATTTTGGATTTTAGCGTTTGTAAAATAATTTTTTGTTTTATGATTTCGGATTTCAGCGTTTGTAACATCATTCTTTGCTTCATGATTACAGATTTTGGAGATTTTTGGTAATTCAGAATTTTTCGTTTTTTAATGACAACTGAGTTCGGATTTCCCAGTTTTCGAAAGTTGTGAGTAAAAGTGCTCTGTTTCTTTAACGCATAAGAAGTTGTATGGAATATTTGTGTATGGGACGGAATTTTTACGCTGTTTTAGAGAATACTTGGTGTTATTTATTGCGGTTGCAATAGATATTACATAATTTCGTTTTTTCAAATAACTTTCATAATAATTAGTTCGTACTTTATAAGTACAAAATATCTCGTTTTCTATAAGACCGTATGTTTCTAAAGGAAAATTATCCGTTGTTATATAAAATTCGAAGAAGTATTTATGAAAGCTAATTTTTAAATGATGTACTCTTAGGTCTCAACTTTTCCGTTTGTTATGCATTTAGGTCCAGAATGGTTTCCTGGGAAATCGTGATGTTAGGTGGAATAACGGATTCTTAAATAAGTGATGATTCTGCACTAGTGTCGAGAACACACGACAAAGGTCGATCGAATTCACTGAATTTGATTGTCTTGTAGAAATAAAGATTCGTGACTTTTCTATTAGCGTTGATAAACTGTGATGCTCTCATGTATGGGTTAAGTGGGGTGTTGATATCTTATTTTGATAAATCTTAAGTGATTTCTATGTCATTCGTTAAAAGCTCACTTATTTCTAGGTTCAAATTGGTGATGGCTTCATTTTGCTGAATGGCAGTTGTTATTTTAAAAGGAATAATGTTTTGAGTTAGGAAATCTTTTGGGATATCAAGCGTTAATTTGCCTTGACAAACATTTGTGACGACTTCTGAGTCTATTAATTTGATGAAGATGCAGGTGGTTTCTTGATCTTAGAACACTTATAAGACTTACAGTGTTAAGTTGAGTTGAGGCTCAATATTTTTTCTACTTCAGTATGTCTTCTAGACTTCTTCATAACATTTAGAATTTTCGTATTCGCACCTTGGCATACGTAAGATTTCAAACTCTCAATCCACCGACCTGGTATCGCAGGAAAGCCCCATCAAATACTCTAGAACAATATTATCTGCTCCCTTTCAGATGACAACCTCAATAGTAAACCTTGCGGTGTCCCTCGGGTCACACAATGGCAGGCAGAGGCAACACAAGAGACCTTTGGCGTCGAAACAGAAACAAGAAAACGCAAATTATCTCTAAGTCACAGGTTCGCTGGTATATTCGAATTTACAACAAAAGCCCTTCTCGGAAATTAAAACTTTCCACCCAACACTGATGTCTATAACTGCTGAAGTCACACTATAAAAATCACTCAAAACTACAAAAAAATACACGTAGTACGCTTGAGCTGTCACTTGACAAGGCAAATTTCAGAAACGCTTTTACGAAACATAACGTTATTAAAGTGATAGTGTTTATTCATAGTTAGTGTCCTCTTTTGACATTTTAATTTCAGTTCAGCTGTGATCGTCGTTCCCGAGCTGGACATATGTGGCAGACCTTCGAGAGGAGAGGTATTCAGTTGGTAGGAACAAGGTAAGTGAAGTAAGAGGAGAGGATGCGGGACGGCCGCTTATCGGCTGAGAAATCTTCGTCGCAAATGTTATTCCTTAAGTAGGGAAGTGTTTCCAAGAATTAGGAAGGGACTCCGGGGGCCTTGAAGTTTTCAACCGTTTGAGTGAAAGTGCGATTGATTTGAGTGTTGCTCGGATTGAGCAGTAAATAAGTAAATTTGGAAGCACAATATAGGTAATAATTAATTTTATGTTATACTACCACAAAAATTGTTATATTTAACATATATATCCACGTCAAGTGAAACAGTCAAAACTAGCTTAGGCCAAAATCCATGGAAATCAATAGCCCTTTGTAAGAAATCATCACTCTAATTTTTTCAAAAAATTTTACCGACATCAAAGCCGTCAATGACGGTCACAAATTTAAAATAGTTTCTTAGACCCAATTCTTTCCAATTATTTTGCTAAGAAAAATAAAAAATAAAGTAAGGGCCACATTTTGTAGATTTTTTGACACAGAATAGTTTAAAAATATTTTCAAAAAGATTTGAGGTCATGTAATCCTTCTTTTTTAAGTTTTTAAGCTTAAATAATTTTTTTTGCTAAGTATGACACGATTTTTTTTAAATTTGTTCTTTTTTCAACTTTGTAACAAATTTTACTTCCGTGATTTTTTGCGTAGTGGGTTTGAAACGGGAACAGGCGCTAGGTGGCGCTGAACACTTTGTTCACCAAATTTGACGCTTTTGCGCTTGGGTTTCAAAGTTTTGCAATCAGATAAAAAACTTATTCGTATTCATGGAGGGCTACCAATGATGAGTATGTAGTTCAACTTTCGGAATTTAAAATGGCTGATCCAATATGGCAAACGATTTTTGAAAATATTCAAAAATAATTCTAAAAAAAATCGTATCGTATTTCTCGTTCAATTTTAAGAGAAAATTGTATCCTGTACTTTTTCGATTCAATGCATGTATTCAGAGCAAAAAAATTCATGAAAGTTCGATTATATAAATTCACGTCAGATTTTATATTTCGTCCATTCATCAATCCGTAGGAACAATAACAATACATTTTGATTTATGCAATTAACTTTGTAGATCGCCGATACCGACATTAGTGTTAAGTTATCTGAAGTCAACATGGCGGATTCAATATGGCCACCGGTTCATTGTTGTCATGGAATTAAAATGCGAAAATGAGCCAGTCTATTCATGCTGTGAAAGTCTCTGAAGCTTATACGATTCCAAGTGAGCTTCTATGTGCTGTTGTAGTCACGTTAGGCTGAAAGCCCACTTCAAAACTACCAGCCTATTAACTTATAACATAACCTCTTTGCAGGGATATTAAATGACCTGAACTTCTCAAATGGCCGTAAAGTTCAACTTTACTTTTCAGTCATTTTTTTTCTTCAAGAATGTGACCTTGGTATTATATTATAAGCAGAGATGTTAAGAATACCTAACGTCTACTAGACTTATCAGAGTCTGTTAAGTTGAGTTGGATAAGTCATCAGACTTACCAGACCTGCAGACCCAGGTCTTATAAGTCTAGTAGACGTCAGGTATTCTTAACATCTCTGCCCATAATATAATACCAAGGTCACATTCTTGAACAAAAAAATGACTGAAAAGTAAGGTTGAATTTTACGGCTAGATGAGGAGTTCAGGTCATTTAATATCCCTGCAAAGAGGTTATGTAATAAGTCGATAGGCTAGTAGTTTTGAAGTGGGCTCTCAGCCTAACGTGACAACAACAGCACATAGAAGGTCAATGGGAATCGTGTAAGCTTCAGAGACTACCACAGCATGAATAGACTGGACATGAATACGCCATGTTGATTTCAGATAACTTAACACTAATGTCTATATCGGAAATCTACAAAGATAATAGCATAAATGAAAATGTATTGTGATTATTCCTACGGATTGATGAATGGACGAAATATAAAATCTGACGTGAATTCGTATAATTAAGCTTTCATGAATTTTTTGCTCTGAATACATGCATTGAATCGGAAAAGTACAGGATACAATTTTCTCTTAGAATTGAACGAGAAATACGATACGATTTTTTTTAGGATTATTTTTAAATATTTCCAAAAATCGTCCGCCATATTGGATCAGCCATTTTGAATTCCGAAAGTTTTAGTGAGGCGGCCAGGTAGGTATCCATAGCCTCTTATATGTCCACGACTGCACCAAAGTTTTTTCTACGTATTTTTACCTCCTGAACACGATGATGTTAGATGCGAGCCTGAAAAGTCCGGAGTCGATTGTTATTAACAAATTATATGTACAAATTTAAAAAATTAATTTTTTCGAGAAAAAAAAATTGCTCCTTATTCTTTGGCCTATTTTGAACAAAAAACCAATTGAGATTTATATACCTAAACCCCACATATTTCAAGTAAAAAATTCCTCAAGTTTGGAAAAACGCGTTTCTTACGGTTTTCGAGTACGTATTATTTAGCTGCTATTGCACTATTTCCAACCCACCTGGGCTTAAATTTTACCTTGAAGCATGTACTTTAGGATGACAGAAGACTTACAAACGTTAGCTGCTTAACAACTGCGGTATTGTTGATCTACGCATGAACGTTTCAATAGCTTATGTGCAGCGTACGTACATCTTTTGGGCGGCCAGGTAGGTATCCGTAGCCTCTTTATAATATGTCCACTACTGCACCAAAGTTTTTTCTACGTATTTTTATCTTCTTAACACGATGCTGTTGGGTGCGAGCCCAAAAAAGTCCGGAGTCGATTGTTATTAACAATTTACATGAACTAATAAAAAAAAATTTTACGTTTCCGACCTAAAAAAAATTTTGTTCGGTTAATTGGTCCATTTTAAACAAAAAATACACCCTGCTATTTTCTCATTAAATGCTTAGATTGTTTAGAAAAAAATTAAAAAGATAGATAAATCACTGAATTTGATGAATTCTCTGTACGCGTTATTCTTTCGACGACAATTTTGGGATATAATTTATGTTTTATTAGTTTTCATGTAATCATCAACGTGTTTTGATCTACTTTACAGAGCCAGGGAAATTGTTGTTAACAATTTACATAAAAAAATAAAAAAATTACAAGTTTTTGACCCAAGAATAATTCCTGAGGTTAATTGCTCCGTTTTAAACAAAAAATACCTCTTGCAATTTTTTTCGTAAAATTCTTAGATTTTGCAGAAAAAAAAAGAAAAGTTGGACAGAAACTAAGTTTTCAGCTCATACTAGTAGCTCTTCACGTATGATTTTGCTTGTATTCTGTAATTATTTGTCTGTTAACCTTTTTTTAATTATTTTCACCAACTATAACAAATTTTTTTAACTATTGGTCAAAGTAAAGCTGAATTAAATCTTTATCAATACAGTTTATAACATTCTCAATGAACTTTTATACTTTGAATTTATAAATTGCTATTGATTTTTTGGCTCATTGACGGTGTTTCATGGATATGTACTGAATATTAATATTTGTGTCCTGTACATTATATGAGTTTACATATTTTGAACGTAAGAATCTATGGTCAAGTTAATCAATACACAATCTACATTAAAATACCGTTCTTTTATAAAAAAATAAGTTAAGTATTTTTATTTAACCATAATAACTTTCTTACATAAAATATGTTAATCATTAAAACGATTCCGGCAAGTTTTTTTTTTACACTGACAAAAAGAACAGCATGGAATCCCAGCAGATACACAGACACAAGTTATTTTTGAGCACACTGTACAAATAAAGTTATGTACAAGTTCATGTACGTAAGGTAATAAATTTGTAATTTTTTTCGGTACCAGTAACTCATCTTGTTCTTCCTAGCCGAACAGTTTGGGATCTAAATACGTTGCACTGGCATTCAAACAATGCGTGTAAACTATGTAGATACATCTTTAAATATGCAATTTCACAGAAGCGCTTGTTGGAGGTAGATTTTCTATCAAGGTGCATCCACTTCGGTATGACCACATGCGAAGCTCGTCAAATGTTTTACAATCACTATTTGTTTTAACAACATTGACTAAATACTCTTTAGCTAAACTAAGTACTGTGTCACTTACAATTTCAGAGTATTCTATGGAAATTAAGTGAAGCTTTTAAATTATTTGTATGGAAATATAAAAATACTTTGCATATATACATAAAACTTACCTTTTCCGAAATCTAATAAGTACTTCTCTGGATTACTTCGTAAAGCAGATGTTTTTGTCCCGACTTTACTAGAATAATCTGCTCCTGTAAGATGGTTAATTGCCGGCAGAACTGAACAAAATTTATCACCGTGCTTTAATGCTAAGAAACAACGCGTACTAAAAATTCATCAAATTCAGTGATTTTTCTATCTTCTTAATTTTTTTCTGAACAATCTAAGAATTTTACGAATAAACAGCAGGGTTTATTTTTTGTTTAAAATGGACCAATCAACCTAACGAAATTTTTTTCAGGTCGGAAACGTAACATTTTTTTATTTGTTCATGTAAATTGTTAATAAAAATCGACTCCGGAATTTTTCGGGCTCACACCCAACAGCATCGTGTTCAGGAGGTAAAAATACGTAGAAAAAACTTTGGTGCAGTAGTGGACATATAATAAAGAGGCTACGGATACCTACCTGGCCGCCCCAAATATATACGCACGCCGCACATAAGCTATTGAAACGTTCATGCGTAGATCAACAATACCGCAGTTGTTAAGCAGCTAACGTTTGTAAATCTTTTGTCATCCTAAAGTACATGCTTTAAAGTAAAATTTAAGCCCAGATAAGTTGAGAATAATCCAATAGCAGCTGAGTAATACGTACTCGAAAACCATATAAAACGCGTTTTTTTAAAGTTGAGGAATTCTTTACTCGAAATATTTGGGGTTTAGGTATATAAATCTTAATTGATTTTTTGTTCAAAATAGGCCATAGAGTAAGGAGCAATTTTTTTTTCTCAAAAGAATAAATTTTTTAAATTTTTTTATATAATTTGTTAATAACAATCGACTCCGGACTTTTTTGGGCTTGCATCCAACATCATCATGTTCAGGAGGTAAAAATACGTGAAAAAAACTTTGGTGCAGTCGTAGACAAATAAGAGGCTACGGATACCTACCTGGCCGCTCCACTATTTAACTACACACTCATCATCGGCAGCCTCCATGAATACTAATAAGTTTTTTATCTGATTGCAAAACTTTGAAATCCAAGTGAAAAAGCGTCAAATTTGGTGACCAAAATGTTCAGCGCCACCTAGCGCCTGTTCCCATTTCAAGCATCGTTGGCCGCGATGGTCAAAAGTTTGCTGCCAACCACAACCTTGAGAGCGCTTCTTTATCAGTGCCACCAAGGGCCAAGCTGTGAACTATCGCTATCAACTGTATATAGATTTGTACGAATATGTATATCAGCGATAGTTCATAGCTTGGCCCTTGGTAGTGCTGATAAAGAAGCGCTCTGAAGGTTGCGGTTGGCAGCAAACTTTTGACCATCGTGGCCAACGCTGATTATAAGTTTACTACGCATAAAATCACGGAAGTAGAATTTGTTACAAAGTTAAAAAAAAAAAAAAACTAAAAAAAATCGTGTCATACTTTGCAAAAAAAATTATTTAAGCTCAAAAACTTAAAAAAGAAGGGTTACATAACCTCAAATCTTTTTGAAAATATTTTCAAACGATTCTACGTCAAAAAATTTACAAAATGTGGCCCTTACTTTTTAATTTTATTTTTTTTTTCTTAGCAAAATAATTGAAAAGAATTGGGTCTAAGAAAATATTTCAAATTTGTGACCGGCACTGACGGCTTTGATGACGGTAAAAAGTTCTGAATAAATAAGAGTGATGATTTCTCACAAAGGACTATGGATTCCCATAGATTTTGGCCTAAACTATTTTTTGACCTTTTTACTTGACGTGGAATGCCCCATATATATACATATGTGTAGAAATTTCTTAGAATATTTATTTTCGTTGTTTATTGGGAGGGACCGTCAGTAACAAGTGCAGGTAATCGATGATACACAAACAGTGTATTTTCATTAGGTAGGGTCGATTAGTATTTTTGTTTTTTTGCAACGTCTAAGCGTGGATAATAAAATGGCGTCGCATGAAGAAATAATGCTGATGCTTGTAAGCACGTGGGAGCTGCGCGCACTTAGACGTAGTATTACGACAATGCTCTTAGAGATGATTACGAGAAAACTTATTTTGAGGGGATTTAGTGCCAATGGAGATGAGCCCATGGTAAAGGGTTAGCTTTTATTAATGAAGGACAATTGGGACACAGTGCTCTGAGGACACCGCATTTAAGCACCGCAGACGAGATAATAGCCAGAAAGTTATTACGTAGACATTTGTTGGAATCAGAGGGCGCAGAAGGTCCAGTGTCTTCGTCTAAACCAACAGCTATGGGTTCAACGAGAGGGAAACTCGTACCAGTGCAAGAGAGACAGGAGAGAGGAAATGCGAGTGCGAGCAAGTCCGGAGTAGAGAATGAGTTACGGCGATCGGATGAGAATAGTGCTAACGCGTATAGGCCACTGACGGAGACTACGGTACAGACCGTGACGACGATGACGTACACGACGACGTATACGACGCCTATTGCAACGTCAGTATTAGGGAGGAGAAAAGGCCTAAATTAGGAAAGGAGCGGATGCAAACGATTACGATTGATCCTAACCTGCAGAGGTTTCTGATGGCAGATCTCCAAAGAGAACAAATTTTGAGTGCGACCACCTTTACCCTTGATGGGTGCTTCCTCGCTTCGCAACTGTTATTCCAGAAGGTGTGGGAGTCTCTTGTGAATAATCCTTTTAGGTTGACTCCAGAGAATATGGCACTTTTGGAGGTTCCACAGGCACACCAGTGGGTCAATCAGGCAGAGTCAGGGCATAATTAGGATCTGATAGGGAGGCTACAAGGGGCCGGAGAAGTAAATCTAGCAACATTGACAGATAATCAGGCGTTTCTTAAAGAGAATAGGAGAACCCCAAAATTAAAATAATTGCTCAACGGTCAATTTTGAAGAAGTCCGCACAAGATTTCTCTTTACCTAACAAAACTAATTAAAGTGAATATTTTACCCCCAGCCAGAAAGTAAACGCGGTTGATTCGAATTTGGAGGAGGATGGTTACGACAGCGATGGGAGGGCCAACGAACAGAGCCGATTATAAGAAAAAGAGTATAGGTTGGAGTGTGTGAGGATTAGAAGAGAGTTAGAGGAGAAATATAAAGCAGAAGGTTGGAGGAGAGTTTCTTCGGGTAAACGGAAATACATAAGGATGAATGAGAGCCAGGGTGAGAAACTGACAAGTAAAATGTCGGGTACTGAGAAAACTCAGTTCAGAGGATTTCCGCTCATCTAAAGAAGGCTGGCATATAGAAAACCAAAGAGGGGAACCAACGACGTAAGGATGGTAAAGAATCTGGTTAAAGGCATAGATCTGGGTAGCTTGGGAGAGGATTGGCGTAGCTTGTGGAAGCCACCACCTCTATCTCAGGACAGGATAGTACAGCCAAAGAACAGCCAGGAGCCGAGCCTGCAGAAACGGCGTACAGAAATGGGTTCCAGTGGTAACCTTCCCCTAGGAAGGAATGGACACCCACAACACTGAGAGACAAGATCTTGGTCAGAACTACAGTCCTACCAGAGGAGACGAGTTAGCTCTCCCAATGAGAGGCACGACAATTGGCACGAATCTAGAGGAAATAAGTGGTGTACGAAAGATTGAAAACAGCGCAGGTCAAGCTTCAGGGTCGAGGAGATTCCGAGCGAGCGGAGTAGCGTTATGGAAGGCTATAGGATCAACAGTCTCTGGTATCAAGCTGTCAAACTTCTGAAAGGTTAGGGAATAAAACTTTCAGGTGAAGACAGAGGTGAGGATGCTGAAGAGTTTTTGGAGCAATTAGAGGACTGTCGAGAAAACGCAGAATTTAGCGACCGAGAACTTCTGAGCGCATTGCCTTGCGTGTTATCTAAGGAAGTGAGCCACTGGCTTCTTACAATCAAAGGAGAGTTAAGAGATTGGGAAGAGTTTAAGGTATCTTTTAGGAGACAATATATCGGAGAATACAATGAGTAGGATCTCTGGGATGACTTGCGCCAGCGCACGCAAGCCATGACCGAGAAAATCGTGGTGTATTTGTCAAAATTCAAATACATCGTTTTAAGATTACCAGTGCCGCTCTCTATGAGATCGGTAGTGGAACTGGCTTGACGAAAATTGCTGCCCGAGTATTGTCGTGACATGTCCAACATGTCATGAGTCTGGATAATATCGAGACATACAGTTTGTGGTGGGAGAGGCAGAAAGAGTTGGACAGCCGCTATGTCCCACCACCACCAACAGATAAAATGCACGTACCGGGGGCAGGAGTTTTCAGAGTCCCAGTGGTGAAAGCCAAGATCGTGGCCGTGGTGAATATGAGTGATAAAGAGTAGTCAAAGGAAGAAAGTCCATCCGAAAATAAGAAGGGGAACAATAAGAGAAAGAGGAAGGGTAAGGGTGGTAAGGAATCGGAGGGTGGAGATAGTGAGGTTAGAAAGGAGGTGGTGAAAATAGGGAAAAACAGATCTCCGTTCTTCAAAGTGCCACCAGAGTTAATTGCGAGTCTCGCCCAATCACCAAACCGTCCGCCATGGGCCCAGTATTGGAGGCCGATACCTTGAAATAATCAGGTGATCGTGAAGTCTCCGACTTACGTCAAGGAGGGGGGTTAACCGATAGGTCCAACGGCCAACGGGGCTCAAGAGGGAGCTGTCCTTAAGCAGACGGCCAGCCAAGACGAAGTTGGAAGAGGGAGTAGATTTTATACCACGTGTTATACCTGCCAGGATGTTGGTCATCGCTCAGCGCAGTTCCCGGAGGTGCTTTGCTACGCATGTGAAAACAAAGGACACCTGGCACGGAATTGCCAGTTGAAGAAACCCCCAGTGAATCCCGAGCCTAAGCTGACATTTGCATGTCAGGTTTGTAATACCCCAGGAATAGTTCTCTCGCCCTGTCCTAAAAGTACTTTTTGGCGGAAGACAATGGGAAACGGGGTGCATGGGGGCCAGAATTAAACGAGTTTACCTCTGTAACCCCCACCTTCAGTCCAAGGCTAGAGTTAGAGAAAAATAGAACCAAGATTAGGCCAAGGAAAGAAGTTGTGAGAAATTTCGGAGATCAGGTAACCGTAAGGGGAAGTGAAAAGCAGAAAGCTGATAGTGAGAAAGCGTGGATCCTTGGAGTGGATGGCCGATTGGGTTTGGTCCCTAAGGATACTCTTCGACTGCCACTGGGTAAGAATAAGAATAATTGGTCAGACGTACCATCAGAGGATAAGCGAGGGCAAGTAGCTACTAACACTCAAGATGCGACCGAATTCTCTCGGAAAAGCATTGACGGGCTGAGGGAGAAGGGAGTGAATTAAGCTTTGAAGTTGAATAAAGCTGCAGGAAAAAAAAAACCGACCGGGAAATACGTAAAAATGAGTGAGAGGCTAGAGGCGTGGTCTCCGTGTAGAGATAGTGATATTGAGAAAAAGAAATGAACGTTAGTCACGTGGAAGGATTATAATCCTATATGTCAGTCGTACAGAAGAGAGTAAGATCGAAAAATAAACGAGAAGAGTGAATCAGTTTTGTACACCCGGGAGGTGTCAGGTCCCGACCAAGACGTCGACGTTCAAGTGGATGAGTTTGAAAGAGAACAAGACTGGAGAATGGAGAAGATTCGTTATAATGAGAAAGTCTTTGAGCCAAATTCTGAGAACATCAGGATGACGACTGATTGGGAAATCAAGTGATAAGAAAGGGAAGAGTGGGTCATCACATCTCAGAATGAAGGTGAACCTTAACAGGTGGATTTAGAGGACCTCCAGGAGTTTTTCAATCAGGCGTTTGAGGAAAAAACGGATAAAAATTTTCGGGAAGTGAGCCCAAGCACAGTTCTCCTGGAGGAGGACGGAGCGTCGGGCCGAGACCAGACTACAACCCCAAGCGATAACAACGATAGGTTTAAGAAAAACTTGGATAGAGGGAACAAAGATTAAGGGATCCCGTGAAACCTGTACGGACGCCGCTGGAGGTAGCTGGAACCAACATCGAGAATTAATCTTATTTATCGGTAGTATTGGGGGGCCAAGAATACAGTGCCCTCCTTGATACCGGGGCTCAATTATCACTGGTGGAATCGAAACTAGCCGAACGTTTCCAAAATAGACTGAAGCCTATTTATGTGGCCATCGTTAGTGCAAATGCTATATTATCGCGATTATTAGGGGCTTTGAAGATAAGCTGTGAAATCAACAGTCACGTAAGAAAGGTACAGGTTACCGATATCATTCAAGACATTATCTTAGGACGGGGTTTTCAATATATGTTCAATATGTATTTGCGATAGGGCCGAAGAGTTTTTTGGGTGTTGAAAAGGGAGAGTGGCACTCATTTTAACACATGGGGGACGCACTCAGAGGTACCCTACACGCAGAATGTGTGGGAATCAGTAAAATTTCGACAGAGGAGCAAGAAAAGATCGAGGGAATCGTGTGTGGCATCTTGGGATCCATCGAGAAACCTCTGGGAAAGATCCCTCTTACAGAACATGTAATTAAAGTAACGGTCGATAAATCCATACGTCACGCATACAGACGGATGTCCCCAAAGATGCACGAGGTGGCTGTTGAGGAGGTAGATCGGTTGTTTCAAGAGGGAGTCATAGAGAGATCCACCAGTGATTACTGCCAGGCTCCCGTCTTATACAAGAAGCTGAACAGTACGTATTAGTTCTTTATTGACTTTAGCGATCTAAATGAAGTAACCAAGTGGGATGCATATCCTACATCCAGTATGGAAACCATCTTAGACAGGTTACGAGACGCCAAATACTTGTCTAAGGTAGACCTACGGCAGGCATATTACGAAGTACCAACGGCCAGATCAAGTCGAAGGTTCACGGCCTTCGACACGATGTGCCTATGACGTTTCAGCATCTGATAGTCATACTATTTAGATAAGAATTGCAATCCTACGTGTTCGCATATCTGGATAACATAATTATAGCTATGGATACGTATGAGAAACACAGATATTATTTATGATTGGTTTTAGAGAGGTTAGTAGATGCCAGGTTAAAGGTAAAAAGGGAAAAATGTGAGTTCTGCATGCCGCAGTTGACATATTTAGGATGTTTTCTGGATAACGAGGGGTTGTGACCAAATCAAGATAAGGTGGAGCCAGTTCTGAACTATCCAGAGCCGAAGCATGTCAGACAGTTACGGTGGTTTTGAGAATGATAGGATGGTATTTAAGGTTTATAGAGGGAGTCTTAGAATTAAAGGTGCCGTTGGTCAAGCTACTGCTTAAGAAACAACCATGGATCTGGGAACGAGACCAAAGGGAAGCATCCGTGGTCTGAAAAGGGTACTCACTACCACACCAGTCTTGGCGAGATCCGACATCTCAAAGCCATTCGTTCTACAGACAGATGCGAGTGGGTATGACTTAGGAGCCGTACTCTCTTAAATGGGTGAAGATGGCGAGCACCCCATCGTATATGTGAGTCAAGTCCTTTCACCCGTGGTGAAGAACCACAGTACCACGGAGAAAGAGTGTTTGGTAGTTATCTAGGCCACCAAAAAGTTCCACCCATACGTAGAGGGATACAAGTTCACCGTTATCACTGATCATGCAGCCCTCAAGTGGTTGAGAAACTTGCGAGAAGCCACGGGAAGATTAGCCAAGTTCGCGATTGGGATGCAAGAGTGAAATATCGAAATAATACAGTAAAAGGGAGCTCTTCATCATGTGCCAGATGCTCTATCCAACTATATAAAGAGGAGGAGATGGTAATTAGAACGTTTGAAGATATTGGACCCAGAGTATTTGAGGTTAGTTAGGAAAATAGGTGATGCCCCATACAAGTTCCAAAGGTGGCGAGTCGAAGTCAATAAGTTTTATAGGCATCGTTATAATTTCTTACTGAATCCTATCGCATTTCCAGAAGATAAGTAGAGGCTAGTAGTGCCAGCCGAGTCTCGGAAGAAGGTGATTTACGACGCACATTGCCTTCCTTTCAGTGGCAATTGGGTAATAGAGAAAACGTACGACCGTATAGCCCGAAATTATTATTAGAGAAGAATGTATTACGACGTGAGAAATTTCATATGAGCTTGTCCTGAGTGTTAGATGTATAAGGTGCCGCAAACCGGCACTCAGGGACTTATAGGAAAGCGGATAGTGGAGAGACCTTGGGCCGAAGTGGCGGCCGACCTTAAAGAGTTTCTACCTAGTAAGAGCGGACATAATTACTTGGTAGTTTTTCGAGATCTTTTTACTAGATGCATCAAGATGAAACCTCTTAGGAAGGCAGACAGGAAGTTGGTGGCGAGATCATTCGAAGAATTGGTGTTGTTTGGATGGAAGACTCTGGAAGGAGTTTGACAATCAATTGGTGCGAGAAACGTTAGATAAATACAGGGTTAAACATGTATTTTCGACACCATACCATCCACAAGCAGATCTGGTTAAACACAATAATAGGACAATCAAAACTACTATTTCCATATTCGTGGAAAAGGATTAAGGAATCAGGATCAATACCTTTATGTGATTAGGCATGCTGTAAATACAGCAATCCAAGCCATAATAAAGGTATCACCTGCGTATTTAAACTATAGCCAACACTCTCGATCACTAAAGAGTTTGCGGAGAGACGGTGAGACCATGAAGGTGATTGAAAAGGTAAGACAAGAAATATGGGTAGAAAGAATAAAGAGGTTAGATGCGTTATGGGATCTGGTAGCTAAGCATATAAATACAATCAGAGAGACTCAAGCAAAGCAATTTAATAGAAATAAGAAAGACATTAGATTCCCGATAGGAACTTTAGTACTGCGTAGACCTCACCCTTTGTCTGATGCGTCAAAAATTTCGCTAAGAGACTCGCACCTAAATTTGAAGGACCTTACGAAATAATTAAGGTTAAGTCACCGATGGTCTATGTGTTAGGAGAGAGGGAAGAGAAAAGCCATGGTGTCAACGAAGCTCACGTATCTGAACTTGAAAGATACGTGCCCAAGAAAGACCACAGTACAGAAGGAGATATGAGGATAAGATGACTAGATTTTTTTTGTTTTTTTTTTGTACAGGTAGACAAGAGTCAGCAAGCCCAAGCAAGTTCAAGGTTTGAAACGTTTAGAGTTTCTGTCTCCGGGTCCATCAGAGGATCTTCAAGAGATAAGTGAGGAGAGGGAGAAGGAGTTGCTGAACTCTGATTCAGAAGGAGAAGGAGGGGGCATCACTGGAGTGATAGAAAGGAAGGAAGAGAAAAAAGGGCCAGAAAAAGAGAAGGTAGCAAGAGAGGAAGAAGAAAGGCAGAAGAAAAAATGGAGAGTAAATGTTTGGGAAGATAAGGATAATAAACTGGTGGATCTGTTCGATGAGTAACTGGAAGAGGAATTGACTAGATCCTTGGAGGATACCGAGGAAGTATCCATCTTGGAGGAAGCTCGGGACAAACGTTTTCCTTACTTGGATGAAGGAGAAGAAGACTCTGACCCTGAAACCCATCCTTTCTTTTCAGTGCAACCTTCAGGATCCAACCAGAGGCTCCCTCGCTCGCCAGTCTCGGAGAGAGAGCTCGACAATCTGGTGAGCCAGATGGGAATGTGGACGACCCACACTACCTCAACCACCATGGTGTCGAAGCCCTCGGGCGGCTGGCCGGTATCTACTAGGACCCATGGCAGATATTGGTGGTCCCCCTCTCAAGGTCTTGGAGGAAACAAAGACGTCGGCCCCGCAGAACCTCAAGAGAAAGGCCTGGGTCAGGACGATCGGAGGGACGTACCTCAATCCTTACCCACCAAGGATCTTTCTCCAGAAATTAGGGGCAAAAGTGGAATTCTCCAGGACCCCAACCACGCCACTATGACTAAGGTAAAGGTGGAGATTTCTCGGGCCTTTGTTCCCATCCAACCCCACGAACGATCTTCCACTGAGGAATGGAAGAGTTGGAATGTGATTTTCTCCATCTCCCCAAAACAAGAACACTGGAAGGACTGGAACCCATTTCCAAGCAGCCCCCTTTGAAGAGTGGGCCCGTCATCAAGACAGTCTAGGTATTTCCTTCTCCGAATCAAGAGAAGGTGAAGTCGTTGAAGGGACCCACTGGGGTCAAGACGGTGAGCACCATTTTCGGCTACCTGCTGCCTATCCTGATTGACCCCAATCGAGACCCTCTATTCTTCCGATGCTTTCTCTGTTGGCAGCCTGGCTACATCGCAATTAAGTGCCCCAGGCCACCAGTGAAGCATTGCCGGAACTTCGGGTGACAGGAGAAGCGGCGATGGCTTAAACAAAAGAGGAGGACAGAGGAGGCCATGACTAACCCTGGCAAGGTCGCTTATTTAGCCGCTCGCTTTGATTTAACCAGGAAAAGAATGCCAAAACCACCCCTACACTATGGCAAGTACCCCCACTGCTTTCAAGACCACTGTCTAGAACATTTTGCAAAGGAAGCTGAGATGAGGAGGGGAGAACGGAAGGATACTAAGAACCAAGAAGCCAAGGAAGAGCAGACGCCGCAGCTCCTAGATCTGTTGGGACAACTGGACAAGTTATGGGCAAAGAAGGAGAGGATGGAGATATATGATCGGCCCCTCCAAGAACAGCAAAATCAAAGGGAGGTATATAACCGGGAAAAAGAGCGGAGGAGCCAGAAACAACAGCAAGCAGATAGGTTAAGGAACGAAAAAGTGGAAGAGCAAAGAAAAGAGAAGAAACAAAGAGAAGAGAAAGAAAAAAGACATACAGAACATCAGAAGGAGATAAGAGAAGAAGAGCAAAGAAGAGAAAAGGAAGAAAATGTAGCGAAAAAAAGAAGACAGATAGAACTTCAAAAGGAGGTGAGAGAAGAAGAGCAAAGAAGAGAGAAAGAAGAAATAGCCGAGAGAGAAAGGAGACGGGTAGAACATCAGAAAACGATAAGTGAATCGGAAAAAAGGTGAAGAAAAATAGACGGAACGGTGGAATTAATACATGGCTGATTGATCAAACATGGAAAAAAGAGGACGAGACGAAGTCCTAGGAGGATATAAGAAGGAAGGAAAAGGAAGAGGAGGAGAGAAAAAGACATGAAGAATCAAGAGAGGTAGGGAGGTATCAGAAGGAATTAAAGCAAAGGGTCGAAGAGAAACGACTAGAAGACATCAGGAGAAGGAATGAAGAGGAGTCTCCTTCTTCGGGATCGAGAGGGAGCCCACATACGGGGCATCGGCGTCAACGATCCCGCTCAAAAAGGCGTAGCCCTTACTCCCGTAGTGGTTAATAAGAAGCGGCCCTCTAGCTGGTGGAATGCATCGACGACTTGCCATTCACCACCAGACAATGGGTATTGGACGGCACCTTTCGGAAGGATAGAGCCACCTCCAAGCGACCTGTTGAGAGTCGACTAAGCAGCCAGATTACCGCGACGATCAGGACAAGCTTCAGGTAGCACTAGGTGGCCGTGAGGATAGTGAGAAGGGAGGTGTACTGTATGCTAGGTGGTACACCAAGACAGAGCGTTGGGGACGATCCGAATGTGTCGGAGTGAATGTGTGTGGGGTTATTGAAGGATAGGGTAATTAAATCGAGTACGAGGTGTGGTTGAGATTGCGTGTGTAAATGTATTGCATTCTATTGTTTTGAAACTTTACTGACGCCTTGTGGTTGAAACCATGTCTGGCCCTCAGAAAATAGTACAGTAAATATATTCATCTTAAGCAAACAAAGAAGAGATTAACATATGTAACTTACAAGTAAGTATGCGAGTAAGTTCAATGAAGATAGTGATAAATAATCGCATTTAAAAATAATATAACGAAGAAATGAATTATACATTTTAAAAATGCAATGAAAATAAGAAAAATAGTTCAGTAAAATTACTGTAATAGTACAATGTTATACAAAACAGATGAAGTAGAGTCGAAAAGAGTACAAATATTCTAACCAACTAAAACAGTAGCTAAAATCTATGAAAGATCCTGTATTATTTTATTGCTCACTATATTATTGAAAACTATAACTATATATGTAAGTATATAAATAGCTATTTAGAATAATATTATAATAAAGAAATAAAATAATATTGCATTAAAACTAATGTAAAACAATCAAAAAGTAATCGGTTCCAGACCCGAGTCGACTCTTTCTCTATTTAGTAATGAATGCCAAAGTGTACTTTTGAAAGAGTTTATAAGTAAAGAATTGAAATTAAGGAAGCCGAACTAGTTTAGAAGGTAGATTACCTGGATCAGGAAAGACTAACAATAAGTCTCTGCTCCGAAAACTGGACATAGCAGGCTTTAAGGTAAAATTCTGACCGATCTACGCAGTACCTTGCTGTCACTCACTTGAATGAAATACCTTGAGATGTACAATGGTCGATTTCGTGCTATGGCAGAAAAAGTAAAAGATCTGAGGAACTAATTCCATCAACTATCCACATCCAGCCATCCTAAGGCCAAGCGATATGGAATAACGCGCTTGAAACGAGGTATGTTCCTATAAACAAGCCGTACACAGGCATTTAATGCCCTTTGCAATTTAGCATTTGATGCAGAATCGATCGCATGATAAGCCGCAGACAAATAGTTAAATATAGAGAGAACAAGACTTTCAATTAAATTATCAAATTGAATAAAAGGGCGGGCTTAAAATACTTAATCGAATATAAAGCTCTGAAAACGCGGCCAGAGACATAAGTAGCATGTCAACCCCAGTGTAAAAAAGGTGTAAGCCATATACTGAGCGTTTTGATCTGTGAGACAAAGTCAATGTTTTGACCATTACATTGGGTAAGTATTAAGAGTCAAATCTAGATAGAAAACCCATACTACCCAAGAGCATAGCTTTAGTCTTGTTTTTATTAATGGAAAATCCGTTTGCAATCAACCAACTTAATATAGCATTAATATCATCTTGAATATATTTAAAAGCAGTATTTATACCATTGACGTTGAAATAATGGTAAATTTGCAGATATTCTGCAAATAATTAAAAGCTACAGTGGGTCAGGATACCAGGTAGATCATTTATGAATATAAGGAAAAGGAGTGGCCCTAGTATACTCTCCTGCAGAACACCGGAAGTCGGTGATAGCCAGTCAGATATGACATTACTATCATTGTGAATAGCCTGTTTACGATCTGTTAAGTAGTCAAGGAACCAGCGAATCATAAGATCATTACAGTTGAATTGTCGTAGTTTTTTTTAAAGTAGGATATGAGGCATGGTGTCAAAAGCTTTTGAGTAATCGAGCAATACCAATGTTGTAAGCTTTTTATTATCTGTGGCATATTTGATGTCGTCTATTACATGAAGCATAGCAGACTGGATGCTATGCCTCTTGTGGAAGTCAGCTTGATTTTGACAAAACAAGTTATTATTTTCGATAAAAGTACAAAGTTGATTAGGCACAAGCCTCTCAACTATGTGTATGTATGACCTAGGTGCTGGCCGCCGCACAGTGGTCCCAAACGCTGAAAAAATTATCAAAATTCGTGCTTCACACGAATTTTCAATCAATTTCATCAATTTTGGGCTTATTTTACTCCTAAGGCCATAACCTTCAAGAATCCGTTTCCCTCCGTCCTGTGACGACTTTGTATATGTATGATTTTTATGTATATATATAGCGAATTTCGATAGTCACATTACTGTGTATACATAAAAACGTTGTTAAAATCAACCAATTTGTACCAAACTTAGTGTACGGGGGTTTTTGGGGTCACTGATTACGAATCTGTAGTTGGATTTGCGAAATTCAAAATGGCGGATCCAAGATGGCCGACAAAGTTTTCAAAAATCAACCGATTCGCACCAAATTTGGTGTACGGGTGTTTTTGGGGTCGCTGATTACGAATCTGTAGTTAGATTTGCCAAATTCAAAATGGCGGATCCAAGATGGCCGACAAAATTTTCAAAAATCAACCGATTCGCACCAAATTTGGTGTACGGGTGTTTTTGGGGTCGCTGATCACGAATTCGCACACTGGGAGAAGGATTTATTAACTGTTAACATTTACGTATATTGGAAGAAAATTAGTTGGCATATTCATAACTACCATGATATATTTTTTATCTGAATAGCCAACTGTTACTTTACAAATTTTCAAACTGTAATGGTAAACAGACGGTATCTTAATATTTAATACACCAAAGTTGAGTTGCACCTGGATCACGCTAGGTACGGTACGCGAGGCAGCAGAAAACTGGCTACAGTGATTCAGGAAGCCGAAAAAATTATCAAAATTCGCGCTTCCTGTGATTTTTCACTCAATCAATACGAATTTGGGCTTATTTTGTTCGTAAGATCATAGGTTACAAGGATCCGATTTCCTCCGAAGTGTCATCCATCATTATATATATGTAATCAAGGTATATATATAACAAATTATAACAATTCGCATTATTTATTGTAATAAAACAATGAAAAAGTATAAAAACGACCAAACACATGAGTTTCATTCTGTATATCGATGAAAACATCCCAAATTATGACTTAAGCGGGCTACATATACATATGTATGTAATAATGGACACACACACACTTACATACATATATGGGACGTTCTTTGTGAAACGGAACAAAGATCTGCCCAAAATTCTATAAGTCGTAAGAAATGTTTTATGGGTGCAAACTGTAGCTTAGTTAGGAGGCTTTCTTTTGCCGTCTGGCTTTTTTCCAAAATTAAAAATGGCGGACCAATATGGCAGCTGCAATTAGTCAAAATCACTCTAAGGTAGCTGTTTTACTTGATTTAAAATAATTTTGGACTTTCAAAAATCCAAATTAAGGCTTAATCATATGTATTTTTCATCGCTGATTACAAATTTATACTTATTTTTGATCGAGCACATCACTAATTCTTCCTAACCTCAATAAACTTCGAAAAAAAGTAGTTTTGCGTAGTTTTTCAACGTTTTGAACGTTAAAAAATTCTTAAAAAATGATTATCATGCGTATTTTTTATACCAAAACATGAATTAATACTCTTTGTTTGTCTACCTTATTGCTGAATTTTCCTAACCTCAAAAAACTTCGAAAAATGTCGTTTTGCGTAGTTTTTCAACGTTTTGAACGTTAAAAAATAATTATCATGTGTATTTCTTATACCAAAACATATGTATTCATTTGACACATTCAGGGTCGTTTGCGCCAAACGGGACTATCATATTCGTAATCAGCATCCCAAAAAACATAAATACACAAATTTTCAGCTCGATTGGTGCCTGACCGTGTTCGGAAGTACAGCCATTTTTTTTTTTTTTTTATTGAATGATATTCACACTATTCGTTTGTCAATAGGATCGCAACAAATACGGACATTTTCCAGAGGCTTATGATACACTCAGATCCGTTCTTTTCCATGTGTCGATCAAGTTCGAAAAAAAGCCATAAACATTTAACAGAAGAAATGCTTTCCTTGCTAAATTTTGAAAAGGTAACAGCAAATGAATCTTCAAGGGGAAAAGTGAATAATGATTTGTTGATTGGAAAAAAAAACATAGGGAATGTGTCAGACGATCGAAGCGATAATGATTTTAATTATGAAGGGAATAGTAATGATGATGATGATGATGATGATGATGATGATGATGATGATGATGATGATGATGATGATGATGATGATGATGATGATGATGATGATGATGATGATGATGATGATGATAATGATGTTTAGAACAAAAATAAGATGTAAATTAGATAAAATATTTATACAGTGGAATTTTTTATAAAAATACCAGAAATATAATTCATAATAAAAATGGTGTGAAAGCTTCAGATAAAAAATATATCATGGTAGTTATGAATATGCCAACTAATTTTCTTCCAATATACGTAAATGTTAACAGTTAATAAATCCTTCTCCCAGTGTGCGAATTCGTGATCAGCGACCCCAAAAACACCCGTACACCAAATTTGGTGCGAATCGGTTGATTTTTGAAAATTTTGTCGGCCATCTTGGATCCGCCATTTTGAATTTGGCAAATCTAACTACAGATTCGTAATCAGCGACCCCAAAAACACCCGTACACCAAATTTGGTGCGAATCGGTTGATTTTTGAAAACTTTGTCGGCCATCTTGGATCCGCCATTTTGAATTTCGCAAATCCAACTACAGATTCGTAATCAGTGACCCCAAAAACCCCCGTACACTAAGTTTGGTACAAATTGGTTGATTTTAACAACGTTTTTATGTATACACAGTAATGTGACTATCGAAATTCGCTATATATATACATAAAAATCATACATATACAAAGTCGTCACAGGACGGAGGGAAACGGATTCTTGAAGGTTATGGCCTTAGGAGTAAAATAAGCCCAAAATTGATGAAATTGATTGAAAATTCGTGTGAAGCACGAATTTTGATAATTTTTTCAGCGTTTGGGACCACTGTGCGCCGACTGCCAGACGAAGGAGAAGTTCGGTGGAGAGGACAACCGGAAGGTAATTGTACGAAGACGTTGACCCCTATATCAGTATGACAAGAGATATATATAAAGAGAGAGGAAGTGTCAAATTTGAGAGTGTGTGGAGGCAAATAAATAGCACGGGCGCGCTGTAAAGGTTATAAAAGTGATAGTGTTTATTTATAGTTATTGCCCCCGTTCGTCTTTTAAACATATCTTTCAGGAGTATTTGGCGTTTTGGAGCCGGACACCTGTGGCAGACCTCCCAAAGGAGAGGTATCCAGTGAGTAGGGATAAGGTAACCGAAGTAAGAGAATAGATTTTGTGAGAGGATAAGGGACGACTAATTGTTGGCTGAAAAATCTTCGTCACATTTTATTTATTAATTATCATAATTTTTTATACTCTGGGTAACCACGACGACCTCGTCACTGGGGCGACCCACTCACCACCTATCCGTGGAGGTGTATTGCTGCACCTATTTACCAATCCTTGATACCGCACGTATGTCATACCATGGGCACAGTGGGGTATCTCGTATGAAACACCATGCGAGTAAGGCTGGCACTCTCTGCACCAATGGTCCATCGGGTCCACTTCCCACTGTGTAGCTTTTCCCCGAAAAAGATTTCGTACTTCAGAACGCCCACTCATCGCTGGTTCAGCTGGCGCTTTTTGCGAAGCATCAGATCGAGACTAAGTAGCATCCTTAGATGAGCCCCATCTATCAGGGACCACTTCTCGCTCGTAAGGCCGGCGATACCTGCTGGGCATCGGATCCACTATTCTCTACCTTTAGCCCTAACATTTTCCCCATTCACGCAAGTCCGAAGACCTGTGGGGCAACAAAATAATCCTGAAATCACTCTGAAGGCAAATTCCACAGAAAAATCTGCCTTGAAATAGCTGGGGTTGCATAAACTTTTTCCGGTAATATCAGTTTTTGAAAAAATCTGCACTTACTGGGAATTGAACCTATAACCCGAAGAACGACGTTGTATGAAATAAGATAATTTTTTTGGTTAATATTCTAGCCAGCCATAAATGAAATTTTTTTTTAAGTGTTCCAATACTTTTTTGTTAAAAGTTAGTGTATAAAAGAACAAATAATACTTATAATGAATTGCTGTTTTTGATAGCCAATAAATATTTACATAACCAGTGACAATTAGGTATTCTGATTTTTTTCCAAACAATAAAAAGAAAAATTAATCAAGTACATACAAGAGCTGTTAACACTTGTTAATGGTTACGTTTCCTTTTTTACTGTATACTAATGTATCATTCAGATCATACTTTTACATTAAATATCATATATAATTAACAGTTCATTAGTTTTTGGTGCATTTTACATAGTTCATAAAATAAGTGTTAGTAAAACTATATAATTGTCCGTGTACAAATTGATTATTTCATTGCTGCAAGTCATCATCTAGTTAGCAGTAATTTCAGACTTCTTCAAAAAACGATAGTACGTAA
Organism: Copidosoma floridanum; assembly: GCF_036245765.1. Taxonomy (NCBI): domain Eukaryota; kingdom Metazoa; phylum Arthropoda; class Insecta; order Hymenoptera; family Encyrtidae; genus Copidosoma; species Copidosoma floridanum. Next base: position 2,277,848 of record NW_028321900.1, read on the forward strand.
TAAATTTTTTGTTTTTTTTGTATTATTATGATTTTTGAATCCTCTGACACTGCAAATAGTAATGTTCTTAAGGTACTTTAAATCTTACACTGTGATTTTTGCGATCAGATAACTTTACAATATGGTGCAAAGTGGGACGTGCACTGTAAAACAAAAAAGAAGTTCGCAATTGAATATACCTGTATTTCTTACTTTATAGTGTACTACTAAGACCGTAACGTAGGTCAATCAGCTTTTCTCGGTTGCACGACGTAAGTAAACCAGGATATATTCAAAGATGATCAATGTGGTTGTGAAAATATTTTGCCGTTTAGCCACAAAATTGTAAAGTATAAGAATATGGTAATATAAACTTTAATTACAAAAAAAAGTTTTATCTTACGTAAAATAAATACTTTTCAAATTTTCAGATATTAACTTATCTTATAATTATTTAAACTCTAGGTTATTGGTATAACCACAATAAATATTTAGAAAAGCAATACAGTTTAGCATGTCCTATAAACTGGTGAATGTTAAATCAGTTATGAGTCATTGCAGGATTAAAAAGCGTCGTCCATTTTGCGCAAGTTAATCCTAGAACAGTCATCAAAAATCAAATAAAACATACAAAGTTTGGAGTAATCTCTCTTACCCATTCATACTTTTTTTAAAATTCAATTGTTCTAATAATGAAACTTAAAGATTTTATCAATGTCAGTAGATTGTCAAAGAGCTTATTTTACTAACCATTTTAAAAATCTTGCAAAATCGGTGTTGAATGGACTTTTAAGTGATGCTACTACTTGATTGAAAAGCTCAAAGAACGACTTTCTGTAGAAATTCTTCGTTGGTTTGAATTTAGAGTTTTCAGAAGAACTATCACCAAGGCACTTTGGAATTTTGACGTGGAGTTACAGGTTCAGTTACAGTTCCAGGTTCATCAAGCTTAAAGTCTTTATTAGCTTGGAGATTTTTGTGTAAGATCTCTTTGAGCTTTGTTCATGAGAAATGCTTAAGCCATGTGTGACTCCTTCTACTTTTTTATATGACTTTATTCCACACAAATAGGATTTTTGCAGTATCTTATTTCGCATTTCAATGCAATCAAATACTTCTATCGTTGCTGCCCAGTAAAAAAAAACACTTAAAAAATAGCACATAATCGTAAAACCATGATACCTTAGTTGGAGCTTAACTGTCAGTTTCTGGGTCTACAGAGTATACGTTAAGAAACTGCATTAACTGGACATCACTATTTTTAAAGATTTTATTCACACTAACAATCTATAAATAGAAATTTCAATTTATATTTTAATTCAATGCATGTAATTTAAATAATAATAGTAATAATACTAATAATATCAATAACGGTAATAATAAGAAAAGTAATAATAATAATAATAATAATAATAATAATTGTAAAAAAATTTAAAATAACAATACTAATTACACTTTTTTGGATCGTCAATATACCCAGTCAGGCAAGGCACAGTGAGAGACAGTAATTTATCGTCACTTGATTCTGGGTCAGCCTGTTATTTTTTGAATTGTGTAAGTAGCTTCAGTGATTCTCTCCCTAACTTAATTGGATCTTGAATCATATAAATGAATTTTTTGCTAGTATAACTTTTTCTATTTTATCTTGTACAACAAGATTAAGGCTAAGTACATTACAATAAACGAATAACGAGCGAGGTTCTTCTTTTCGTACTTACAATCGTTATGCTATCCTTTTGCCTGAAAAATTAAAAGCACCATCGAAACATTAACCTCTGAGTTTTGACAGCAGCGACTTAGTTTGAAGAAAAGTATTGTTTATACGATCGAATTAGATGTTGGCTTTTGTATCACTAGTTGTAAAAAAGGTAATAAAAATGTATGTGCTGTCAAATCTCCTGAGACAGTTCTTAGACAGAGACTTGCACTGTTTTCAATGTCTGACAATGTTTCATCCCACATTTTTGGGAAGAATTCAGCATTCTTTATTTTATGTATGATTTTAGATAATACTGTGCTAGCTATCGGCTCAAGAACTTTGTTTTGAATGATGTGATGGAGCCACCTGTGCCCATCTCCTTGCATACAAGATCTTAACTTGGCAGCATCCTTTGCTCAGGCCTTGGATAAAGTTAAAAAATTAGAGTTTTCATCGTAACGAGGCCCACAAATTGGAAGACATTGCGTTGCCAACGCCGTAAGAGTGCTCAATATTTTGAGCGAAGCCATCTGATTTCTTGTCATCTGATTTAAATGTTCTGTAGATATTAATTGCATGATGTTTACACTTGTAGCACTTTTTTCAGCACAATTAAAGTGTAAAATACTCGTTTGATGATTTTTCAACCGTATTTCTACATGATTCCAATTCAAAAATCTCTTATCAACTCTGCCTTGTTCTGAGTTGTTGGCTCTGGCATTAAAAGAACTATTTATTTTTATTTGTATACTTTAGTGCAATATATTTATTTAGTTCTTTATTGAAAGAATTAACGGGTCGTAGGCCTAATTAGAAATTAAATAAAAAAAATGTGTGCCAAGCGCAGAACGCACAACACTGCTTACAAGGCTGAAGGCTAAAATTAATTATAGATAAATTAGGGTGTAGAATGTAAAGATGTATATTTATTTATAACTTAACACCATAAATAAATGTATAAAAGTATGTAAATGAGTTGTAATAAAAGCTGTATAAGAATAAAGAGAACAGGCCACTGTTGGTTAATAATGTAGTTTTAGTTAAATGTGTAAGCTAGTTGACTAGTGAGCAGATATTAGCTAAGAAATGATCAAACAAATAAATTTTGTAAACTCAACATCAGCTAGGTAAAACAAAAATATGAGAGAGTGATAGGATAGGATTAAACTAGCTAATTCTTTGAGAGTAAGATTTGACGGAGATTATTCTTAAAAGCATATATCCATTTTATGCAAATTTTGTATGTTAGTGTTAAAAAAACGTCTGAGGCAGAGTATAGGTAGTATGTTTTATAGGTTTTTTCTGTAATGTATCGGGAGTCTTGGAAGTCGTATTGGGTATTTCAAACAAAGAAGAGTGTAAGCAGATCAGGGCATTTGATGAACTTATTAGTAAGTCGTAAAATGAATAGTGAATCTTGGTAAATATATAAATTAACTGGTAAGGAGTGAGTCATATTATGAGATAGATAAGGAGCATCATTGTACTAAGTGTATGCTATGGGAAAAGGTGTTTTGTAAGAGGAAAGTCTGAGAGTGCGGTGAAGTATACTGCTTAGTTAAGAAAAATTTTGATGAGCGTATCAGGATCAGATAATCAATGCAAAAATTTATTTGTTAAATTATTAAAGACTTGTACCAGTGTATGATAAGCTCTGCTTATACAAAGTTATGAGTGCTTCTTTGTAGAAAGCCCAGAAGCTTGTAGCATTTGGAAGTTTCTTTACTGATGCGGTCTTTAACAGACCAGGAGAGGTCGACAGTTATCCCCACATCAGTTAGTGAATCAATCCGTTTTAATTTATTGTTGTTGGTTAAATAGTTATATAGTGTCATGTCATTTGGCTTTCATTTACTGATAAAAATTTCTGCTTATCTCCATGAACCGAGAATATGCTGTTGGAGCACCACAAAGTTGCATTTAAGAGATCGGACTGTAAAAGTAGAGAATCTGAATGTGAAGAAATACGTTAAAGAATTTGTATGTTGTCTGCATAGATAAGGTAAGACAATTCAGTGGAGAGTGCTGAAGGAAGGCTGTTCATGACCAATGTAAATGATAGCGAACCATTTTGCGAGCCGTTGTGACAGCCCAGGAGTGGCTACAAACTCACTTGACAATCCATTAATAAGGCCTACTCTCAAAATTCTGTCTGTAAAAAATGAGGCCAGCCATCTGTATACAGTGTTGCTGGCACAAAAAGTATTAGCTTACGCAATAAGTATGTCATGAAGAACGATATTAAAAGCTTTAACAACATCCAGAAAAACAATGTCAATTTGTGTTTCTGAAAAAAATGCAGATAAGACAAAATGACTGAGCATTAACAGATTTATGATGGTTGAGGGACCCTCAGTAAAACCGTGCTGTTGTTCTCTTCAAAAGTCTTTCTCTAGTTCCGAAAGTGAAAACCAGTACTTACCAACTTCCTGCAATTGTCACAATCATCAAGGCTAATGTGGCAGGAACCAGCACAAAAAGGAGATTGAGGTTAGGAGTGTAATCTGCACACTTAAAGCACTGGAATCTAGTCCAAAAGGTAGAAATACCACTCATCATCAGGCACCAAGAGTTACAAGCACAGCTGGAGCACCTTCAATCAATTTAGTAGTCTTTAGAAAAAGTAAATGTCAACAAGAACAAAGGACTAGGTGAATCTTATACATGCTACAGATAACACAACAGCATACTCTAAGTTATTAAAATTCCTTTATTTTTTTAATTTTAGCCAGAGATGCGTTTCTTACTTTTAAAAATTTCTAGGACGCAAAAATTCTTCTGGCTGGTTCTGAAAAACGTGTAGATGTAGTAGCTATACAAATCCATACGACACGTTCACTTAACAAATTACTAAGTATTACAAACTGTCATACGAATGTTGATATTCGTCAATTTACAGAATAAAACTTTGTGAAATAAAATTTTTAACTATTGCGTATTAGAACATTTTGTGAAATTAGTACTCATACGAAATTATAAACACCAAGTATTATTAAAAATGTAGTAAATTGCATCTGGTTTACTTGTATACATTCGATTTGGGTCCAAACTTGAACTTGTTACATAATGTAGACCGCAAATTATTAAATTTCTGAAAATGGCCCAAAATGGTAGTCTTTTGCAATTATTAAGAAAATAGCTCATTTGATTTGATCCCATCAAAACTCATTTTGTATGCCTTTAAAAAGCGTATCTTTTCGATCTTTAACTTTTTTAGTACGATTATTGGTACTTTTTCTAGGGTCACAAAACTGGTTTTTGACATTTTTACCATTTTTTCAGAGATTTTGGCTGACTTTTTTTTATTCTTAGTACAGATTAATATAATATAATGTAATACGTGAAAACTAGCAATCACACTGTTTTGAACTTATAGTAATTTTCTTATCCGAAAAACTAATTCTCACCTACTACTAGAAAAAGCATTAAGCATATAGTGGCACTTGCAAAAAATGCAGCGTATGAAAGATGGCTCGACACAATTGTCAGTTCTCGGAGACCCTAAGTCTTTTTAGGATTTAGGAGGATTGATACCTTTAGCAACTGGTGACGAGCTTGCTCTCGAAAGCTATGAGATATGATGATCTTCCTGGTGGTTCCACCCTGAAGTAATGCTAACGCGGTTCTGGGGTGGATAAAAAGCCACGTAGCAAGGGGTGGGCTTAGTAGATGTTAATGGTCATAAAAAAAACTACGCAGTCCTCCACTGCATTTCCCCTCCCTTCACAAAAAAAGTCATATCATGATCTTTATACTTCAATGACATCGCTTTAAATTTGCAAGAACTTTTCAATACCCTTAGGGCCTATTTGAGCTATCAATGTTACCGAGTCCAGCGCATAATATGGGTAAACTGTGTAGTTATACTTATGTGAATTGTTTCATGTGTTTTATTTAATTGTATGTTGATGAATGTTACTAAATTTAGCACGCAGAGTTCAAAAAAAAGTCTATAGCCCAACCAAGCACACGATACACGCAATATTGTTTTGACAATGTCACGATTATCAAATCGCGACACAGAGTAACTTGAACATAGAATCCAATGATCTTTTTGAATGTGTTAAGTGGAAAAACGGTGGCTTGGGGTGCACGCAAGATAATAAGAACGTCTTATGTTCGATAATCCCTTATTACTTATATTGTTGATGGAAAATCGTATTATCGACTGACTCGTCTCAACTCTCAAGACAGACTCCTCTACTTAGTATTCTCTAGCTGCCCTTATCTTCCCTGCTTTTCTATCCTTGAGGGCTCAAAATTAAGAGGGGCGAACGTACGCATAGCTATAAGCTATTGTACGTAACGCGTCCGAGGCCTTTTTTCTAGGATGAAGGGTATATGTTTGGTCTTTTCTTTTTCTTGTTCAACCATACTTTAATACTCGGGCTCTTGATCCCCCTTTACGTCATAACTCAAAGAGGTGTTTTTTTTCACTGATGTGTATGCTTTCCTTTTTGCTATGGCAAGGCTGATATTCACCAACGAAGGAGTTTGTTGCTTCAATGGCAGGTTTACTAAATTATTCTGGTATTTTATAGCTAATAGTTGCTACAGCTGATTTGAAACTTCTCTACAAGTGCCTTTATTCATAGAATGTTCTGACTTTATGTTTGAGATATATACCATTTTCTTGAGTGCCGTTATTTCCATACAGGTCCGTATATTGTAAGCATGAATGTCTTTGTTGGGATTTGTTTCAGTGTCATTGTATAAAACGATTTTTTTCTCTTAGAAATCTGAGTAGTTTCTATTCATCAACCACTGTTTCGTTTAATATCATGATCAATTACGTAATCATAACTTTTTTCCATGATTACAAGCCAGACAATTTCTTAAGTTAAACAATGTTACATTTAATTTTGCCGTTGATACTAGTGGTAGGTAAGGAGTAAAACGACTTTCAGGATTGATGTAATGAAGAAATTATAGCTGTGTGCCTAGTTATTTAAAATTTTAAATTGTAACTGGATTTCTTAATTTAAAATGACTTAATACCGTTTTTTCAAATTCTATTATTTCACGTCCTTTCAAACTTATTATATAGATCCAAAGTGGGTCACACTTACCTGTACGAGTTCTTGTAAATATGGTGGTTAAATTTTTTTTATTGTTGCTAGTTACGATTGTCTTATATTTGTGTTTATTTTTTTAAATATTTTTTTTGTTTACGTGCAAACACAATCGATTTTTTTCCTATAATTTTCTATAATGCTTTCGAGAACTAGCTCCTGGGCTTGAAAAATATAGTACACTTATCATCTATATTTTTGTTGCATTTAACATTTTATCTCGTGTTTCTATCTAATATTCTACACGTAACAATACAGTGACCCTAAATTGCATATTTGCCTGTAGGTCACTGCGTAAGTATATATCAAATAAGTCCCGTTCCTCAAGCAACATCTACATCCTTGTATCAAATATGTGCTTAGACTTTGACAACTGCGTGAGTCACGCTCACCATGGGCCCGCTCGGTATTTCTCTATTTCATTGTTCTCTCTCTTCCCTTCTTGCACCTTATGCCTTTAATTTAGACCTTTTTCCCTATCTTTGACATGCACCCTGCACCCTTGAGACGCATGTTTTTCTTTTTTTATCTACGTGCACTACTGTTATCTCAGGATTCCTCTGTAGCTTAACATCATGACTCTTATAATTTATTCCCGTTATTTCGTATAAGCCTTGATGTTGTCAATTATATTTTCCTTTCAACAGGTCTTTCAGTACGTAGACCGTTCTTCCTTCGATAAGAAATTAAGAAATTTGGTATTAAGCTTCCTATCACAGTAATACTTTGACCTATACTTGCTTAGTACTTGTTTTAACGCTACTGCTGTTCTCATTTGTCAAGCATGCATAAGGGTATAAACTCGTTCCACTTATCGTTTTTGTCAACATACGCCTTTAAAAATTCACACTAAATATGGTGCATTTTTCGATTGCCCCATTACTCTGAGGATAAAATGATCTGCGGCCAATTTTATTTATCTTAAATAATCTTGCAAATTTATCCATTGATTTTTTCATGAAGTGCGCTTTCCTGTCTAACAATAACTTTTCCAGGACATCAAAATATGTGATGAATTTATAGATTAATACTCTCACCGTCTCTTGGGTTGTTGCGCGTTGCACCCGTGCTAATATGATGTAATCCGCCAGTCAGTCTTTAATTTACAAAATGTGCAGATTTCAGTGATCTAATGGCTTGTTTCTAGGTCCGTAAAAATCTATCTATACATCTTCTTAAATGGCCTACTTGGTATTAAGCTAATAATCATTAGTTCAACTCGTACGAGTTCTTTTGTCTGACATGAGTCACATCCGAGAACGAATTACCTGACCTCTGGCCTCATGCTTCTCCAATAAAAATTGTTTGACATTATGTTGTACATTTTGTTAATTCCTCTATGGCCTTCTACTGCAGGCTAGTGATATTTCTTGTGCACAGCGTACACATAATTTTCATATCTTTGAAAAATCCTTCTAATTGTTTAATGAGGTATATCAATTGATTCATATTTAAAACTGCGAGGTCTTTTACTATTTCTATATTCTTATATAGTTACTCATTATCAGCCTTTGGAGAGATTTCAAGCAAGTTTGAATATCCGACCTTAGTGCATTATCCTACAAGTGCCTCAGCACATACATGCGTATTACGGTAAGGAGATGTCAAATTGGTTCTCAGGCAAGAATTTCACTGATAGGCAGGGTCAAATTGGTTCCCGAGTCATTAAGGTTAATGGTCAAATTGGTTCCCGGCTATTTAATAATCATGTAGATACAATATTTCTTCTGTTACACTTTTTTCAGGCTTTGGACTGTCAGTCATTTGAATGCTGACGTGCTTAAAAAATATAGACTTCTGTTTAAAAAAATAATAGCTTCAAAAACTGGTAAAAATTTTTTTGAGACTATCTTAATAAATTTTAAGCGAGTTGTGGAACCAGGTAAATACAATAACATACTGCTTCTTATAAGGTTCTCCTTGTCTATAGTCTCGTTTGATTTATTTTTCTTACTTCGCATCTTGATATACACTTCACATCGGACAGATTTCAGCTCTTCTACAAATTCAAAAATGTTGGGACTAGATGTATAAAACATTTCATTTAGACACGCATGAAGGGATTCACAGTTATTTGCAGTACGACAGATCGAACATGATAATTGAGCCCAGATCGTTGGAGGAAATAAGGAATCACTTGCTACGTAATTTTCTAATATACAGTCGCAAAATATGGTTAATCTAACATAATTGGGCATTTTAGTCATCAAATCTTTAGTAAAACATTCATTCACCATGTCCAGTTTAGAAAAAGCCGATCTTTGACAGCCTTGTCCACTGGTTTGTGCTCATGTTGGTGACTTGATTTTTCCACGATATTTTTCAACGAATTAATTTTGATATAATACTTGCACGATAAAACCGTGCACGTCCAACGTTGAAAATTAATTCTTAGATTTTTTTGGAATCCAAAAGTATAGTTATCAACGTACAGCGAAGTTTAACCACTTTCATTCGACAAACACTCCGTGGTCAAACACTAGAATGAGTATAAAAAAATACAATGATAAAAACATGACTGATACATACAATGTTTTATCACTGAATACATAGACAGCTATCTTACAATTAAATTATTCGTATAAACACTTGTTGATACTTTGTCGATCAAGAGTCGAGTGACTTTATCCCTTTTTTAAATTTTTAATTTTTTCCAAACATTCGTATGAAAATTTTACCGAATGCTTTTTTATCGTTGCCATCGACGTCAGCCGTTTTAGCTGTTTTAATAACCTCGCACTTTATTAAGTCCACTTTTAGAACCAATGTACTTATAGTTTTGCTTATTGTAGTCATATTCTCTTCATATACCTCCCCGCAATTGTTCAATGCAATAATTGCTGAATAACATTATCTTTTTTAATTTTTGTAAGGGTACCCAGCCAATTTCTATTTCTGTATGCGCCTGCTTTACGTATGCGTATATTACTTGCCTTGTTCTCGTTACAACCTTGAAGCTTTCTGTCCTTTTTAGCGGAATTTTGATTCTATTTAACGCAACATTATCTTCTGCTGCATTAATCTGGCCGTCATACAACTTAAAAATGTCCCATCCTGTTATACTTTCCATTTCTATAGAAAAATCATGGAGAACTATGTGCAGGATACACATAAAATTTTCGGGGGGTTTTCTCACCAACCCCAGTGTTCGACGTACTTCATAAGTCATGCCTTTCATTTTCCTTTTTTCCCTGTAATTTAGTTTTATCTTGGAATCTAAGCAATCCTCTTCTATTATAGAGATTTTTGCGCTAGTATTGGCATAAAATGTAGCACTTTTATTTATGTAAGGGCTCTCCAAATTCACTAATAGTTGTGTATGTCCTTCATCAGATATACTTACTTTTACTGTGTAAAGTCACTAGATATCTCCTTTTTTTTTAGCATTAGGCTTTTCGTCGATCTTTGCAAGTAACTGTGCTATTATTTTCGTATTTTGCTCAAAAAACGTGGGTTTTTCTTGTCTACTTTCTATGCTGGCTCATCGAGTTCGTCCCTTTCCCTACTTTTCATTTGATTCCCAAGTAACTTCTAATTGCTAGCAATGGCTTTGTCTATACAAGTCGCAGCAAAAGTCTTGAATATTTCATGCTGTTTCTAACTCACCTTAATTTTGAGTGCCCACGATTGATCATTTTGATACACTTAAATTTATTATAATTAACATCTCATATCAAGTATAAGGCATCTTGACTCAGCAACAAATATCTATATATTGAATATACGTATCATCATCAAACATGTATCAATCACGCAAATCGAGAGCTTCTACGCATGCTCAATCCCTAGCATCCCAGCGTCGCGCGCGTAATTTCAAATTTACTTACATTCTAACACGCCTCCTTAAATTGAAAATTTTATTGTGTTACAAATTTTAATTAATCATTTTTTCATTTTAAATCAATCTTCAATCCTTTCTAAACTAAACAAATTGAATTTTCCCTAATGCCTTAGTGTAAGTGTCTGCTTTATTATCTTCTAAGATTACTTAAACTGTATTAATTATACCGTTTGAACAATTCTCGTTAACAAAATGAGAATGTGTTTTAATATATTTCGAGTTTTTCGTATGATTACCAAATTAAGCAATATTACTTGCACAAGAGTTATCTTCAGAAATATTTACTGGCTCATTAAAAATAGTTATAAAATCTTTTAATATTTCTCTTATCCATAGGATTCGCTTACGCTTTCAGAAAACACCGCATATTCAGCTGTTGTCCAAGATTTTGTTACACTCCCGTGTTTCTGAGGTTTCCAAAATATTACGTTATTAAACAGCTTTATAACGTAACTGGTAGTTGATTTTCTATCGATTGCATCACCTGCCCAGTCTGCATCCACATAGCAAATCAGAACATCGAGTTTGAAATTTCTTTCATACGTTAGCTTAATATCATTTGATAAATACAAATATTTTTAAATTCTTATTGAATATTTCTAATAACTTTGATTTGAACAGTACTAAGATCTGCTTAAATAGTTCACGCTATAACTTATATCTGGTCTTGTTCTTGCACTTATACATAGAAGTGCTCCCATTAAATTTCTGTAGTTTTTAAATTCAGATGCTGACCATGTGGGCTCACATTTTAAGTTTGGCTCCATCGGAGTTTTATATAATTTTTGAGTATTTATAACATCATACTTTTCTGCTAAAGATTCAATATTTCTTTCCTGATCTAATGTTATTATATCACTTTTACAATCGTAATAAATATTTTATACCAAGATATGTATTAACATCACCTATGTATTTTATTTTAAATTTATCTGTTAGTACCCCTGTAGTTTCATTAATTTTTTTTTAACTTTAACTACATATTAATAAATCATCTAAAAAGATGAATACATAAATTGAATTATATCCAATATGTATTTGATACAAACAGTAGCCATCCTCCCTTTTTCAAAAAAAATTAAAGGTTTCAAACATGTATCCAAGCACTCACACCACGCTTTAGGGCTCTTTCTCAAACCATATAATGCTTTTTTAACCTGCATACTCTGTCTGTTCCATCATTATAACCTGCAGGTGATTTAACATACACTTCAGATTTTACATTCTTATTCGAAAAAGCTGATTCCACATCCACTTAATTAATAATTAAATTTTTCTGTTAACAATAAGCCAATTAAATTTTGGAAGTTTGTGTTTTTGCTGCAGGTGAATATATAATGTCAATTTTTTCTTTTTGTTGAAAACCTCTTACCACTAATCAAGCTTGATATCTATTGTCTGATTTCTTGGTATAAACCCATTTTAAATCAATAATTTTTTTTATTTTCTGGTCTATCTACTTATTTATGAGTTTCATTATTCATAATGCAAGTTTTTTTCTTGTCATTAGCTTTTTTCTAATTTACAGACTCTGCATCGTTTATTGCTTCATTATAATATTGTGGAGCGTTTGCACTAACATTATGTACATAAATACAAGTTACATAATTTTCTGGTTTATACCTTTCTGGTTCTTTACGCGTTCTACTAGACCTTCCAATTGTACTATTATTTTGACTTGTTTTTTATTACTCATCACAGTTTTAATATTTTCAGCAAAAACTGAATTGTCATCACTACTATCATTATTATTATTTACTTTACTGTAGAATTTTTATTTTTTTCACCATTCAACCCTACTTATTTAACATCTTTTTCTACAATATCGACATGTCCAACAATTATCATTTTATTAATAATGAATACTTTATAAACAACACTTGCATATGCTACTAATATTCCTACTACTGCTTTTTTATTCCATTTATTATTCCGTTTAACCTCAGGCACTCTTAAATAAATTTTACTCTCGTACAACTTTATATTATTAAAGTTTGGCTTAACTTCCATTATAATTTCATATGGAGCTTATCTTTCTAAAATTTTTGCTAAGGTTCTGTTCTTAACGTAAACTGCTGTTTTTACTTGTTCTAGCCAAAATGTTTTATCTAATTTTGCGTCAGATAAAAGATACCTTGCTATATCCATGACTTAGTAATTGTATCTTTCTGCAATATCATTTAACACACGTACATATGAAAGGCATGGATCTATTACAGTACCTTTCTGATTTGTGAATTCATAAATACTTTTGTTTAGTAATCATTTTCCATTAACACATCTCAACTTTTTTCCCTGTCAAGTTTTCTAATTTATTTATATAATCTACTGAAAAATTATAAGTTTCGTTCTTAAACTTTATCATGTATACCTTAGCAATTCTACTGTTATCGTCAACAATAATTAAAAAACATTTATTTTCATCATAACTATATCTCTGAGGCCCATTAAAATCCATAAATAAGATTTTAAAGATATCATTTGCTCTACGTCTATCGTTATGAAATTTAGTATTATGCATTTTATTTTGAAAACAAGTGCCACAATTCAAGAAATTATTCTCTAAATTATTAGGCAGACCTTTAACTAACATTCCTTTTGACAAAGTATTTAAATAATCAAAACTAACATGGCCTAGCATTCTATGATTTTCTCTGTTTTGACTCATATTACATGTTGCATCGGATGCCATTTTTTTATCTACTATGCTGAAAATCTTATATATATCATTCATTTTATATGCTGTGGTAAGCAATTCATTCTTTTCATTAAACATTTTTACAGCATTATTTTTCATACTAATTTTATTATAATTTGTTATTTTACCAACACTTATTGAATTTCTATTCATTTTTTCATCGTAGTAAACGTTTCTCATATGGACTTCTTTAATCTTATCATTTAGTTTGGATAATGGATTTATATTTCCTATTTTTGTAGCTTTGAAAAGTTTTTTTATGGCCTATTTTAAGATTCACTGAATTTTGTAGATTGATGAATTCAGAAAAATAATGTAAGTACTTAATAATATTATCAGAACAACCACTATACAAAGTCCATTTAATTTTATTACTACAATTATTCGCTTCGCAAGTGGCAAGATTTTGATTCTCAAAAATACTCACATTCTTATCTAGAATTGTACAAAATAAGTCTTAGTTAGTACTTAAATTTTTGCTATCGCTTCTAACAGAATTGACATTGTTATCTTGATACTATTATTGTTACCAATGTTAATTCTGCCACTGTTAATATCCATCACGACGACGCTGTGCTCTGCCATGGCCTCAGTTGTTGTTGTTGTAAGAGTTTTACTGTTGTTGGTTGCCAAAATGACCTCGTCCACCTCCTTGCTGTTGATTACTTCTTTCTCTGTTTACATTTAAAATCCCAGTTCACGATCCTCTCAATGTGTTTTGTCGTTGACTATAGTTGTTATTATAACATTGACTTTGAAAATGTCCTGGTTTACCACACTTATAACAGTTTCTATTTTTTTTCTCTTTCACTTAAAACACACTTGAATTTCTACTTTAATATTTATTTTTGTATATTTGATCTATTATCCCGTACATTTCAATTTTGTTTTCAATATATTTAACTGTTTGTTCCTCTTCTTTTAAAATGTCTATTAGGGCACTAATATAACTTAATTTGGGAGGCAATGTTCTAAGTTAATAAAAAACTTTTTTTTTATCAACTGCTGCTACAGAATTTTTTAATTCAATTATTATCTTCTAAAATTTACTTAAAAAATCACTAGATTTTTCATAATTACTCAACTTAATTTTATCTAATTTATTTCTTACACATATTTGCAACGCTGTTGATTCTCTTAAGTATAACTTATCTAGTTTTTTAATAATCTTATACGAGTTTGTTTTCCCATGTATCAATTCAAATTGATCTACAGTTAATGTACTACATATGTAATTTATCGCTTTCAAATCTTTTTCTTCCTAAGCAGATGCTGTTTCGTTTGATTTCTTGTTCCTTGATTAATTACATCTTTACATTTTCTTAACCTTAAATACATCGATATACTCTTTTTCCAGAAACTATAAGTACTACCATCGAAAATTGGTAACATGAATCTAATATTTTTCGCCATCTTTTCTTCTTACTTTTTAATTTCGATTATTTTTAATTTACACAGCACGTTTTTTAAAATTTTCAAAACACTCCTTCTCACGTAGTCTCTGTCTTCTTTTTTTAACTTAAAATTTGCACTGTTTATCTCTTTTAAGATTTTCTCGTTGTCGATTTGTTGAGTTCTTTCTCTCCCTTGTATATTTTCCATTTAGCTATACTCGAACATTGCCTTTGCACTTCTTTCTGCTAAACACGTGCCAAACTTCCTCTTTCATAAGACTTTTTAATCCGTTTGCATCTAAATAAATTTTGCACTAAAACACTTGTAAGACATATCACTGCACACGCTTTATCCTTCTCATTTCAATGCTACTCATGTTTTTTTATCTATTTTTAATTTTAGCTGCACTTACAACTGATTGTTACGTGCCTTCTAAGAGACACGTTAAAAATTTTAAAAAAAAGAATGAAACAAGCAACTCAAACCACGGACCTCTGCTACCATGTTAATATACAATGAGCCTGGAAAAATAGATACTTTAAACATATCTTCTATAATGTACTTAAATTTATTATAATTAACATTTCATATCCAACATAGGGCATCTTGCCCCAGCAATAGGTATCTATACACTAAATATACGTATCATCATCAAACATGTAGCATCCACGAAAATCGAGAGCTTTTATGCATGCTCAATGCCTCAGCATTCCAGCGTCGTGGGCGTAATTTCAAATTCACTTATATTTTAAAAGAAATCACCCTTCTACGATGCTTAGTAGTCTGCCTACTGAGTCCAAGTGGTCTGTGATAAGAGGGATTGATTAATGTTCGAAGTTACAATATTTTGCTTATTATACATCTGATAAAAATTTTGTAAAGAGCTTTTTCAGAGTTTGTGATGAGCTTAGTCCCAGAGTATAGTTTTCCGGGTTTAAAATCAGAACACCATGTACATACAAAAAAAATTTGAAAAGGTTTCTTTAATTAATGCAGACAAACAAGAAAATTATCCCCAAAATGTTAAAATAAGCAACGTCAAGTTAGTTTGAACCTACATGTAGCTACATACATTAAATTAAAAAAAGGTTGAACCCAATAACAGAACTGGAGCAAGCAATGGATCGGCAAAAGCAAAAAAATATTTTCTCAAACTAATTAGCAAATTGTGGTTTTTATCATCTTACTCTTTGTGTACGTTAGTAGTTTTTTTTTCTTTACTAAAAATGTACGTTTTTAGTTAGATTTTTTCAATTTGCCTTAACTTATTTAGCTTTTTAATTTACTTAAGTACGTGCGACGAATCAATAGTGCAAATATATGTAAATAACACACAATTTTTATCGTTAAGAAAAATTATTATAATTTTTAACTGTTGTTAAGTGCAATAGCATGACATAAAGCTATGCGTCCATGTGTCCCTCCTACTTTTAGGCCCAAAAGGATAAAAGATCAGGGAAGTTAAGGGTAGTTGGAGAATACCAAACAAAGAAAATTTGTCGTGAGAGTTGATACGAGTCGGTCAAAAATACACTCTTCTCTCACCAATGTAAGTAATGGAGTATTATCGGATATTAAAAGTTCTTATTATCTTGTGGTCACCTTGAACCACCAATTTTTTGCGTGACAGTTTGGTGCTACGAATAGGGTGCGCTTTTTTCGCGCAAATTAAAAAAATTTGTTTATGTGTCAAATACGTTATTGTTCAGAAAAAAGCGACTATTGAAAAAAACATCCAGTGCAGTGCTGCAAGCATACAACACTGGACGATTTAGAAAAGAGTAAATGAGGATCAATCATCTCAATCAAATCGCAGATTTACCACAGATACGTATATATACATATGTATATACGTATTTTTATATTATAGTTTACTGACTACTATGGGTATGTACACTGTCTTTATACATTCAATATTTTACATTGTCTTTTTTTAACATGTCGTTTTTCATCGTATCATTATACATTTCTCTTATTTACGCTTGCCATTACATTTTCGTTCTTTATTTATTTGCATATAAAATCTTTTTTTTTTATCTCCCCAGTCATGCAGGACCAGTTATCGAGAGCTCGTCACAATTCTTCATTTTTCAATCGCTTTTTTTATTTTTCTTTTTCATCTTAAAAACTAAATCTTTATCCCTAAGTCAGTTTCATGAATTCGATACCCGGCAAGAACCATCAGAAAAAATCTGAGTACCCCGACCGGGAATCGAACCCACGACCCCTTGAGCTGTGTTGTTTCGGAGGCTAGCATGCTAACCACTGAGCCAATGACGAGCTCGTATATATATATATATATATATATATATATATATATATATATATATATATATATATATATAGTATACTAAAAGGAGACTTACCATCACGTGTCTGCGGGTCACCATCATAATAATTTTTTCTATTTTATCTTTGGGTGTATAGTAAGTTTTCTAATTATTATAAGCATGAAATATTCTTATCTTTCCCCGTGGGTTTTTATTTCTCTTAGAGGGGCGCACTTCAACCAATGTTATTGAAACAAATACTGATAAATAAGAGTGCTATTTTTCGTTAATTTCTACGTGTTATTTTACATTATAAACAATATACATAAAATCTAACCATCTTTCATATTCATAAATGAAACGGTAAATTCAAATTATTAGTACTATAGAAAAATTAATTAACGAATACATGGGTGCGTCCAAGCAGAGCGGGCTAGCCAGCGCTCGTGGTGCATATTTTCTTGTGAAGTGCGCTCTATTCAACTAGCTCCAAGTCAAAGGCAAATAGCTGAAAAAATTATCAAAGCACATAGATCGATAGATTTGGACCTGATCTTCACAATGGTGTGGTCGATTTCTGAGAAAAAAAATCTTTTTTCGTGAAGAAAATCGACTTACAAGTTTAAGTCTTTATTTTTCAAGGTTTAACTTTATTTTCAATTATTTAATTTACTCTAATCCGAAGAGCAACTTTTAAACTACATCTCCTTAAATTTTCAGAGTGGGATGAGCATGGGCTTACGAATGACAAGCAAAAGAAAATCGCGTTGCGTGATCTGACGCCACTGCCCAAGCTCCACGCCACCGCACTGACTGACCAACGATGTACTGTTTTTATAACTCACTCGTGATTGAAACGGAGTGTCGAAAAAATATAAAATACAAGAATACTATTAGATTTTTTCCTTCATTATCAAACTTATAAAAAACTATATAAATTTAAATTGAATGATATAGTACAACAAAGCTCAAAATCATCGAAACCATCGATTACACACGTTTTCCTTGTTTTCGCGTTAGAAGCTGGGAACCTTTGATTTTGTTTGTGTCCTTTACTTTTATATTTTCTTGACTCGTATCCGACATTTCTTGTTTCGCAGCCTTTTTTATAGGCGGAAACAAAGTGGACCATTAGGATGATGAAGACTCCTTTAATTCAAAACCATGAGAGTCTTTCATAGTTTTTACACAATGATAAGTTAAGGTACCAGGAATTGTTATTGCTTCATCGAATCTGTCCTTCAACTTTTCTTTTTCAGCCAAATAATTATCTTTAGTTGTGTACACACATTCAATGTTTTGGAAGTAAGACTTTGCCCAATCATACAAACTTTTTGGGGTCAATATATTGTTCGAGATTGTTCTTAAGCTTGCACGGCGTGCATCAGTTTTAATTAAAGTTCCAATTATATCACACGCATCCTTTTCGTGAGTGGTAGCATAGAAGTGCCATTCTGCCTCGACATTGACATCTTCCATATGGCTTGATAAATTTCTAAAATTGTACTTATTTTTGAAGTGGTAGGCAGCCCCATCAGTAAATTATACAATTTTGTTAACTGTTTAAAAATTTTTTTTTGAGAAAATTAATTGATTTTTTGAATGTCATGAACTGCCACTGTATCATATTGTAAGCAATAAGAAGAAACGGCCATACTTATGTGTTTGACTTTGATCTCTGAATCTTTAAAATAGATCACTATGGTGGCCAAACTACTCTGCTTGTTCTTATAGTGAAAAGATTGGGCGACCTCTTGAGCAACAAAAGCTTAATTTTCTGAGAAATCTAGAGTGAGTTTTTAAGTTGTTGGTAACACGCTGATTGTTTTTTGCAATAAATGAATGAGTTTTCAGTTTGACCAACTTAGCCAACAAATCAACAATAAATGGTTCAATGCAATCTATGCGTGTAGTCAGGTTGGACCTATCAATCGTGTACCAAGGTGGGTACTTGATTTCATAGACTGAAGCATCATTTAACAATTGAGTTAGAGTCGATTGTAGTTGACCAATACCGGGACACGGAATTTATTTATTTATATAACATTCTGGTTTAGGCTTCTCACAGATAATCTCAGAGATACACTCTTTATAATCATTAATCTTTTCAGACGTCAATTTCAATATGTTTGAACCGTTAAGAATGAGTTTCACATTTTGGTGATGTACACAGACACAAACGGTATGCGTGCCACTTGCCCCTGCTAAAATACTATATTTAGGTCAATACTCGGCTAACTTACTAAAACCGATCTTAATATTCGGGTGATTCTCTTTGAGTTTCACGTACAGCTCTCTCAAATTACAAAGTATAAGCCGTTTCGAAACGGATACTTTTTGCCCATTTTCTTCTATGCATTTACAATCTTTCATACCAGGCAGTAATCTACTATAATCTTCATTTGCATTAAACGAGACTACTAATTGTTTGACGTGATCTTGAATGCGATTACGAGAATCAATTTCTGTTGGTTCACCATGTGTATTCTTTAATGATTTCGAGTTATGAGATTGACGTTTAGAAACACTTGAAAAATCTACGATTCGACGTTCACTCCACGATTTGAACAATAATTGAAGGAGTAATAATTTTTCTGTTTTTGATACATCTTTGTTACGGAGTATTTTTCGTTAATTTTCTGTTATTTCATAATATTCATGCACTGGCAATATATTCTCATACAATTTTTTTCGGCAAGTATTACAAATACAGTCGTTGTGAGTCAAATACAAAAAAACATTTTTCACTTGATCTGGTACGTTTCGAAGCGTTTGGCAATGTGTAATAGCTCCTTTGTAAGGATCAAAGCAATGATATACACCCATAACAATGATGGCATCTCAAAGAATATAAAATTGATGGATAGTTTGTAATGATGGATTTGGAAGTTACATAACAATTATTAAACAATACTTACTCGCATTCTATATTTAAGTATCAGATTGAACTACTCTTGAAAGAAAAAAAAAGCAACTTATTATTGTACACGAGTAGTTGACTTATCCACTGTAAAGAGCACAACTTTTTCCCAACTAAGATTAATTCTCAGAAGAAGTTTTCACAACAATCATTCGTTCAATGTAAACATTACAATCAAGCTATCGACGTGGTGATGGCTGTGGTGCGCGGTGGCACGGTGCTCGCGCTCGGGCACCAGTATCAGATCACGCAACACGGTCTTCCTTTGCTTGCCATTTGTAAAACCATGCTCATTCAACTCTGAAAATTTGAGAGGATGTAGTTTAAAAGTTGCTCTTTCGATTAGAGTAAATTAAACAAATAAAAAATAAAGTCAAACCTTGAAAAATAAAGACTTGAATTTGTGAGTCGATTTCCTCAACGAAAAAAGATTTTTCTTTAGAAACCGACTACACCATCGTGAAGATCAGGTCAAAATCTACCGATCTATGTGCTTTGATAATTTTTTAAGCTATTTGCCTTCGACTTTGAGCAAGTTGAACAGAGCGCACTTCACAAGAAAAATGTGCCATAAGCGCTGGCTGGCCTGCTCTGCTTGGACGCACCCATATACAGATACACATAATTAAAAGCAAAATGTCTCAGCAAGAAACAGCCGAAAACAATACGATAATGGATCTTACTAGCACGCTTCCCAAAACTTGGCAAGAATACGAGGCAATGACGATTATTTTAAAACATGATCTAGAATCATACGTGCTTTGAAAGAAAGCATATGAAGAGACACGAGTTCTTATGTTTAAAATGCTCAAAAATATAAGACCCAAAAAGGTATTTTAAGAGAAGAATCAGAGCTCAAAAACAGACGATGCAACGAAAGAGGCTGCCACGTTCAAGAATCTAGGGAAGGGGGTTGAAAATTTTAATTTAAGAGAAAGGTAACCGAGAGTAAAGTGAGAAGTTGACAGTGATTTAGGTTAACAAATTTATGTTGGGGATATATCTGAAGGTGAGAGAAAAAACTGTAACGATAACAAGACAGTAGATTCAAGGAAAACGTATACATGACATGATTAGAGCGTGAAGAAGCGAATGTCAAACCGTCTTCTGCTCCATTGTACGACTGGGCGTTCCAACTCCTTACTTTTACAGTAAGTGGTTGTGATGATAAAAACAACAATATATACCTAATACGAAAATTATTTAATAGGATTTTTGGGAAATAATTTGCGAGGCATAGCAGCCAATCACTTCTGCACGTGATTATTATTATTTTTATTATTCAACTCCATTGATAAGTTTTTGTTGGCTCCCACTAAGATATTCGGTAACATGGGAGGAGTAGAGACATTTTTAGTGGAGTTTAATACCATTACACAACGGGACAACAAATTAATTATGGAATATGGCGGGAGGGTTCAGTGTTTGCATAATCGAGTTATAATGGCACATAAGGCGAATCGATACTTGACGTATGCCGAGAAAGAAGCATCAAATAAGAAGTCAGACAGCGAAGCAGTTTTTGTGCGGCTTAAAGGCTACGAATAACTCGAACGTTGCAGGGTTCAAGCAAAAGACATTAGAAGAGCCTACTAAAGTAGCTGTCACTGTAGACAACAAATTAAGTCTCCAACGGTCAGTAGATAGGCTCTGTTGGATCTGGACCAGCTGTTCCAGTTCAAGCGCCGATTTTGGTTCAGCTAGCCTTTCCCTTGTGGCGTTCTTGGAATGGCTGTTCTAAAACCAGCGCTGATTGTAGAACAGTTAGCCCCCTACTGCTGGTGTTCTTTGCTTACTCCTTCTCACTGTGCTAGCTGGCAATACTTCGCTCAGCACTAGCGTTTTCAACTTTGTGGAGGCTCATGCTGTTGCTCACGTTCTCAACTTGATGTTGGCTCAAGCTGCTACTAGTGATCTTAAATTTCTCAAGTCCTTTTACTTCTTGAGTCTAAGATAAACTTTGTTGTATGTAAGTCTACAATAGCTCAATTGGCAACCTACTATTTTACTGATATGAATTAGTTAGCTTCTTCTTACATTGTAGAAGACTTGCTTTTAAAAATTTTTTTATTTTTTATTAATGAAAATAATAGTGTTTTAATCGAAACCTAATGACATTATTTATTTTTACCGAATATTTTCATACTTCTGTTATCATAAATTGCAAATGACTATTAAGAAAAGGCTTTTAAAGGATGATTAAAATATACATAATGTGTTAGTTAAAAATATTTAATAATAATAAATTTTCTCTAATAGTACATCGTAAAATTTTTGACATTATGTTTTATCAGGTCCTGTACTATTGACGACATTGTAACATCAAGGCTGAGCTCAACGTATCTCTCCCCCCCTCTCCTCCTCCTCTTTCCCTCCTCGTAAAGTCGCGTTTTCGTATCAACCTAAACGAGATACACTCACACATTTACCAAATACCAGAGCGAAGGCCTCGTGACACACGTATAAGGAGAGACCGAGTAAGACAAAGACCCAAGAACTAGTCTACATCTCCTTCCCTCTTTATGCATCGACATTGCCTGATAAAACATTATTTTATGTCCTTTTCCTCTCATGTGTCTTGACCATTCATAAATAAGCCGACGCTCGAGCCAGGATGTTGATTTACACATCGACCAGCGTTCATGCAACGAGACTTGACAACAGCATGCTATGCTTCCACCACTTTCTTTCCCTAACACTTACAATGCCCAGAGACATCAAGCCGAAAAATAACGTGAACTGTAATACAACCTAATTTCGATAAGCAAATACTGGGATCAGTATCGTTACCATACAATATTCTTTAGCAAGTAAGCATCACCCCGAAACCAAAACAGTACATGTAAAGGAAGACAGAAAGCATATAGGAAATATTTCCCTCTCTCTGCCACGAGATGATGCAGACTAGTTCTAAGAACCTATGTGCGTCTCGTCGTCTCTGGCCATAGTGGCAATGATAAGAAGGCAAGTTCTTTGGCTCTATAAGCCCATGGCCTCCTTCATGAGCAGCTCAGTCCCAAAAAAATTTGTTCAATGGTCAGGCCAGCTTTGGTGTATACCTAGAGCAGTAGCCAGACTATAGACACATGACCTGTAGAACCCGGTCGATGCATTCAATGATGAGGCCAGCTTGGTAAAATACTGAAAGCAGTAGCTAGACTAGTATACACGACCTGGAGAATCTGGTCAGAGTCTATTCGTGATCTGGAAAATCCGTTCCATTATTTCGATTTAAATTATATCCGGCTACGAGGATCTTGCGTCGAGAGCCACTTTGTACCCCTCCCCCCTTTTTTCATTCCAATAATAAAAGTAAGTAATAATACTTTTAAGGTTAATTCTTATACATCCCCTAATAGTTGTTTTTTATGCACGTAAAATTCGATATTGAGTGCCATTCAATCCGGATATTAATGGCCAAGCAGGTAGTGAAAGGAAAATTTTAATTTACAAAAACACTTTGAAGGAAACAATGCTTAGTTATGTGCCAGTTGGTGCAAATACCAATGGCCAATTAACTAGCTTCGTTTAAATTCAAATAACGCTAAGGTGTGTGCGGGTTGGTACACATTCCGATGGCCAGGCAACTAGCCTCTATTTAAAAAATCAAGTACCACTACGTTGTGTGCCAGTTGGTGTTAATTCCGATGGCCAGGCAACTAGCCGCTATCAAGTAACGCTAAGTAATGTGCTGGTTGGTGCAAATGCCGATGGCCAGGTAACTAGCCCCTATTTAAAAAATCAAGTACCACTACGTTGTGTGCCGGTTGGTGTGAATGCCGATGGCTAGGCAAATAGCCTTTATCAAATAATGCTAAGTTGTGTGCTGGTTGGTGTAAACTCCGATGGCCAAGCAGCTAGCTCTTAGTTAGCCAACCCAATTTGTAAAACTAAACGTCGTGGATCGCTAGTAAAATACCGGCAACCAGATAACTATAGACTCCTTAAAAGAGAACCAAATTACTTTTCCCAAATAAATAGCCAGTTACGTGCCGTGGGTATAAATACCGATGGCTAACCTTTCTACAATAATCTACACTGTTTCTACCCCAGTGCTGCGTTTTCAACTCTTGCTGTTATGTCCCCAGGCTATTGAGCGAAAGCTTAGGCCTAAATACAAAATTTATTTCTACGCCATCTTCGACGTAACAACATCTTCAGAAAAATTTGATTGTGACCATGGCATTTCATATATAAGTTGTTCGTATATACAATAACACATGTTACTGTCTTGTTCTTAGGTTTTTAAAGATAAGATTTTATTAAACCATTTTTTCAAGAAGCACGCTTTATGCAGAGCACGAAATAGTTGTTTATTTTTAAATGCATTTGTGCAGGGTCTGGCATATGGGAGAAGAGTCTTCATTTTCAAATTTTTCCAAGGAAAAACACACTTGAAAGAAATCGGAAGCTGCATATCCTAATATTGAGCTGTCAAACTTAGCTTTCTTATTATCATGCAAATACGTAAATATTCTTCTAAGATCCTTTGCAAAAGTAACAAAATGATGTTTTCAATTTTCCATGGTGATGTCACCTCCACACCACTCGATTCAATGACCCTCTGGAGTACAATTATTAATCTATTTTCTCACATTATGAGGTAAATCATTGAAGGCGCAAGAAGATTTTATTAACCAATGGCCCACAACGTTTTCTTGCAGTGAAGCTACTCCAAATTCTTTTGGTGTGAATTTTCCATAAGTATCGTGAAAGCCTTGGATATCTATCATGTAGTCCATGTTAGTGTAATCATTACACTCTTTGATAAGTGTTATTTTCAGAAAAAAATATTTGTCCTTGGTAAAGAAACTGTAAATCGCGTTTTTAGTTTAAAAGATAAAAACAAAGATATTTTCTAGTCTACACTGATACTAACAGGCTTTTTTAAGCGAAGCTTCTTATGTGGGGCCTATACTTTACGAAAACAAGGAAATGCGTCACACTTTTTCTTACCCCCTTCGTTTCTGTTTGTCCCCCCACCACCACGTGATCTCTCGACAGCGAGAAAAGTGTATATGTTATATGAGCAGGTGTTCACGTGCTTTTTTTTTTTTTCTTTCTCTCAGTATCATTAAACGGCGCAAAAATTTAAAAGTGAAATGAGACAAAAAAACTTGAAGATAAAACAAGTGAGGTATAAATTTTCAAGGTAAAATATGAGCCTGAACAGTATTAAAAAAGTCTGATCTGAAATTTTTTATGTTAGCACCCTAGCTAACATACATGGTCCTCATGTGGCAAATGCATTGCGTTAGATAGTGGCGTGATGTTACAGGAAAAAAGCTTAGCCCTACCCAAACATCCTAGCTTGTCTACATAAATATATGTAGTAACTGTATATACCTATATACGTACAGTTGACAGAATAATTTTCCACAGAACTGTTAGAACTTTTCAAAATTTAAAGAAAACAGCTATCAATTAGAGAAATTAAATAGTCTATTACGTAATGAGATGATAGAATTTTAATCATTTTGAAAAATATTTACTTAACAAACACCTAAATTATCCTCATAGATTCTAGTAATTTTCGAAGCACGATATACTTATGCATTTTATTGATATGTCAGGACTTTGCCTACTTATAAAAAATAGTAACATAATCTTCAAAAAATTGAAAATAGTAATATTTAAACTATTCTGAATCCATTTATATTTTCTTAGCATATGTTGTATTATCAAGTACTGAGAAATAACACGATAAAAAGTCGTGTTTAACATGGGCTTTTATAAGACAGCTGCTGAATCAGCATTAAAAACTATTATGGAAATAATGCATGTTAACAAACTTACGGAACTGATAAAAAACTATTTAAAGAGTGATCATGCAAAGTTTTTACCCATTTGATAATACTTTTTACAGATTTTAACATTAAAATGATTAAAATCCTCTTTAAAATCACTCATCTGGTTAGTTTTCTGCTATACTTATCCATTTTATGCAAGGTATCAGTAATGATGTTACCTACAAAAAAGAATTAACTAGGTAACATACTTAAGGATGTTATCTTGTTCATGCAAAATATAACAAAACTACTTGAAACTTTAAAGTATGGTAGATAAGACTATTCTGCAGTTATTTCTAGATAACAAATTTTTTTTTTTTCAATTTGTAATTACGTGTGTTTTTTCATAGGGCATCACATATGCGATTACCAATACAAAACCCTTTTTGTAAGGCCATGAATAAGACCACATAGAATGCCTTATGGCTTTCCTGAAATAATTGCACATGGAATTCTGTCATCTTTTTTTCAGGTGGGTAGCCTAGTTAAAATTTCCAATCGAGAGTATGTGTAAGCATGACGTTCCCAAATGGCGCAAGAATCTGAAAGTATATAAAACAAGACGGCAAAAGTACGTGCGAGAAATTTTTATAAGTAAAAAATAATGAATGAGCATTAATAAACTATAAAAAAAAAATAAAATTACATTTAATCGAAAAAACTTGTATAATTTAAACAATAGTTTCTTTATAAAAACCTTATCGGAGTTTTGCGTCTTTCATGGGTCCTGCGACCCATTGCTTTTTTTTTCTTCACTCGCGGTCGTACCACTTTTCTACTTTCTTACCTTAAGAACCGAAGGAAAAATTTTTCACAACTTGTATTTATAATCTCATATAATTGTAGTTAGCAACATCTTCCTCCTTTTATTTGCTGTTGAAGAATACAAGGTCAAAAAATAAACAACATTTTGATAAAACTTAAATGCTGTTGCGTGCAAAACTTTTTAAATAGTAAATATCTTAATTCTTTTAACAATTTACAATATGATTTGTCAGAGATTTTTTTTATAATCTAACGTACTTTACATTTTGTTGCTTCAGGTGATTAATTTTTTTTTTTTTTTTTAAATGTTACGTACTTCCCATATTATTTCTATTTCTGATGATAAAGTACGTCTGCAGTTAAATCAATGAGTAGGGGAGCTTGTCCAGAAGGCACTTTTTTGAGTGGGGACATTGCCAAGTCAATGGTTTGCGTGGGGTGACCTGTAGCTGTGGCGCCTGCTGCTGTTGTTGCTGTCATTGTAGCTGTTGTTACTACTGCTAAAAAAAAAAAAAAAAAAAAAAAAAGTACCAATAAATAAAACAAATTGCATTTAATCATACACATATAAATGTAAGTAGCAACATTTTACCTGATTGTTGAACCTTTTATTCAGGTGACTTCCATGGCTCAAACATGGCTTGTACAAATGACTGCGCTGATGGTAATGACAGAGCTTCTGCTTTTGAGAAAAAAGTTATCTTAGATGGGTTGTCCTACGCGGCAATTGATACTTCTCTCTTAACTCCGTCAATAGCGGGGGGCTCTAATCCTTCCAATGATGCCATGGACTTTGCTGCATAGTTTAAAAAAAACCTAACCAAATAAATTAATTACATTATTTAATAAATATATTCAATGAATAAGTTTATCTCTTACCTGATGGTTGAACATCCAACTGTGTCTGGTTTTGAAATAAAGCTGTAAAGACGGCGTTGGCGATCTTGGTGACTCCAATGGCATCATAAGCTCTGCTGCTGGAAAGAACTATTTAGTTGAGTATAATCGATAAATATTTTTATACATTTTTAAATGTACTAGTAGGGCCCCTCCCCTCTTTTCGCTTCGCGCGCTAACCCCCTTCATATTGGTCAATTGAAAAATATAAAATGTATAAGTAATGATAATAATAACAAAGATGTTAAAAATACCTTTTACGTAAGCTAAGTATGGTTGTTATAAAAAAAAATCAACTTCAGTTGGTCCTTGGTAAACAATATACAACGGTTCGCAATAGTAGTAATATAACTATTTGACTAAATAAAAAAAATCCTATTATAGTACTTAAGATATTTTTACAAATAATATGATTATTTATAAGTTTTGTTTTTTATTCATTCTTTTGAGCTTACATAAATATTTCAATGAATCGATATGTTCACATTGACATTAATTCTTCCGTTTAAAATTGTTTGAACTGTATTCTGAATACAGTAAAACTATTTTGTATTAAACATTACTACAATGGTTCATAATTATCAACATGCTATTAAAATTCTTTATTTTCTCTTTTATAAACTTTATTAGCGGACCCCCGTCTTGGCTTCACCCGAGCCTTACTAAATGGAACACCGTAGTGAGTTGAGATAAAATGTGAAACGCTATCAGTTAGAAATTTTACATATATTTCTGATACTTCTCAGAACAAAAATCTTCTTATTAAAAACATATTTGTTCAGAATCCATACAATTTGTTTGGTCAAATAATAAGCTATAAAAATTAAAAAAAATATAATTATGCTGAACAATACCGTGCGTTCCTTATGCCATGAAATAATCGTTAGTCATAAGGGGCCGTCAATCTGCAGTTTCTCACGTATGATTTACGAAAAGGGCTTTTTTTTAAAATGTTAAGATTTAAAACTCCCAAAAAAACCTCCTCTTATCTCACAACTTTATTACCAGAGCAACAAAGTTGTGAAGTTTAATCTCTACAGTTTTTAGCACCACGAAAATACAAGCACATTTTCCATTATTTTAAAAATCTGAAATATTTAAGAGATAATTGTAAGGGTACAGTGAAAAGCTAATCCCTCACGTTAAGGACTCTTTATTTGTTGATTTTGACACTGATGTTCCAACCTCAATAAATTTTCTGCGTCAGTTTTTTGACGCCTGAAATTGTATTTATTATATACATTTGAAGTTTTCTTTCCAATTCACCCTCTTGCGACTTTTAGCATGCTTAAGACCCCTTAAAGCTGTGTTCTGTCAACTTTGTTAAGTTCTAATATATTTGTTGGCAAGGTAGTTCAACGTCCGATGGCCCTAAAAAAGACTGGTGAGCTTCTTAAGTATACTCTTTCTTGACTGAAGTTAACAGCAATTGTGACGGCCTGGATTCCTCAGGATGATCTTCTTTGGCCTGCTGTTGAAGCCCCAGACTGATCGGAAGAAAAATTACAAAGTCCAAAGCTTTGGAGATAGTTGTAGATATCTTTTCTGACGTCTCCTGGTATTACTTCAAAGATTTTGGTGTCCAAACCACTTTTTTTTGCAGACTCAGTTTTTTTGGTGATCTAAGATGAGGAGATTGGATTGTGATGCCTGCTTGTTAGAGACTGTCACGTTGGCTCAAGTTTTTTTTTTTCCTTCATAGCTGTTAGGTTCACCCAGTGCAGACCTTCGAGAGGATCGGTGGTTCCTGGTTGAATGCTTACAGTTGAGAGAGTAATATAATGTAGGATTATTGGCCACCGGGGTTCCCAGCCTTGCGAAGAACAACCATTGCGACGACTGATAGTGAATGGCTGACTTGGTTTAATAGTGGCTAGCTTTACATAGTCTTTTAGTCGATGAAACGCTTCTGGAAATGGTAGTAAAAATGTATTTTTTGGTAAGATAGTTTGAACTTAGGTAGCCCTTAGAAGAACTGACAAGATAGACGGTTAAGTAGGAAACGTAAATACTTATGATGGCCCTGAAGAGGACCAGTGGTAAGACTTCTAGCTATTCCTTACTATTATTCCTGATGATGAAGAGCTGGCTGTAAGTAGCTTGACCCTTACCCTCGAAGTCTCTGTGTACTGAGATTGTGATGATGGGAGGTACGCCGCTGACAGAAGAATACCTTGTCTTCAGTTCGTTCCCCGGATTTCCAACTGCTCATGGTTAATCGGAAAAGTGGGCCTAGAGAATATACTTTCTCTGTGGGTATGCCATTGAGACGACCACTGAGAAAGAGGCCTTTGTGACTGCCCGTATCCCTTAGGGCTGTCTTCCCTATAGCTTGTAAAGTGAAAAATTTTCTCACGGCATCAGGTTGGATGGTGGGTCATCCGCACAATTCTAAAGTGTTGGAGCAGGAGGTGCTCTGGTTCGATACGTCTTCTGGTATTCCACTAAAGAGGTTATCGGTTAGATTGTTGTGTTAATGGTGGCACTCATCCAACCTGAAGGTTCAGGGGTAAATATA
Source organism: Copidosoma floridanum (assembly GCF_036245765.1). Lineage (NCBI taxonomy): Eukaryota > Metazoa > Arthropoda > Insecta > Hymenoptera > Encyrtidae > Copidosoma > Copidosoma floridanum. The sequence goes on from NW_028321900.1 coordinate 2,307,691, forward strand.
GACCTAGGTTACTTGCCCGTAGGAGGAAAGCGTCGTCGGTAACCGGGATACCTAGCAGCGCAACTAACTCCTCCATTCTCGATGCAGTTTGATATCCTGCTCAAAGGCAACTGCAAAAGTTGGGTGAATGCTCCGGCGTATTATAACCACGTTTATCTAATTCTATTGCAGATAGCGTCGATTTTATGTTGACACCACCTAGTGGATCCTTCTGAACTAACGTGAAAAGTTAGCGCATTTTCGCAAAACTTTAAGCTTATTCATTGCCATTGTTATTAACTTTTTCACGACAAAAATCATACTAAAACCATCTACGAAGTATCTCGTCTTCAGGTCGTTCCCCAGATAACCAACCGCTAATCATTAGTCGGGAAAATGGGCCTAGAGAATACCTTCTCTGTGGGTATGCCGTTAGGGTGACCACTACAAGGGAAGCTGTTGTGGATGCCCGTGCTTTTCAGGGCTGCCTTTCCTGGCTTACATTTGTAGTCAAAAATTCTCTGACGGCACCTGGCGGGATGGTGGAATGGCCACATAACTCTTACGTGTTGGAGCAAGCTGTGCTCTGGGTAGATGCGTCTCTTGGTATTTCGCCGGAGACGTTATCGTTCAGAATAATTTTTTATCGGTGGCACTCGTCAATCGTAGAGGCTCAGGGCGTACGTAGACCTAGGTCACTTGCCCATCGGGGAAGAGTGTCGTCAGTAACCGAGATACCTAGTTGCACGACTATCATCTATATTCTCGATGCAGCTCGATGAACTGCTGGAAGATGACTGCAAAAATTATCGAAACACTACGGCCTATTATAACCACACGTATTTAATTCTGTTGCAGGTAGCTTCGATTTTATGTCAATACCACCTAGCAGATCCTACTGAACTAATGTGAAAAGCTGGCGTGTTTTTGAAAGACTTTGAGCTTATTTATTACTTTTATTATTAAATTTTTCAAAATAAAAACTATACTAAAAATTTCTAGGGAGTGTCAAGAATCAGTATTCAAAATTTCAGTGAAATCTACTTAGTAGTTTTCATGGTTAGCGATTACAACAGTTTTAGTAGCTTTGCTTTATTAGTAAGATTTTAATGCTTTTTTAAAGCATCTTTTCTTGAAAATTTTCTTCTGCAATAATTACAAATTTTATTATGCTTAAGGTTATGTGCATATAAATGACGCCAGAAATTTATTGCTCTTTGAAATTTTTGGTCACAGATAAGCCAACGTATAATTTTACCGTACGTATGCTCTCCTATTTGACGTACGTAATATTTTATAAAATTATATTGCATAGACTTCATTAAAAAAATTGGTTATGTTTTTCTTAATGAATTTTTAGTTTTTTCGTAATTTTAAAAACATATGGGCAATATTCACACTTAAGTTAGCTCATTGACTTGAAATTAATAAAAAAATTGTTGAAATTATGAGCTTTTTTCGCTTAATATTTTACATTATACGAAAACATTTACTAATTTATCTTATTACAGAAAACGCCCCTGTATTGTTACTGAAACTATTTTTAGTGCAAACATTTATTGTTAGCTTGTTTACTATCCATTATTTTTATTAAATCACGCCAGAGCGCGACAAGGTAAGCTTAAGTAAGCAGACGAAGCCTCGGTGACCACGCTACTATTTATTCCAGATTTGCATACTTGAAGTTGCAAAATATCGAAAAATAAGTATTTTTACTGGTATGCCTATTGTATTTTGGTTAAATTAAGCCTTTTTGATTCTTCTCATCAGCTTTTTACCAAAAAATGATGGTCAGAAAGTCGTTATAACAAAGAAAACGAGGCATGTGTATCTCAAAATGCTGAAATAAGGATTAAGATTTCTCCAGTTTTAGACTGAAAATGTTTTATGAAGTTAGATGTAAGCTGAATTTATCCTGTAAATAATTGGGAAAGATGTGTTCTTAAAATTAAGCAGAGCTACCAACAGTGGGATATCAGCTACAGGTATTTTCTAATCTCACAAGAGATAGCAGGATAGCACGCAGCGTTGGGCGTTCTCAGTGGCTAAGAAGGTAGAGCGCTTGCTTCCTGCCTGGAGAGCTCAGGTTCAAGACTCTGGTCCCTCACTTTCTTCCAGGTTACTCTAAGGTATTTTTTTGTATGATTTAATCACTAGCATATCATATAAGTAGGCAACTGCAGGTGTAATGACCTTTACCGTGACAAGGAGATTTGTAGATAATAGTAAAAAACAACGATGCCTCAGAAAAAAGGGTGCGGGTGGATGACTCTCCTGGTAAAATCATTTTCGTAAATAATCAATACCAATAATAAAATATAAGATAAAATTAAATGTGGCAAATCGAAGTCGTACATGTATGTATATGTACCCACAGCTATTTCAACAAAGGCAGACAAGATGTGGCGTTGCTAAGGTAGGACACTTACTAGGCAGTAAATTGTAAATATGTATAAATAGTTGAATATCTTGAATATATCAGTATTTTATAATCCTAACCCTCAATTTCGTGCAGCTTAAACGTCAATACCTCAATTTTAGTATCCAAATAAAGATTTGTAATGAATAAATTAATTATTAGCAGTAAACTGTATAACTTTTTTAGTACCAGTGATAAGTTATTACTTGTACCGTTTTTACTTTTTACCAGTAACAATTGATCCTAAAACTGGTTCTTTGAGAAACTTTGTTTAGTTGACAAAAAATTTAAGACTGATTGTGTCAGTCTCATGTTCATAGAAATACTCATTAATAATTTAAATGGGACTTAATATGAGCACTTTGAACTTGTGTACCTATGCATAACTTTATGCTAGAATTAATACTGCAACTATAGCTGATATAACCATTTATACAATTTGTCAGGTAAGATAAGGATTGGTTCAGTAGGCTGCCTAATGGTGAGTACCTCACGCAAGCCCCATGATGCGCTTACGAGTGCCCTCAGTAGGCTGCAGAAGTAGGGCCTCACTCCTCACGAACTAGAAAGGCAACTAACTTTCATTTCTGCTCGGGTGCATGTATAAGTATAAATACGATGTTGTGTACCAAGTCAACGAAGGATCAGAGACCACTTCCGAGCTCGTGTATACACACGTTCTGATGCTGTGGAAACTGAGTGGAGTGGGGAAAGCATGTCGAACTGTCGATTTTTTCCAGTTTACTCCTATCTCTAAAATGGCGTGAAATTGAAGCTTCACTTCAAAAGAAAAAAAAAAAAAAAGAAAAAGAGTATTTGAAGATACAAATCCTGAGACCATATTTTTTCAGAAAACTTTTTTCGTCCGATAAATTTAGGAATATTTGTACAAATCAACTTTTACATACATTTATATGCTTAAAACATCTTAATATAAGCAGCTTAAAGTAGAAATTTAGTGGGACTATTGTATATCACTGTAGTCGTGTTGTACAGACATCGTTTCTGTCCAGTACTTTTTAATATGAACGATGTATAAAGTAGTTAAATTTTTTAAAATATTCTCAAAAAAATGGTATAATCCTGAAAGTTTATGACACCCCCCTAAAAATTCCTTTGAAAAAACAAAAAGGTCAGGTAAATTTGATGTGTTAGGTTGATATATTTTGTAAAGAACTTTTGAAGCCCTTATACACTGGCAATGAATAGCATTCTTCCTAGTAAATCTGAGGCCTTGAAAAGTTCTAAAATCAAAATATTAAAACGATCAAGTTTTTTTTGGCGCAACATACATTTTGTATAACACTTGTAGTCAACTTTCTATATTCTACTGTCTAGTACTTATACTTTAACAAAATTAAATTAAGTCACATTGACTTTTTTTAAAACTTAATTCAACCTAATGCCCTGGTGCTAGTTACTGCTAGGGATGTTAGATCCATAGAAATGTTAGAAGACCATTATAATGATGTACACTGTAGTAGCTGAAAAGCACAATATTTAAAAATCCTTATAACAAACTCATAATGGAAACATCACGAATTGGATGGTAACTATTATACTTGTTTTTTAAATAAATCATTTATACTGTAGACTTATTTGAATATCGTAATGTATATTACTTCAATTTTCATAATTGTTCAAGTTACATTATCAATTACTTCTGAACTAAAACGACAAGTATTGCAATAAAAAGTTTCCAAATATCTTGTGATTCTATGTTTGTTTCTAGTGATAAAATACTTAAAATACTTTCATTGTTGTCTCTGCAAATCATATAAGGATATTACACCATAAGTGATGCGTTGGAACTGGAAGACAAATCTGAAAAGCTGATTTTTTTAAGTTACTTTCAACAAATCTATAATAAAAAGATAGATTACAAATTGTTTGGTAGATGTTCACTGCAATATTTGTTGGGTCAGTCTACAAGTCATTCATGATAATCGTAATATAGACTTGTAAAATCATGACTTACTTACATCATTTAAAACCCATTATATTCAAAGGCCCTTTAATAAATATGACAGCATGTGTAACTGATAATGTTATACACACCCAAGGCCGTAGTCACATTGAGTACGGAATCTGCATACCGAGCTGTTTGAGACCATGGGAGTAAGAGAAAGGTTTCTTCCGTGCTACTTCCATGCACCTGCACCTCTCCGCGATTCACAGTACAGAACCACTTAAGCCCATGAGAGAGTATGTGAGAGAGAGAGAGAGAGAGGTCTTGCCTTATACTACTTCAGTGTACCTCTTATGGGCTTAAAGGGGTTCTGTATGCGGATTCAACACTCCATATGATCGTGATCTAGTCTTTGCATCATCTAACCTTACAGCTTACAGCAGTTATAGCAGGCGCACTTGCGTACGAGCATGTGTCAGGTATAGCTGTTGACGATATCGTCAATATCTTGCAACTTACTGACTCAGCTAAATGAAAATATGGTAACGCCATGCGTTTGAACAGCCGTGCCTTTGCCTTCCAACACCTTTAAAGGCTAGTTCGCAATGTATTTTCAATTACCTTCTATTTAAAAGCTATTTGTCCTAAAAATTTCTTCGAATAAAATTTTATAACTAAGGCACATTCCTGAAATGAAATATTGTCATCTTCCCTCAATATTATTCTAACCTTCTATGTACCAGTTGATTTTAATGTGCTACTAACGTATTACAAACTTCTCCCCCTCTTTGAGTTCAACCTAAATATAGTAGTTGACTTCTGCACGGTGGCACCGGTGTTGTTTCCTATTCTGATAAATTTATAACGCTGACAGCACGTCACAAGTAAAGTTGCGGATAAGTTTGTGATGAGTTTTCAATTTTTTTTTTTTTTCATTTATAAAGAGTTTACCGTTAGATTAAGCTTCGTGCTTTTTTGTTAGAAAAAGCAAATAAAAATAAAATAATCATGATTACTGCACAGTATTTTAAGGACTCTGCTGATAACATCGACGCTACGAATAAAGACTTTGCTCTGATTGGCCCTGGACGAAAACTATGCCCTTTTAATGTCTCAGACAAAGACTGTGCTCTTTTTTTCAAGTCTAGACGACGACAATGCCTTTTTCTGGAGTTCAGACCGAAACTATGCCTTTTTTTCCCGTACGAAGACTTTGCATTTTTTTTTAGTCTGGGCGAGGACTATGCCCTTTCCTCACGTTTAGCAAGGACTATACCCTTTTTTTTAGTCTAGACAAAAAGTATGCTATTTTTTCCGAGTCTAGACTAAAAAACTGCCCACGTCCGGATAAAATCCAAGTTAAAAACATTCGAGTATTATTTACTGACCTCTCTTGTGTTGTACTTCCCCTAGAACAAAAAAAACCCCTCCAGATTTGCTGATTCATGCCTTTGGTGGCTAACTGCCACTAGTACGCTGGAAGAAGCTCACGGACACGAAGCTTCTGAAAACGATTCAACATTTGATATTAAGATTTCATGATACGTGTGTCCAAGTATCTATGGATGCTTTTGTAAAAAAAAAAAACAACACGTAATCGTTATTCTTAGCAGGTCTAGCGGCTTCAGTATTTGGAGTTTGAGTCAGTGTTTGTGAGTAAAGAGAATGATTTTTTTTTAAAGATTTCGTAAAGTTTAAACTGTAAAAACTGTACACAACAACCGCTATATAAATATATTTGACTAAATGTCTAATTACAAACATAAATGTAAGGTGAACTTAAATGAATTTTACTTTATCCGTTATTTTATCTGGGCTCAAGAAAAGGTAAACATCTGTGTTCAGACTCGCAGAAAATGGAATGACTTTCACCCGTACTATAAAAAAGGGCATAGTTTTTGTCCGGACTAGACGAAAAAGCGTAGTTTTCGTCTGAACTTCGGAAAAGGCATAGTTTTCGACCAAAACCCCAAAAGAGCATTGTTTTCGTTTGGTCTAAACGAAAGGGAACAGTTTTTGTCCAAACTCTAAAAAAGGGAATAGTCTTCGTCCAGAATCCCAAAAAAGGTTAGTTTTCGTTCGGACTAGAGTAAAAGGCATAGTTTTCGTCCGGACTTAGGAAAAGGGTATAGTCTTCGTCCAGGGCGATAATGAAAAGCACTGATGTCACATATATACAGGAAATAATGAATATGGGATGCATAAATTTATGTGAGGCTGAAATTTTTAGCAAACTTTCAGATATGTCAACTCCCGAAAAACAAAAATTTCAAGCTTCAATGGTTTTGTTGAAGATTTGTATGCGTCTACTTTACTATCATATAGAAGTTATACTTTCTGTAAAAGCATTTGAAAATAACGCAGTTGAATTTGAGAATATCGAATTATATGTGCATGAAGAAGTTGCTGCTTTTATGAAAGTATTTAGAAATGTATCACCTACTTTTAGAATAACGTCGGGTGCTGGAACAATACCGAAAGCAGCAGGAGTTTCTAATAGCAGTCAAAATATGTCAGCGGAGAATCAAACTGCATCTCTTAGCTATGATGATGTAAACAGCGCGTTTGAAAACCGTATTGGGACAGCTGTAATTTTAAATTCAAAATATTTAGATCAGGAAAAATTTTTTAAAAGATTTCAAAGTTCTCTTTATTAAACGAATACAGTAAACGATTGAAAAGTATGAAAGTTTGAAAGTGGATTTAGTCTTAGTGGCTTAGTATAAAAAGTTAGTGATAATGTTAAAAGTATTGACATTAAATATTTTAATACAAAATCAGAAACCAATTATCATACAACTGATAGAAGTGAGTGGTTTGAAACATATGTGCAACAACTAATTGAGGGAGATACGAGAGATTTTCAAATGAGGAGTCAGGATGGTTTTTGCTTTGAATAATTAACTTAGTTGTCAATGTTAATAAATTAAGCACTATGAGAGGTAGCTTTTTATCAATTCATTAAAATACATTAAAAATAATAAGGCATGCATTAAGTTAATTATTAACGATGTACAGTGTTTTAAATGGGTCATTTTATCAGCAATGCATTCTGTAAAATATAACGCATATTGTATCTCTAATTATATTCATGCGCGCAATATATTCAATACAATAATGAATATGACTTTGACAGTATAAACTTTCCAGTAGGTCCTAAGAAAATAAAAAAAAATGAGAAGCAAAACGATTTTTCAATAAGTTTATATTTTTTTAACAAAAAAGAATAAGTTCATAAGGTTCATTTAACTGATAAAAAAGCATGTTAATCTTTTGCAAGTTAAAAATTTTTATACGAATTCGAATAAAGTGAAATTATTTGATACTAATAAAGAATATAAGTACCATTCTGTCCGGATAAGAAGTCTTTCTCACTTAGTCAGTAATCAGTTGTCACATAAGTTATTAGGAATCAACGATGGTTCCTGTCATTTTTTACAATTTAAGCAGATATGATTAATGTGTGTTTTTAAAGGAACTAGCAACATGTTTCCCCAGATGTGTACAGGTTCCGCCTCAGACTAAAGAGAAAAATGTTTCATTTACGAAATACGTTAAAGAAACAGACATCAATCTTCGATTCATCGATTCCTTTAAATTCATAGCATCCTCCTTAGACAAATTATCATAAAATTTAAAAGAGCATGAAATGCTAGAAAAAGTGTTTATGGACGCTGATGGATTTCTCATGCATCAGATTCAATTATTAAAAAGAAAGGGAGTGTTTCTTCATGATGACATCTTTATCTATGAAAAGTATTTAAAAAATTTAGAACAAACTATCGTACAGCGTATGGATAAGATCCCACCTATTGTTATACTACTTCTGGGTTATGGGGCACTATCCTAAAGCACACAGAGGTATGTCATACTATTTATATATGTTGAAAAAAATTTTAAAAATTTTAAATGTTACAGTACACAATATATGTTTGTTCATCAATACATGCATACATACATACACGCACGCGCGCGCGCGCACACACGCACACATGCATACAACCATACATGTAATGTACATACAAAAAAATCTAATATATTTTTCTCTGTTACAGGTATAGTTAAAACTATTATGTGATATTGACATGATATTATTTATTAAAAGAGGTATACGTGGACGCATTAGTTAGTGCTGCAATAAATCTGCTAAATTTAACATTGAGTATATCAAAAAAAAGTTTTAACTCCAGTGACCCCGAGAAATATCTCATAACGTTAATAATTTGTATCATTATGCTTATAAGGATTTACCTTTTTGTGCCAAATACATATCACCGCTGAACTCAATACAGACTATATAAAACAGATTATAGTTCACTATTGTGCTTTCAAGCAAGCAATAAGTCACGATCTCAGTGTAACAAAAGTGCATCGTATCGTACAATTTAATCGAAAGTCCATGGTGAAAAAACTATAAAGACTAAAAATATTAATACTCGACAAAATGTGAAAAACGATTTAAAAATATGCAATTTAAATTATTTAAAAATGCAGTGTATGGAAAATTAATAGAGAATGAGCACAAACGTGTTAATGTGGAGCTTTAAAGTAAATGAAAAGGTCGTTCCAGTGCAGAAGCGCTAATTTCCCGACCAAATTTCGATATCTGCAATATTTTTGACAACAAACTAGTAGGCATACAGTTATGACGTAGTGAAATTTGTATTAGGAAGCCAATATACGTAGGTCTTAGTATTCTGGACTTATCTGAAACATTAGTCTCAAAACTTCACTATGATTTGATGCAAAATCGTTTTGACGATGAGAAAAAACTGTTGTATACGGATACAGACAGTCTTATATATGAAGTGACTAACATTTATGTGTTTAGTGTAATGCGCGATAGTATTCAAGAATTTAATACATGGGATTATGAGAAGAATAATGAGTTTAACATGCCTCAAGATAATAAAAAAAATAAGAGGGTTAATGAAAGATGAATTAAAAGAAAAATAATGCTAGAATTTGTGGGACTTTTCAGTAAAATTTATAGTACAAGATTACAGGACCAAAAGCCTCTAAGGAAAGCAAAAGGCGTCAAGAGTTCAGTGGTGAAAGCAGCAATAACTTTCAATTATTACATCACATGTTAACGAAAAAATACTATTATAAGATCACGCTAACATAAAATTTTCACTGAAAAAAAAAAAAAGAATTCTACTCAGTACACATGATGACAAAGGTTGTATTCGTCTTAAAAAAATGGATACTCTTCCTTGGGGTCACTATCTTAGAGACACCAGGAGAAAGAATGAGACAGATAGTACTGAGCAAAACACTAATGCAACTGATCTAAGAGCGGGGAAAGCATCTACGCATCAAGAGTTGATCAATGAAGAGGGCAAAGCGTTTTCACACCTCAAGTGGTCCACTGATTTAAGATTGGGGGCAGCATCTCCACATCAGGAGTGAACCAAGGACCTAAGAGTAGGGGCAACATCTCCACATCAGAAGCTGTTTCAGAGCTTTGAGCTCGTTCTACTTGGTTCATTGACTGAAACTAGCCTCACCTGCCACTAACAGCTAGTTCTCAGCCTCATAACTAAGCAATCAAGAGTAAGTATTCCAGATCAACAGTAAATAAGTACTATTGAGAAACCGCAACAGCAAGCTAGTAAGAGAACATATCAAAGAGTGAAAAATTAAACTGATAAGAGACCATAAACTTTTTGAGGTTTGTAAGCTGATTTTTCTTTTGTATTTTCAACAATAAGTTCTTCAACTATACACAGAAAAAGATATGCATACTTCTTTTAAGTGTAGAATACTCTTAACTACTATTACCTAGTCAAATTATTATTTGAATCTATGCAAGACTATAATGTATACTTTTTTTTATATTAAAGATGGATTCATTTATACAAGATCGAATTGCCTGCTGCGATTTTCTACCCTCTAAAAACTTAATGAGCTGATTCAGGGGCAAACATATATATGGTAACCAATTGAAGAAAGCGAATACTCGATTTGGACCAAAAATAATTGCTGAGGTAAGCTTGAGTGAAAATAATAAACAAATCTTAGTAATATTGAGTATTTATTTTGATGTACTATTATATTTGTTTATTTAATCAACGAGTCAAAAGGCTAAATTACAAAAGTACAGAATAAGATGGTAGTTGACTGGCACAACTAACTACTGATAATATTGATCATGTAAGAGAAGTATTTGGAGGTCAAACTTAAGAGAGGTATGGTATTAGATTTTGGTAAGTGTTGAGTAGTATATTAAAAAAAAACAGTAGCATTTAAAGATAGAGCTGATTTTATCATATTTTACAAAAAACATTTAACATTACAATAAGTGAATATTGTATTTATTAACATACAGACTTATGCACTACAAGCACGTAATAAAAAAATTTCAATTAACTTGTACGTTACATAACAAGGGATGAAACTCGATAATCTACTCCTGGCAGTAAAGTTGGGGCAAACCGCCTGAGCGGATTATTGAGTAGCGTCCCGTGTGATGTATATTACTTTTTTTATAGTTTGGCCGAAAATTGATGATTCATTAGCCATCAGATAACATATAGCTTCAGTGGTGAGTATGTTACTAGGTTACGCTTAAGGCAAATGTGAAGGACCTGTATCGTCTACTAACATCTACGACCCGAGCGAAGTGAGAGTTATTGGTTAGCGGATATTAATAAGCCTGAAAAATAAAAGAAGTCGGTCAGAACAAATTAATTTTATTTAAAATACTTTGAATTTCATTAGGTACTAAATGACATTTTATAAATTTTAATATTTGATAAATATTTTTGCATATCAATTGCATTCAAACAGTTATAATCTAATATAGTTATTTATTATACTTTGGGCATCGATTACTGCAAGAGTCACATGTTTGATTTTTATAAGAATATTCCACAATCACTAACTGATTGTTTCTATACTTAGTTAAAGATTAGAAATTTACTACGCTGCATATTACTGAAAGACATTGCATGCATTACACGACAAATTTATAGTTATAATCGAATTGAATGCGTGCTCTATGTAGAGTTTTTCTCACAGCTTTAAAAAATAAATAAACGCAGCGTAGGTAAGTACTGCATACTTTTGTACTTTTGTACTGCTGCCACTCTCTTTCTCTCTCTCTCTCTCTCTTTCTCTCTCTATCTCTCTGTCAAACATAATGAAATGAGTAGCCCTTCTGCTCGCTCTCTCAACCCTTCTACCCGATATACTAGATATAACGTCAATAGAACAGGAATATAGGCTTTCATTCCTAGGGATGCCATTTATAACGTGTATTTTATATTCCCCAAGGTGACTTATCGTTGGAGAGAAAATATCGAAATTACTCTCTCTCGTACGTCTCTGCTCAAAGACGCTCTCCCTACTTAACCCTTCACTGAACCTGTCTCAAAAGAGGATTCGCGTCTGGGGCAAATAAACAACAAAGAGCGATGTTGACTTTATTTTATAGATTTATTGAAATAAACGTAACCGCTATATAGAATCACTTCACGTACACTCCTCTCGGTCCCGATGCCACGGCGCAAGCCCTCGATCGCAACCACAACGCCAGTGGTGCGCTCAGAGAGCCACGCTGGTCCGCTTACACGCACCCACTCTCACGGGCCTTTACACCCACTTCCTCTCTCACGCTACTCTTGGTCTGGGACCAGGTCCCCTCTGCGTGGTTGACTGTCCATACCAACACACCCCCACACTTACGCTCGGCGCAACCTATAGATCCCGGGCGTGGATTGCCGTCGTGGCGGGAGACGGTCGCAAACACGCCTTACAATTCACAGCGCCGCGATGCCGGCCCTCGATCCGTCCCGCCCTTACACCATGGCTATGCGACTACTCACTCGCTCTCGGTCCCACGCGCCCTTTTCTTCCTCTCTCTCACTCTCTCTCGCTCGGTCCCTGTCCCTCCCTCACTCACGATGGCCCGACATGCTCATCTCTGCGTCTCGGTGGAGGCCCGACCGGGGCGTACTTGCCACGCTCCCTATCCCAGTCTCGTGACTCTCGCCCTCGCTATTGACTCTTGATGTTTTCCCCCCCTTTTGTGTCCCCGCTAGCCTATTCACGGTACCCTGAATTAAGCTACTCGACTCTCACAGGCGAGTGAGCCGGCTGTGTCGTCGCGGATGGTGGTCCAGGCAGTTGACGCTCCGGAGTCCCTTGATCCTGCTCCCCGGCTGCGTAAGGCCCCCTCCTTCTCGGCTTGGCTAGGGTTGTCAGAGAAGGACGTCTCGTTGGTGAGGTGACCCACGCTCAGGGCCAAGCAGGCTTGGATCAGCCCTATTTCTCCTCTCTTCTCGCTCGCTCTCAAGGTTTCTCGGGTGCCGTCACTTTTTCTCCTTCACACACTCGTCGTGTTTTCCCGTCGTACAACTCGACCCCTTTCCCGATCTCCGCGTATACCCTAGGAAAAGGAATCGCCAACGAGATGCTCGTCTCGAGTACTGGCCACGAAAACGAGAAAGCAAAATGGCGCAGATACTCTATTCGCACTCGACAGCTCTCTCTCTCTCGACGGTCAAAACTCTACTGGCCTTTTCCCTCTGCCCTTTCCGTCTCGCGCTCTACTCCCTGACCCTTGTGTCGATATCCCCTCGCCCCTCGTCCGATCACCTACTTGTGCGCAAACGGTGTATCTGGTCCCTACCTTACCTTCCGGATCATTCTTACGTGCCGACGCTTCGACACTTACATCATCACATTCACTCGTACGCACGCTACATTTCTTGTCTAGGTGTGTGTCTCCTTCTCAGACTTACCATTGGTCATTTCTAAAACACACGAAAATTTCGGTAATGCGCGGATCCCATTAAGAACACGAATTGGTTTCAGAATAGGGGCGTCAACAGTGACGTGCAAAAATTGTGACGTAAGCAAATTTTGCCACGTCACACATGTATACGTCCATACGGCACGTAAACGAGCCGCACCGACCCAAATTGTGTGAGAGAGAGAATTATAGCTGACTGTATAGATATCAGTATTTCTTGTCAACACCACTGCATTCATCGTGTTTTGGCCGTTCTTGAATGTGATTTTTGTAAAGTAACAAGTATATTTCAGTTGATTTTGCTACGAATAATATTACTCCCGTGTAATATTCGCTACTTCATGTAAACTGCTGCAGCATTAGAGTATAGTTTATTAAGGTAGAAATGAAAACAGCTTTAAGGGTTAGGAATCATTTCTATACACTTAGAGCAAACAAAAAATTTTAACTGCCTACTACAAAGTTTGTTTATGTAACGTTATTTTATAAGTGAGGTTTCATTCCAGTGTTATGTGAAAAAAAGGCTAGAAAAGTGACAACTACTTTTATCGTAAAAAGACAAGACTACTTTTATAAAAATATAAGTTGTGACAGCTGTGCTAGTTTTTAAATGAGGATGCAACTTTTCATCCTTTGAAATTTGTTTGTAAGTCTAGTCTTATATACGTGTAAAAAAATCGAAGACAACTTCATTATGATATTTTTTCTTAAGAAACTAAATTTTTAGTAAGATTTTCATGGCTTCTTACGCCTAAATTGCTTACAATACATACAATCAAGCTGACGTGCAACTATCTTCCTCTCTCTCACACAATAAAGGACAGTGCACAGAGGGGCAAATTGCCAGAAAGCTGACCAAAAATCAAAAAATTAAGTAATTCACATCGAATTCCGCACTCAGGGGTTTTAAGGGTCACTCATTACGAATTTCATATCAAGCATACAAAAATTTTTCCCTACACCAGTTAAGAACCGCCCCCTTGCATAAAATACCAAATGGTTTTGAAAGTTATCAGATTGTATAACATTTTCAAAATTTTTGAGGTCATCCATTACGAATTTAACATCAAACATACAAAACTTTATCCCCTTCGCCCCCCAAGAGCAACCCCCTTGCAGAAAATACCAAATAATTTATGAAATTACCCAGTTGTATACCACTTTCAAGGTTTTGGGGTCACTAATTGCGAATTTTGTATCAAACATACAAAAATCTACCCCTTTCATCCCTCAAGAACGAACCCTTGCATGAAATATCACAAAACTTATAAAGTAACCAAGTAGTATACCAATTTCATGATTTTTAAGGTTGCTGCTAACGAGTTTTATATCAAAAATACGAAAATCAAACCCCTTCGACCTTCAAGTACCACCCCGTTGCATCAAATACCACTTAATTTGTGAAGTTACCAAGTTGTATACCATTATCAAGGATTTGAAGGTCACTGCTTACGAAATTCATATCAAGCATACATAAATTTTTCCCCTACGATTGTTAAGAACCACCCCCTTGCATAAAATATCACACAATATATAAAGTTATCAAGATGTATAGCATTTTCAAGATTTTCGAGCTCAATGATTAAAAAATTTCATATCAAACATACAAAAATCTACTTTCTTCGCCCCTCAAAAACGATCACCTTGTATAAAATAACACATAATTTTTAAAGTTATAAAGTTGTATATTATTTTCAAGGTTTTTAGTATCGCTGATAATGAGTTTTATGTCAACATACCAAAATCTACCCTCTTCAACACTTAAAAACTACGCCTTTGCATAAAATATCACATAACTCATAAAGTTACCTAGTAGTATACAATTTTTTAAGTTACTGGGGTCGCTGATTACAAATTTAAATCAAACACGCAAAAATCTACCCCATTCAACTCTTAAAAACGATGGACCTGCATAACATATCACAAAACTTATAAAGTAGTTTATGATTACAGTCGCTAACTACGAGTTTCATATCAAACATACAAAAGCCTACCTTATTCATGCCTCAAAAACCACCCCTTTACATGAAATACCACATGATTTGTAAAGTTATCAAGTTGTATACCATTTTTTTATTTTCTGAGTTCACTGATTACAAATTTCATACCAAGAATACAAAAATTTTTCCCCTTCGCCCGTTAAGAACTCCTCCTTTGCACAAAATATCACATGACTTATAAAGTTATCAAGTTGTATACTATTTTTAAGGTTTTGAAGGTTACTGATTACGGTCCTCAAGAGGTGAGGTCCTTATGCATTAAATATTGCATAATTTATGATGTTAACAAGTCATATACCTCTTCAAGGTTTTTGACATCACTGATTACAAATTTAATACTAACAAACAAAAATCTACCCTTTTTACCTTTCAAGAACCATCTCGTTAAATGAAATACCACATAATATGTAAAATTAACAAGTTGTATACCATTTTTAAGCTTTTTGCCATCACTGATTAAAAATTTTATATCAAACATACAAAAATCTACTTCTTTCACCTCTAAAAAGCCAGCTCCTTGCATTAAATACAACATAATTCGTAAAGTTACCAAGTTCTATGGAATTTTCAATATTTTAGGGTCGCTGATTACAAAGTTTCTATTTAACATACAGAAATTTTCCCCTTCCATCCGCTAAAAATAACCTACTTGCATATAATATCACATAATTCATGGAGTTTTCAGGCCGTATACCATTTTTAAGGTTTTTAGGGTCACTAATCACGAATTTCATACCAAACATACAAAAATTTATCACCTTCGCTCTTCACAAACGATTCCTTTGCATCAAATACCATATAATTTGTAAGGTTATCAAGGAGTATACCATTTTCAAGGTTTCTGAGGTCGCTAATTACAAATTTCATATTAAAAATAAAAAAAGCTCCCCCCTTCGCCCGTTAGAGACTACCTTCTTGCATGAAATTTCACATAACTCATAAAGTTATCAGGTTATTTATCATTATTACAATTTTTAAGTTCACTTATTGCAAATTCCGTATTTAACATACAAACAGCTACCCCTTTACCCCTCAAGAATCGCTCCCTTGCATAAAACACCACATAATTTGAAAAGTTATGAAGTCGTATACCACTTTAAAGGTTTTTAAAGGTCACTGATTACGAATTTCATTTCAAACATAAAAAAATCACCCCCTTTACTCTGTAAAGTTATTAAACATATTTGAATCTCCCCCCTTCACCCGTTGGCATCCACCCCTTGCATAAAATATGACGTAACTTATGATGTTGACAAGTTGTAAACTATTTTTAAGATTTCTGAGGTCGTTGATTTTAAATTTTATATCAAATATACAAAAATTTCCCCCCTTTACCCCTTAAGAACCAACCTGTTACATAAAAAACTACATAATTTATGAAGCTACCTAGTCATATATCATTTTCAAGGTTTTTGGGGTAGCTGATTACGAATCTTATTATAAACATACAAAAATTTCCACCCTTTGCCCGTTAAGGTCTCTCTCCTTGCATTATATATCACATAATTCATGAATTTATCAAGTCGTACACCATTTTTAAGGTTTTTTGGGTCACTAATTATAAATTTCATATCAAACATACAAAAACTTACCCTCATTACCTCTTACACATGACCCCTTAGCATAAAATACCACAAAATTTATTAAGTCCCTAAGCCGTATACCACTTTCAAGGTTTTTTGAGGTTGCTGATTACAAACTTCATATTAAATATACCAAAATCTACCCCGTTCACCCCTCGAGAACCACCGCCTTGCATGAAATACCACATAATTTGACAGTTAATTCGTATACCACTTTTGAGGTTTTTTGGGTCACTAATTATAAATTTCATATCAAACATACAAAAACTTACCCTTATTACCTCTTACACATGACCCCTTAGCATAAAATACCACATAATTTATTAAGTCCCTAAGCCGTATACCACTTTCAAGGTTTTTTGAGGTCACTGATTACAAACTTCATATCAAATATACCAAAATCTACCCCGTTCACCCCTCAAGAACCACCGCCTTGCATGAAATACCACATAATTTGACAGTTAATTCGTATACCACTTTTAAGATTTTTAGTGTCACTAATTACGAATTTTATATCAAGTATACAAAAAGTTACCCTCTTTCTTCCTTAAGAATGACTTCCTTGTATGCAATACCACATAATTTTTTAAAGTTACCAAGTAGTATATCATTTTTATGGTTTTTGAGGTCACTGATGTTGAGTTTCATGTTAAACATACAAAAATCTAGCCCCTTTCCCCCGCAAGAACCACCCCTTTGCATGAAATACCACATAATTTGTAAAGTTACCAAGTTGTATACCTTTTATCAGGTTTTTGGGGTCGTTGATTATGAATTTTATATAAAAGTACAAAAACCTACCCCCTTTACCCCTTTATTATATTTGTTTAGGTGTATAATAAAGAAATCAAAATTAAACGAAAGAAATAATTTTTTGTTCATAAGTTTGTATTCATCCTATGTATTTTTTTTTCAATACAATTTCAAAAATGCAAAACCAAACATTAGTATTCAATCAAACTCTTATTCTGATTTAGAATCACTAGATTCATTTTCTTTGTCAGCGGGAATTGTAATACAACCAGTGTCTGTTAATAATTTTAAAACATCAGTTGAAAGTGGCTTTTATGTATTCTTAGGCTTAGTTTCTAATGATGAAATGTAAGGATCTGAGTGTAAAAGAATTCCATGAACGATATCGTTGTTAATCTTAGTACGTGACATTTTTCTGCTGTTGTCTGTTCTTAATAGTTTTGTAACGTTGTGTAAAGTTTCTTGAACTTCTTTCGAAAATCGACCAAGAGGTTATACGCAATGTTGTATCACTGATGCACCATGAATCAAATTTTGGAACGCAGTACATGATGGTAGATAATATGATTTTGTTCCGACACGTGCAAGGGTCAAATTTAAGATTGGTGATGAATGAATTCAGTCCTGTTCGGTAGATTGCAAAATGTAAAGCTTTTTCAGTTAATTCAAACTTGAGCTGTAGTTTATAAATTTTATACTCTGTAGTCTGCTAATAACTTAACAAAAAAATAGTTACCTTATGAACCGTTGGTGGCATTTTATATCAAGAGTACAACATTATATGTCGAATTGCAGTTTTCAAGCAATACTTTTTAAAAGTGATTTCATTAATTCTATATCCATAAGTTATTGTTATAAGTATATTGTAAAATCTCTGTAGTAACTCTTCGTCGATTTCTAATAACAGGTAAATTGAAATGAATCTTTTTACAAAAATAGTTACAATGTCAAAAATATTTATTTGTACCAGTTATTTCTGCAGATTTTGAATAGTTCTCAAAAAATCTTCGAGCTTTGTTTCCATCGTTAAAGTTTCTAAGCCCTTGTTTTGAAAGGTCACTCCTTAATAACAACTGAGATAAAAATTTATTTTGAATTTTTTTTTAAATTTTTTATCATTTCGTTATACCCATTTTTTATTGTAGCCTAAAAATATTGAAATAAAATTTATGTGTACAGTCGTTTTTATATTCGACAGTGCACATAGTGCAATTCATTAAAATACTTTCAATTATTGGTTTTTTGATAACAAACAATTTATAAACAAACCTTCTATTGCTTAAAATCCAGTCAGTAAGATATATCAGCAATCATATAAGTGCAGCCAAGAGTGTAATATGGGTAAGCTAGAAGATAATGCTTGATTATTATTTTTTTTTTTTTAAATAACTTTATTAAAATCTATCATTTTTTAAATCGAAGAGTTTTAATAAAGCAGGCTATGCTTGACGTTTCTGTTAATTCAATTATTATCTGAAATGAAAAATTTTAGTTTTTATTTTTAAGTAATAAATAAAAATTTTTAAGTTTCTTATGACAAAAGTTGATTTGAAAAAAAATGTTTTTCGCTATTTAATAATCTTTTAACGAAAGTTTAATATTAATAGATACCTATTAACCTTATTATCAGCCATAGTCAAATGAAGTGGAAATAGTATATTTATGTTTTTTTCAGAAAATAGTTTCAACTGAGAAATTTCATTTTTTAAGCGCTCATTTTCTTGATCGATGAAATACTTAGTTTTGCATAGCCATTGCAACTTTACAGGTTGAAAAAATCTTGTAGAGCATGACCTTGGATTATCCCACACTAACATACCAGTGTCTAAATTTTTTAATTGCAATGGAACAATCGATGAAAGAAATAAACTCTTGTCACTCGTGGTAAATCCGTGCAAAATTGCTTATACTGGGAGTATCCAGAACTCTCGTCAAATCAGTATTTCAATATTAAAAAGTAATCATTTCCATGCTCAGCATGAGAAATCAGAAGACTATGAAGTATCCTACTGCAAGTATTATTTAACAAAGACTGCAATAAAATTTCAGAAGTTTTTTCCGTTATTTGAATATCAGCTGGATAAGCAGCTTTTTTAGCTTTTACGATGTTTTTGTAAGTTGGATAGATATCACAATTTTTTTCTCTTGCATTTTGACGTATGGCTTTTGTTTTGTTGCTTAGTAAAGCGGTTTTCAATTATAAAAGTTAAAGCCTCTTCAGGCGTATACTTAGTAATATTATTCTGTGAGTTTTCCCATAAATCTAAAATTTTTTTGCGCGATTTGGAAAAACTTTTGTGGTTTCCATTAATAGTTTTGCAGCAGCGTTATTTTCCATCAGAACGTAAGGCCATTGACGCTGCAGTCGTTAACGCATTTACTCTATTTGAACTACGAAGAGATTCTGTTTTCCACCTTTTACTACGATAAGAACTTTCGCCAAATGCTTTTGATTTTCTTCTTTTTTTTCTATTATTTAATCATGATAATAATAAATGCGTATTATATTGAAAGACTTAATTAAACTTACGTGGGTGGCTAATAAATGTAAAATATATTTCAGTACTTAACCAGTCTTGCTCTTTTACAAAAAATTGATCATTATTACGTTTTGATGCATTCCATTTTTCATTGTATCTGTTGTAAAATCTTGAGTTTAGTTTATCTTGAAGAGTTTTTCTTGTAAAGCAATCGTTAGAAATATTAAATTTATCTAATAAATTCTGTATAATTTCGACTTTCTTTTCGACAATTGATTTACCAGTGGTCTTCAGGTAAGCATAATGGAGTTCAGGCTATTTTATTTTATTCATAGTTAAATTGTATATATACGTGCGAAATATTTACAATGGACAAGACAATATTACTTTACTTATAACAATAATATTAAAGTAGATTATTGATAAATTCCTTTCTTTGCACTATGCAACTGCATCTTACCTTTGCTAGTTGTAATCTAATCGAACAGCGTGAAATTCTAAGTTTTATGGTTACACCTACTAGCATGGTGTCAGTTTAGATACGTGATTGTTTAAAAGAAGGCAATTATTTTATCAAATATTGAAAAGTGTTAATTATATTTGAGATATTATATCTGATTTATTAATTCATTTAAAGTAAAAATATTCTCTTGACACTTTTCTGTAAAATGCTTCTACCAAAGGATATTAACAATTACAGCTGATGAAAAATGCCTGGTTTGGAGACTTCAAACATTTATAATTTTTTTCTCAAAGCTTTTTACGAAAAAATTACAAGAGACTTTTTCTTCTTAAAATATGCCAGATTCTTCGAAAAAAAATGTTTAAAACCGAAAAATTTTGATTTTTTTGAATATTTTTATAAGTGTTTAAGCAATTGCGTTTTAGAAAAATTGTACCACTCCAAACAAATCGTAAATAGTCAATTCAGATTTCGCGTAAAAATATACACTAAAAGAAACTCTAAAAAAACCTTTGTTTATCTGGTGCAGAATGGTTGTACACCAGAAAATACCTCGCCCTCGGACTATTGCGCTTACTTGAGGAATGATTTTTCATCTTATTTCAAGAGGGGCAAATATGGGCAAGATTTTTTGATGGATTTCCATTTTTGGTATGTTCAGGTATATGACATCGCTAGAGAGCCCGTAAAAGCTCGAGAAAAACCTTTTCGATTCTCTACGTTTTTTATTATTATTTGCATAAATATACTATTTTTTAAAAATAAAATTAAATACCGAAAGATTTATTTATTTTTATAGGTCAATAAGAAAATTGACTTTTTAAATCACATGTAATAATATTTAAAAAATTTAATGGCTTAATCGAACCAAGAAATCTTACAATTAATTGAAGACACAAAAATCACACAAAAAGTCAAAAAAATTCAGAAAAAGCAAAATTCACTTACTTGGAAGCTGCGTACGTTTGAGACCAAATTTTTTTGGGTCATGATTTTTACTAAATTATATGCTCTTAAGTATCAAGAAAAAGTAAACATCACAAAAAATGGCAAATTCGAAACTTGAAAAATTGAATTTTGGCTAGCTTTTTGGCAATTTTCCCCGCTGTGTGGCGTGGCTCGTTTACATGCCATATGGACATTTACACATGCACGGCTAGGCATGGTGTTGCTAAACATGCTGTAAGGCAGTGGAGGAGTACACCACTGATAACTGTGTAGCGTTACCCCCTCATTGTTGCTGAGTAGACTTTAGTATGTTGCTGTCTTATGAAGTTCCTCCACAATTCGCTCTATGTGTTAACTGTCTACGTAGACGTTATCTGAATTAGCTCGAATAAATGGAAATTTTTTATGTAAGTTGTACAAAAAAAATCAAATGCTATCTATTTCTTTTTCAAGCTTTTCACTTACTTCAATCGAGTAAGCATAATTTACTGCATCTTGAAGCTGCTTCGGTGATCCAATATTTCACAGTCTTTTATTATTTAAGTCATACTGTCAATCCATAGTAAATTTGTATCTAATACCACGAGGACCTTGGCAATGGCCTTCAGTTCTACCTAGCTTACGACCGAATACATTAGCTTTTATTTTGATACTAAAGCAGTAATTACATAAATCAATATGTATACCCTTGCTAAAGAAGCTCTTCGGTAATTGGTATAATTTCATTGTCATGACCTGTATTTACTGCTAACACTTTAGTTGTTAATAAGAGAAACGATCTACTAACTCATTAAGATCATCCCAATGTATATAATCTACTTGCTGCGTTATTTGAGCAGTTTTATAATAAGGTAGCAACGAGCCACCTTTTTTGTGGATTATAATATAGAAAATAGGAGCAATAATTCTATTCAACTTATTGCTATTATGGGTTTGTAATGCACTGTTTTTTTAACCCTTTTTTATGAACATTTAAAGTTTGTCATATAATGTAATATTTTTCTAAATCATCCTAAGTCATCAAAGATTCATTGAGGTGTTTTTTGACGAGTACCTTCATTAATCCTGCACTGATTTAATGATTTACGTTGATTGTTTTGGTACGATTATTTTCAATTTTAATTTGCGAATCACTAAGCTTGTACGCTTTTTTATCTTTTCGTACTCCCTACTTTAAATAAATCTAATAAATCTTTTCTGATTCTGATCCAGTATTTTCGAATAAATGTAATTAAATAAATTCTTACTTTCTTAAACAGAATCAACAGATTGATTTAAAATAGAATCATTTGAATTAATATCATCATCACTTCTACTTATAGCAGACTCAAATGTTATATCACTGTCACTGAATCTTTTTCTTTTTTTTTTGTTGATTCACTTTATCAACTTTGTTAGTTTCTTTATCGTTTTGACTATAAGAGTGATTGTCTGTTAAAGAATTATTATTATTATTATTTTTTTTTTGTTCTTTTGTTTCAGCTTAATTTTTAAACTGAATGTATGGCATGTCTGAGTTAACGTGATCATTATACACAAGCTTCAAGTGAATTTCATCTTGACGAAATAAGACTAAAAAATTAACGTTATCCCTAACGAGATGCTTTGGTACTTCAGCATATGACTGAAAAAGATAGAAGTCTACATTTTTGTGCCTATCCATGCAAAAAAAGGCCTTTACATTATCTTGTTTTTTACAAGCTATATCATCAAAAATCATTAGAGGATTTAGTAAAGCATCATCTAGCGAGACTACAGTTTCATGTTTGCTGGAATGTAAGTATTTCACACCTTCTTTAGGCTCCAATAAATTTTTTAAAAATTTGTACATTGGTTCATGCAACGGTTTAGAATACACGAACATGTTTTCAAACTTGACTCCATTGGGATGTGCAATTAAAGAAAATAAGCTACTAGTTTTACCACAAACGGATGGACTGCAAAATAGAGCGCCAATACTGTCGGGGAGTAGTTTACCGTATCGATTTGAACGCTTTTTTGTTTCACAATAGCTTCAAAATTTGGAACTTGTAATTATATGGATTGCCCTTTGAACTCTATGTCTATACTGTATGAATAATCAGTTAAACTAATCTTTTAATGAAACAATACAACGGTTATATAGTTTGAGCTCTTTATTTATCGAAGAACTTGTCTACTATAAATACATTATTTATTTTCTCGAACGTTTAGTCATAATCCAACCTCTGAAGACTAATCATCATCATGCATCCTAAGAAAGGACACGGTCTTGTAAATAAAATCGTAAATCTTTTACCAGTAGAGCTTTATTTGCCAGGCTATCAGTACTGCAGTCTAAGTACTAAGCTTGCTAAGCGTCTTGCTAGAGGCAATCCTGGGGTGGATCAGCTGGACGCAACGTACAAAAAGCATGATATAGCGTACTTGAAAAATCGACAAGATTTGAAAGCTGGACATGAAGCAGATAAAATCTTAGCTGAGAAGGCTTGGCAAAGAGTTAAAGCTTTAGATTAAAGTATTGGTAAAAAAGCAGCAGCTGCCTTAGTGACTGGCGCTATAAAAGTTGAAAGTAAATTTAATATATGCTTGAAGCAAAAGAAGAAAAAACAGGGTATTAACAAAAGAAATGGAAGAATAGGTAGGTCAACGAAAAACAATGTAGTGCTTTAAGTGCAGTTAGTAAGGCTGCCTCGCAAGACATGAATACTAAAAGCAAAAATGCTCGAGTTGTTATTAGTAGTGCTTTGAAAGGTGCTCGTAGTGCAGTTAAAAAATCGGGAGATAAAAAATATGTTACGATTCCGCACATCTTACGCCTTACTACATTAATTGGTGGATCTTTACCTTTGATTCCCTTGTTTGCTGGTTTGAGTGCAACTGGTGTTATAGCCAATGAAATAGCTGGAGTTATGAAAAGCATTTATGCTGCTTAGTCAGTCAAAAAGCAAATAGCAGAAAGTCATACACATAATCAAACAATAAAAGCTATCGCTCTTGGAAAAGGTCTTTATCTCAAACCATATAAAACTGGGTTAGAGTTCTATTTAAAGCCTTACGATGGAAAAAATTAAAAAAAAAAAAAAGTTTCAAGAAATAAAATTACCTGATCGAGCGCTGACTAACATAGGTTTAATAAAATATTCTAAAATCTTAAAAATTATTTATTTTCGTAGAGTATTTATCAGAAACAATCAACCTGCTCACGGTTTATGGTTTCGTGAAACACCTACAATAAATCTTGATGATAAGAATGAACCTGAAATTCACTGGATGGCTTATAGAAAACGTGGTAATAATGTTGGGTACCTTGACCGTTTTAGAGATCTGCAGCCACCTACTGCCTTAATGTTATATCTAAAAGTTAGGAAGGAAGAATGTTATCATAAGCGTTATAACAAATTTAACTCGTATGACTACGGTCATTTAGGCTTGAGGTTATTTTTAAAGAAAATATAACTTTCTTACACGAAGAGAAAACTCTTAGTGATACCTTAATAACTATGAAAAAGACATTAACACTCGGCCTCTCCAGTACTACTTTTATTTTAACAGCGCAGTATTTTCCACCACTTGAATTACCGCTTAAACATAGCTACGTTTTTGGCTTAGTAGAATTTTTGTCACTCTGTTAAAATATAAGTAAATTTGAAATTTTGCGCACGATGCTGAAATGCTAGGCAGTAGCATGCGTAGAAGCTCTTGATTTACGCGATTAAAACATGATTGATATGGATACGTATATTTAGTGTATAGATAACTATTGCTGAGGCAAAATGTCTTATGTTTGATATAAAATGTTAATTATAATAAATTCAAGTATGTTATGAAAAATATATTTAAAGTATCTAATTGTCCAAGCTCATTTACTTTTAACATGGTAGCAGAGATCCATGGTTTAAGTTGCCTGTTTTTTATTTTTTTTATTTTTCACGTGTCTCTTAGGAGGTACGTGACAATCACTTGTAAGTAAGGCTAAAGTTAAAAATGGATAAAAAAATATGTAAAGTATTAAAAAGATAAGTATAAATGTGTGCAGTGATATGTTTCACAAGTTTTTCAGTGCAAAATTTATTGAGATGCGAAAGGATTAAAAAGTTTAATGAAAGAGGAAGTTCAGCACGTGTTTAGTGGAAAGAAGTGTAAAGGCAATTTAATCAACATTCGTAACAACAACATTATCAAGATAACAGTACCAATTATGGTAGAAGCGATATCAAAAATAGAAGTACTAACAAAGACTTATATTGAAGGATTTTAGATAACAATGTAAGTATTAATAAGTATCAGAATCTTGCTAATTGCAAAGTAAATAATTGTAGTAATGAAATTCAATGGATTTTTTATAGTAGTTGTACTAATTATATTATTAATAACTCAAATTATTTTTCCGAATTCATATATCTACAAATTTCAGTTAAAATAGGTGATTAAAGAACTTTAAAAGCTACAAAAATAGGAAATATAAATCTATTATTCAAACTAAATGATAAGATTAAAGAAGTCCATATGAGAAACGTTTACTATGTTTAAAAAATGGATACAATTCTAATAAGTGTTGGTAAAATAATAAATTATATTAAAAATAGTATGAAAAATAATACTGCAAAATTATTTACTGAAAAAATGAATTGCTTACAACAGCATATCAAATAAACGATGTATACAAGATTTTCAGCATAGTAGATAAAAAAATTACATACGATGTAACATGTAATATGAGTCAAAAAGAAAAATATCATAAAATGCTAGGGCATGTTAATTTTAATTATTTAAACATTTTGTGTAAAAAAAAGTTAGTTAAAGGTCTGCCTACTAAATTAGATAATGATTTTTTGAAAAGTGGCACTTGTATTCAAAATAAAATGCGTAATATTAAATTTTATAACGATAGCCGTAGAGCAAATGATATCTTAAGAATCTTACATATGAATGTAAATGGGCCTTATAGAGATAGATATGATAAAGATAAATTTTTTAGTTATTGTTGACGATTACAGCTAAATTGCATTTTTGCCAGAAGTAGTAAAAATGGCAGATTACTTAAAAAACAGAACCTTAGCAAAAACTTTTGAAAGGAAAACTCCACATAAAATTATGATGGGAAATTAGCCAAACCTAAATAATATAAAATTGTATGGAAGTAAAATATTTGGACGAGTGCCAAATTCAAATGAATAATAAATGAGATAAAAAAGCATAAGTAAAAATATTCGTAGGAAATAAAAGTGTTGGTTATAGAGTACTCATTAATAATATAATCATAATTGCTCGACATGTTGATATTGTAGAAAAGGATGTTTAATTAGTAAGTTTGAATGGTGAAGAAAATAAAAACTTTTACTGTTAGGAAAATGATTATCGTAATAATAGTGATAATAATTTGGTTTTTAATAAAAATGTTTAAATTGTTAAGAGTAATAAGACTACAAATAAAAATAATAGTACAATAAGAAGGTCTAGTAGAATGCATAAAGAACCAGAAAGGTATAAGCCAGAAAATTGTGCAACATGTATTTACGTAAATTATAATAGTACAAACATTTCACAAAGTTATAATGAAGTAATAAGCTATGAAAAGTGTGTTAATTGAATAGAAGCTATAGACAAGGAAATCAATTGCATTTAATAAAACTTATGAATCAGTTGATAGACCAGAAAATAAGAAAGTTATCGATCCAAAATGGGTGTATACCAAGAAATCAGACATTAGATACGAAGCTGGATTAGTTGTAAGAGGTTTTCAAGAAAAAAAAAAAAAATTGATGACGTATATTAACCTGTAGCAAAAACACGATTCTTCAAAATTTTATTGGTTTATTGTTTACAAAATAAGCTAATTATTAATAAAATAGATGTGGAATTAGCTATTTTTATAGGAATGTATAATTTTAAGTGTATGTTAAACAACCAGAAAGTTATAATGATGGAACAGGCAAAGTATGCAGGTTAAAAATAGGATCATATCATTTGAGAGAGAGCCCTAGAGCGTCGTGTGAGTGTTTTGATACATATTAAAAAATTTTAAGTTAAAAAAAAAGGAAGAATGACTATTGTTTGTAATATACATGATGGATATAATTCGATCTATGTAACTATCTTTGTGGATGATTCATTAATGTGTTGTAAAAATAAAAATAAAATTAACGAAACTAAAGGGGTACTTACAAATAAATTTAAGATGAAAGACGTAGCTGATGTTCTTACGTATCTTGGTATAAATATTGATTATAATCATAAAAGTAGTATAATGATATTAGATCAGAAAAGATATATAGAATCTTTAGCGAAAAATGTGATGTTGTAAACGCAAAATTATATAAAATTCCAATGGAGCAAAACCTAAAATGTGAGTCCATACAGTCAGCCTCTGAATTTAAAAACTACAGAAGTTTTATACTAGCGTTTCTGTGTATATGCTCAGGAATACCACCAGATATTAGTTACAGCGTGAACTACTTAAGTAAATTTCAAAACTGTTTAACTCAAACTTATTACAAATTTGCAGTAAGAATTTTAGAATTTTTGTGTTTAACAAAAGATATAAGTTATCGTTTGAAAGAAATTTCAGAGAAGATATCTTCACTTGTTCTGTGGATGCAGACTGGGTAGGTGATGCAGTTGATAGAAAATCAACTACTGGTTACGTTATAAAGCTGTTCAATAATGTAATATTTTGGAAACCTCAGAAACACGGGAGTGTAACAAAATCTTTGACAACAGCTGAATATGCGGTGTTGTCTGAAAGTGTAAGCGAATCCTATGGATAAGAGAATTATTAAAAGATTTTATAATTATTTTTAATGAGCCAATAAATATTTCTGAAGATAACTCTGGTGTGAGTAATATTGCTGAATTTGGTAACCATACGAAAAACTCGAAGTACATCGAAACACATTTTAGCTTTGTAAACGAAAATTGTTTAAACGGTACAATTAATTTAGTTAAAATAATCTTATAAGATAATGAAGCAAACACTTTTACTAAGGCATTGGGGAGAATTCAATTTGTTTAGTTTAGACAGGATTGAAGATTGATTTAAAATAAAAACATGATTAATTAAAGTTTGTAACATGATAAAATTTAAAATTTAAGGAGGCGTGTTAGAATATAAGTAAATTTGAAATTACGCGCACGATGCTGGGATGCTGGGGATTGAGCATGCATAGGTGCTCTTGATTTGCGTGATTGATACATGTTCAATGACGATACGTATTTTTGGTGTATAGCTTTTGCTGAGGCTAGACGCTTCATGTTTGGTTATGAAATGTTAATTATAATCAATTCAAGTATATTATAGAAGATATGGTTGAAGAATCTATTTTTCCAGGCTTTTTTATTTTTAACAACTAAGTATAGCTGAACTTTTTTAAGAAGAGGCGGGGGTCATAGATATGCCAGCGAACAGTGTTACCAACTGCAAAGATTTATTTAGTTACCATACCAGCGCAGAATTAAAATAGAAGGGCCAAAGTATTTAATCATGAGAGCTAATTTTTGAGAAATGATTACGGGCGTCAACTGCATTTTTTTAACGCAGCTTTTTTTCTCTGCGATATTAACTAAATAACAATTTAATATACATTTTTTTTTATTTTTCGCTTGATAAAAAAAAATGACAGAATGCAAGGAGGTGGCACGCGTTGTGCTTGAATACTTAGTGCAACTCTTTGTCTTCTAACGTTTAACTACTTAAAGATAGAGTCTTAGAATTAATAGAAAAAAAGCCAAGTTAAAGAGAATTTGATTACTTATGGAATGCAAAAAGAATTTTTGCAAACAGATGTTCTGTAAATAAATGGGAGAACTTTTATGGTCGACATGCATACACATGACCCTCACTCTCATCTAAGCTCAGACGTGGTGTAATATTTAAAGGTTATACTATATAATAAATACCCGTTCAACCAATAGTGGCTATCTACATCGATCTGCCAACATGCAAAAATTATTTGTCAATGTACTTTATTGAAATGATCATATTTACTAGTGTACATAGTACTATTATTATTTAATTGATTTTAATATTCAAACTTACCATTAATTTACTACTGATTATGTGATTGTGGTAATTAAAGGGAAAAAAACATCGTGGCACACAAAAAGAGGGGTGTTGAGTTATGTGAAGACATAACCTGAAATATCAGTATTTTAAATGCTTTTTTATAAAATCGAGGTGGAAAATTTGTGGAAAAATTATAGTGTATTTGCAAAATTATTACAAATAAGTAGGATATATTTCTCATTTTTTTCCCAACAATGACCTTAAAAGTTATTTTTAAAAGTTTCCGAGCCTTTTATTCATGACAAATATGCAGGAAAGACATTAATGTACAGCTGTAACCTGCGAAAAAAATTACATATTGAACTCACATGTATTTACGAACCTTGTACTTTACAGTATACATGTGATTTCTACTTTACACGCGAGAACTTTGTTCTTACCAGGAGACTTTAAGTCCCACACTCTGGTTTTTATAGGGTTTGCTAACTTGGAAATGTTTGTAGCGCATAAAAGAAATCCTCATTCTGCGGATTGGTGTTTTTTTTTTTATTAGTGATGTAAGATATTTTGAAGCTAGTTTTTTTATGATTTCCTGGTTTTATTATATTACAAAGTATAGAAACCATTGAAATTGGATCACTTAGTTATTTTTGTAAAAATAAAAATATCTGAATAGCATTCAAATATGTCTTGTTCTTGACTTCCCTATTTTTTATAATGTATAGATTGGTTCTGTATTTTTGCCTCCTCGGTTTAACGGTCCACTATCTCTAGAATTTTTTGCAAAACTAGTTGCCTGAGCTGTCAGAGGAAATTCTGCTGGTGACACGACTGAGGCTCAATTACCAGCATGATGGAGCCCCAGCGTATTTTACAGCTAATGTTAGGAGGCATCTTGACAACACCTTTCTGCATAGCTTAATAAGTTAGGGAGGTCCAATAGCATGACCAGCCCGTTACCCTGACCTCAACCTGCTAGACTATTTTCTCTGAGGCTGTGTCAAGAAATTAGTGTACAAAACTAAATCTATTGACGCTGAGGACTGCAGACAGAGAATAGTCCGGGCATTTGATGAGGTGCAAAAAATTCTGACGATCTATCAACAATATTGTTCAAAGAGTCAATTTGGTTATCGAAAACAACGGAGGATACATCGAACAATTCTTGTAAAGGTAAAACGCAATTCAAAATGTAATTAAAACTGTTTGACCGTCGATAAATATTTATCTATCTAACCTGTTGCAGCGTTAAGAGTGGATAGAGAAAAAGGCAAGGGAAAAGCTGTTGAAAACAAGAGATGGAATTAATTTTATTTTTAAAGACACTAGACTTTTAAATAATACACTGCGAGGTTGAGGCCTGGAAAATGTATGATGGAAAAAAAATGCTTCCAAAAAACTACTAAAGAAAGTGCATCAAACATTGATTCTTTATTTAGATTAAGAAAAAAATCGTTTTATTAAAATTTGAGAGTAAAATAGCTGCGCTGTATCAACACCTGTGACGGGTTTTAACTCTTGTCATTTTAAATTAATTTTTTTTTGTTTAAGTAGTAAAATTTTTTAAATTTTAAAATTCTTTTTGCAATAAGTTATTGAAAGTATAAAAGTAGCGCCCAATGAACGCCATCGATGTGCATAATTTTTTTGCCTTTTTTTAGTTAAAACAGCACGTATTAAAAAAAAATTTAAATTCTACCCTTTTTTTACAAAAAAAATTCAAGAGTATAAGTACTGTGCTGTATTAACGCCCTCCACGCACGTAAGTTTCTTGCTCTCCCTAATTAATGTTGTAAGTCAAAAAATGAGTTTTAGAAGAAATTCATATCCTTTTCTTTTAGAGTGAGTTTTTAAAAGTCAACAAGTTGCCATGAAAACATGCTCTAGACGTGGGTAATTTTTTTTCCTATTGTATGAAGTGCTAATGAAAAAAAAAAAAGTTATAATCCTTTTTTTACCGTGGATACTTGGAAATACAAGAGCTAGGCTGTATCAATGCCCTTGATGCGTGTAATCTTTCCGCTTTTATAAATCGATTTTATTTGGTCAGATACTAAATTTAAAAAAAAATCCCTTTTTCTTAATTGCAGATATAGTACTGTTTAAAAAAAATTGTTAAAAAATTCTTTCATAGTGAAATGTAAAGTCATTTATCTGCACTTAATAAAATTACTCGATGTGTATAACCTACTTATCTTCAAACTTCTTATTTTTCTTATCAAGCTATAAAGTTTTAAATGAATTTGAAACCTATCCTCCCAATATAACTGTATAAGAGTCATAGAGTTACGGTTAACAATCGCACTTAACGCTCGTGATCTTCTTGCCCTTTCATTTCTGTCTGACATGGAAATAAAGTTTAAAAAATACTCTAATCTTGTCATTTTACAGTAAAAATTAAAAAATAAAAGAGCTGCGCTAAATAAACGAGCTAAGCGTTCATAATCTTCTTGGTTTTTGTTTTTTAATTCATGATATGGTACTACAGCCCCACAAAAATTCGTGTGAGTCTGGCATTCTTGAATTTTCACTTGACTCGCACTTGACGCTTGTAATCTTATTTCTCTATTTGTCTGATGCGGTACTGAAGTTCAAGGAACATTAAAATTATGTCCTTTTATAGTAATAATTAAAGAGTATTAAAGCTGCCCTATATCGACATCCTTGACGCACATACTCTCATACTCTCCGTATTGATATACTCAGTATTGATTCAACGGTAAGTGAGAGCGGTTATGCCTATTATCTAGCTTCGTATTTTGTTTTGTTTCTACCATCTTGTGCCTGTAGGCGTTTCTGTTTCAGACTTATTGCTAGTTTTTTTTTGCAACCATCTGCAATGTAAGTCCTGCATCACGGCTGCTCTCTGATCATTGCAACTCCCTTTTGGTTGGCTGGACATTGCTCTCCTGTACTGCACTACTCTGCTGTTGCTCCTAGATTTTTCATCTTGTATACTCTGCCTGGTGACGCTTCATCTTTGCATTAACTGGAACTGTCACCTGTGTAATTATCTGCAGTGTGACATCGTTTTTGTTTTACATAAGTTTTTAAGTGATCTTTAATTTGCGTTATTAGTATGCAGTGAGGTTTTTGATATGATAACTATAATGGTTGCGTGATACATGTACTATGTAGACATAGCTTGAACGGTATTTGTGCTCAGCCATACACACTGATATCAGCACGTATTTTCTTGACTATTGTATTTTTATTTTTTTCCATGTCCACCGCGGATTGAGCGATTATATACTAGTGCTGTGTTGATGTTATAGTCAACAAATTTACCTTACGTTTGTCCTAACTGTTGTCTGTCTTACGTTTTCACTCTGATCGTTACACACTTACTAACACTGCGCAGTACTTCACATACTCATACCAATCAAACCCACAAATAACATTATTTCTTTCTTACTCATCTCTTGTTGTTATAAGCCTGCACTCACTTTTCTATCACCAGTGTAAATGTATATATCTCACGATGTTGGCATCACTAGAGGTAAACATTGTTGTGCTGCCACTACACATATTTTTATTTTTTAAAATCTAATACTATGCGTAAGTTCTGCAAAATTTGCAGACGCTTTGGTTTCTCTATAAGTTACTCGTCTGTTAATTACAAAATGAGCGGTGCCACCTGTTTCAGGCCTTATCACTGGAAGTGTATTCATCCTACGGGGTTTTTAATGGTCAGCTAAAGTTCCGCTGTTGCTCGATCACTCGTTTCTACAAATTTTCCCATAGTAAACTACCCTTTTCTTCAATACAATATTTCTCACACTGACGAGCCAGTATTACGCCACTCAGCAACTACCACTGTCTCATTTAAACGTCACTTTTCTTCGCCTAAAGTGACCTCTTAACGCAGTTCTAAGATCGAGCGTACTGCATTATCATCTGCCAATATTCACAGTTCAATTGAAATAATGGCCGTAGAACAGCCAACATTAGCTGATATTTTCAAATCGATTCCAAAATTCCGTGCGAAGCACAAGATAAAAATTTCGATGCCCAGATAATTTTTGGGTTCTCTCAGATACTTCATTTGGAATGTTGTACTTAAGCTGGACTTGATCTTATTCATTTAAGTTATTTTATTTCTAGCTAGTAAAATATCATTACATACAAAACTGGTATCACCATTTGGTTATTTTTTTCCAAGTCAAGAGACAAGACTCATTAATATTCTTTTCAAGACCAAGTTTTAAGGCTTCCTCAGTAAAACATGTATTCCATCTTTTGGAACTTATGCGAAGACCATAGATTGATCTTTTCAGCAGACATACATTTTTGTCTTTGTGCTCATCTGAACTACATTCTATTCCATCTGGGATTTCCATAAAAATATCTTCTTCTCAATCCCCATTGAGGAAGGTAGATTTATTATTTATATGACGACCGTTTAGATCGTATTTATTAATAATGGCAAAAGCCACTCTGATTACCATCTGCCTGGAAACAGTGGCATAGGTTTCTCTGAGTTTATACTCCCTTCTGTCTTTAAAACCTCTAATAACCAGTCGTGCTTTGTAAATTGGTTCTCTATTTTGGCTGACTTTTCTTTTAAACACCCATCTTGAGTCTACAGTGTGTACTTTGACTTATTTTTTATCTATTTACTATTTCCCTCGCTTTATTGGTTTTCATGGGTTCAAGACCTTCTCTAATGGCTCGTAGCTACTGTGTTTTATCGTCTGAATTCAAAGCTTCTCTATACGAGACTGGATCTAAATTAGTTTTGGCTGAGGAGACAAAGGTTGTTTCATCCTATTGTCTTAAATTTTCTTGCTCTTTAATTTTCATAGTAGATACCTAACTAGTATCATCAAGAGCAGGACCTTTTTCTTCTAGTCTAAGATAATACTAAGTTGGTCAGTTGGTCCTGGCTTTCCTGTTTGGTAGCTTTCTAAGTTTAGTGTATATATCCTTAGTTGTCTGATCAGCCCCTCTTTTTTTCGGTCGCCCTCTCTTTGCCTTGGTGGCAGTGTCCCCATGATTAGACTCTAGAGTGTGCTATGAATTCTCTGAATCGTCATACTCCAGATCCGATGGAAACTTTAAATCTTTCATACATTTGTTTTCTGTTGAATTAGTCATGTTTCTGTTAATATTTCCATATACAAATTTCTCACTAAACATAACGTTCTAGAATATTAAAAATTTCTTTAATAAGGGATGCCATAACAAGTAGCCGGTCAACGTATAGCCTACTAATTTAGCTTTTAAAGCTCTCTCTGAAAATTTGGTTTTTGCTATTGGGATTCTAGCTCTAGATATATAATATCTATGCTTATTTTCAGAATTTGTATTATAGTAAAGATCATGCCCCACTGTTAAGCAAAGTTCAATTTCTATCTCATGTCTCTTATTGTCATTGATTGCACCAAGCAAAATAAGTCGCTAAAAATTCTGCAGTTAATGTACATTTAGAATTCGAATTTCACGATAATTTTTCTGCCAACACATTTGCCTACTGCTTAATTCTGCACGATCGCATTGTTTGATACAATCCGATGAGCAAAGATGTTAAGAAACTCATGTAAAGTAGTGATAGGGGTGGATATTGGTAGTGAGGGTATAACAATAAAGGCTTACGCCTAGCTCTTTTACCATCATTCATTTTTTATCCTTCCAGGAAAAAGGTCACACAACAGCAGCTAAAGTAGAAAGAAGAAGAGAACAATCAAAGACAAGAAGAGTGGTAAAAATTTGAGAAGAGACGTGAGAAGAGGAGATCGTCACAGAAAAGTTCTGAAGATAAATCTAAATATTAAAAAATGTGGTATTTTTAAAAAAGCTATTTATATACCACACAAGCCTACCATCACGGGACAAGGTCAGAGTGCGAAAAAGAAGCAGAAGGATAGAAAATACAAAAAGTGTGAAAAGTTTGTTGGCAGGTATGTGAAGTGGACATCATAATACTGATTTGGGCTATGCTCTAACTGACAAAAAAAATCTAGCCACTTTATGCCTGCATCACAATGGGGTGTACAAGGCCAACTGTGCGCATCGTAATGTTAAACTGTAGAAAAAGTTTTTTTTGGATTTATTTAAGTCCATGGAATGGATGTTAATCATGTTCAGGTGTCTACTTTGAGGTACGTGGCAGACTAATGGTATTTTGAGTGGGCTCATATATTGCCTTATACATGTTTTTCTCAATAAAGTCGAACGAACTACAAAAGGTTTATTATCAACCATTTCAAGCAAATAATGAAATACTTATCCTGGTTGTATATGTGCAAATCCAACTCTGGTACACATATTTGAAAGAAAATCCTAAGGCAAGAACCTCTGAATGTACACTAAACACTTACGCGAGTTCTCCCCTGAAGCCTCTCCCAGCAATTCTTGTAAACGCTCTACGAGTCGCAGTGCTGGTTGTCCACAACCTATCAGAGTCGCTTAAATAAATGCGACTGGGGTTGCAAGTTCCGGGGAGAATAACGCAACTCTTGACTCATTTATATTTATTGAATAAATAATTAACTATCAAAATAGTAGACTTATGTACAGGATATAAGACCCTGAATTTAAAAAAAGCACTATATCTCTGAATACACAACATACGTTCTTCGAAGCACTGAATTAGCAGAGAGCACATGATGATACCGATGCTGCTAGTACTGCTGCTGGCGTCAAAGTGGGCGAGAGCGTGCAGTCCCTGCGCGCTGATGAGCAACATGAGCGGTGTCTTATAATTTACGGTGTCTTCTTAGTTCTCCATTAGATGGCATAACTTGGAGGTTGTTAGCGCTTGAGATGACTCAAAGTTACCATCCTTGTCAATACTATTAATACTGTTTTAATAGTTTTCTACATTTATACTTAATTAATCTACCAATTTTCTTTTCTCTAAAATTTTTCTTTATAATCTCTTAACAAATTGCATAAATTAAATTATTGCTATGCTTTTAAATACACAGCTAACGTGTAATTACGTAATAGTACGAGTCTTATGTATTAAAAAATTTTGTATTTTTTGTATTTTTTTTTATTTTACTTTACATGTATATTTACTAAAAATGATTTTTCTGCATATTTAAGTGAGTACCAGACATGGCGTAGCCACAAGGCCTCAATAAAGTTCAATCAAATCAAATCAAAGTCTCTTCGATCTTTCTTTTTCAGATTTTGATTAGGTAATAAAAGATTTGAAACGTTTGGATCATACTGTTTAAAATAAAGGTTTTATAATGAAAAAAAATTTTTGTTAGTAAACGGGAGCAATGCGCGTTAAATTTCATTCTTTTTTTCTAATTTTTAAAATAGTCCAAACGTATTAAATATATTCAAATGCTTTTCTTTTATTGTTATATAAAAAAAAATTTTTCAAATGGTTTATGCTAATCAATCATGAAACGTGCTCCATGCGCAAACTTTTTTGATTTTTTTTATACTTTTCGCATAGTACTATAGTTCCCAAAAAATTAAAATCATATCATTAAGTAATTGAACGTTAAAAGACAAAGAGTTGCACAGGGTATTCGTGTACAACGCATGAGACCTTCTTGCATTCTGAATTCTTCTTTTATCAAGCTATAGATATTTTAAAGAATTGGAATCCAATCGTTTCTTAGGAAGATTTACAGAGAAAAAGGGCTGATCTGAATAAACGGAGTTGACGCGCGTAATCATTTCTCAAAAATCAGCTCTCGTATTTAAATACTTTGGTCTTCGTATTTGAATTCTGTGCTGGTATGGTAACTGATTTAATCTCTGCAGTCGGTAAGATTATTCTCCACCATACCTTTTATCCCCTCTCCTTAAAAGAGTTCAGCTATACGTAGTCGCCTCCCGAGTCTAAGCGCTTTGTGATTCAAGTGATTGATCGATGTTTAAAATAATAATAACTCGTTAATTATACACAGAATCTGAATTTTGCAAAGAGCTTTTTGAGAGCTTTTGATGAGCTTAATCTTGTAGTATACTCCGGGCTCAAAATCAGAACACCCCGTATGTTAGACTTTTGTACAAAACTGTTTAAAACATATGAAAATTGCACTTATTATTAACATGTTAAATAATTTGAAAAATTTCTTTGTTATTATGTTTGCTTAGTTAATAATAAACGTCAGATTTATTTATGATGCAAAATAAATATCGAAAACAATATCTTATTTAATTTTTTCATTCATATTTACATTCAATCATGGAACTATTCTTTCTTTTTCTTTAACAAACGCAGCTTCAGCCTTCAAATCGTTGCAAGGCATTTACGCAGTATGACTGCTTCGGTACATGTAAGAAACATAGTAACCAATGGATTCAGTACTTCTTTGAGTGCATTATTATGCTGGACCGTTACAGCCAACTACTCCTAGAAGAAGTAACTTTTTGTTTGAGTCTCGTGGACTAGTAATTGGTTTGAAAAAACTCTGCTAAGAAATTTTTTTATTTATGTGTAGCTTGTTGAATATCTTAAATATTACAACATCACTGAAAATAATAAAAAATATTCAGATGAGATAAATTTTAATATGGAAGTGTACCTTGCAAGTGTATACTGTCCTATAATAGTGTGACTAGTTTATATTTATTTATCACCATTCATTAAGAAATAGGACTTACATGAGAATTGACGATTGCTAAACATTTTATTTAGGCAAATGAAATCAATAATTTATATGCAGAATACGTTCGTAGTTAAGTTTACAGTATTGGAGAAACTTCAATGGCCAGTATGTTACCATGATATTAGCACAACAGCTGACAAAAATATGGTACTTTTTATCACATGAGGGCTATCATTACTGAAATAATTTTATGGTCTTAGGAACCTACGAAGCAAAGCAAGTAATTAGAAAAAAGTACAGTAGATCAACCTACTTCATAGCAAAACCGATAAATTCTCCTATTAGCACTCCATAGCAGCAAAACATTTGTCTAAAAGTGCTTCCACACCCCTGGAAAAAACAAAAATGTTAAACAATGATCGAATTTAATGATTTATGAGACTTCATTCGAACGAACGTACTTACAGCTATAAGAAAAATTTCAATATACTATTGTGCAAGTATTATCAATTAAATTTTGAACCAGTGGAACATGATTTTATTAAATACACTTATCGTTTTTACCCTTTTGCCATCGAATTCAACTTTTAAAAGCAATAATCCGAGTAATAATTGGTAGACAATAGTATATTTTGTACGTCCTTAAAAAGTCATAAACGTGCGAACTGTTTGCCTCTGTTACATCTCGAGTTGATACAGACGAATTATATTATAAGTAAAAATGCAATTTATTCGTCGAATTCATACAAGACGTAATATGTACGTATACAATCTCATAATATGACAAGTAGAGCTTGTACGTCACTTGTATGCATGTGTGTGTATTAGCTTCAAGGTAAAAATTTCGTAATATGCTGACGTATAATGCGACCAGCCTCGTTGCAAGAATGCATGTATGTATTGAAATTATACTTTTTACGTTTGTAGGCATAAATTGTATCGTATGTATAAATAAATAGTTAACTTGTGCATTGATTGTCCATTTCTAATAATAGAGTGATAGAATTAGCTTTTTGACCGCTGATTTTCAAGGAAATTCTAGTTAAGAAAAAAAAATGTTTAAAAAAATTAAGAGCTGAAATTTGGAGAGAAGGTACGTATTATAACTCCAAAAATACACACTAAATTTTAGAAAGATCAGTAGTAAACTTTTTCTGAGCCACGAAGAAAAGTAAAAAAAGTTCTTTCGAAAAATGGCCATAAAATAATTTGGGCCATTTTACGTCAATTTTACAACAAGGCCTTGATTCTTCTAGACTAACTCTACATTATGCTGTAATGCCATTTCATGAAACTTTCAGTGAGAATTCAAGAAATCGGTTCAAAAAACAGCATTTATCAGCAGGCTTAGTAGTGGAGCGAGCTGCTGCAAAGCGCCGCTGGCCACGACCACTTCCCATAGCGAGGCTTCGGTGATTTTGAGCGAGCACCTTCAAAATGAAAAATGCTATTTTTTAAAACTAATTTCTTGAATACTTACTGGAGGTTTTATGAAACGGCATTCCAGTATAATATAGAGTAAGTCTAGAGGAACCAAGGCCTTTTCGTGAACTGTACGTAAAATGGCTCAGAACTTTTTTATGGCCATTTTTCGATAGGATCTTTTTTTACTTTTCTTAGTGGTTCAGCAAAACCTTACCACTGATGTTTCTGAAATTGGTGTACATGTTGGGAGCTGTAACACCTACCTTCTGTCTAAATTTAAGCTTTTAATACTCATTAGAATAAGATTTATGAATTTTAAAAAAATGGCGAAAAATTACGATTTTTTTGCAGATTGCAAAAAAACGGCCTTACCGATTTCATAAACGCGAAAAATCTGTTTTTTTTTACATTTTTACTATTTTTTAGGGCCTTTATGGTCCTTTTCAGCTGTTAAAAAGTGTAATTAAGCTGTTGATTTATCTATCGATCCCTGGAATATATATAGTGATTATTTTTTGATATTGCTTTATTAATTTCTCCTTTCTTTAAGTAAATTACATTCATTTCCTTACATTTCTTCTTATAATGTATTTTGGTACTTTTCTCTTATTTTAAATAAACTTATTTATGTCTCTTCGGGTAAAGATTAGAAGATTCTTATTCATTGAAACTTTTTTTTTATATTAATCAATTTCTAAGCTCATTGTAAACTAAATACTATATACAGAGAAAGAAAATTTTTTAATTCATTAGATTGTAAGCTAAAGAAAAAAATCAGCTGATAATTCCATTCTCAAATTAACTTTAAATGATATTAGAAGTCGCAATCATGGGTAGGTTCAGGTAAATGAGTACGCTTGATGCTTTTATTTCCTACATTTACTCAATTTTATTTTAATAAGGAAATTACGTTTTTAATCACTAAATCGTTTAGTTATATTGATTCAGATAATTAGCGCAATTTTAAATTAGTGAACAATTTTATTGATTTTATTTCAGAGGATTTGAATTTTTCAGAGACCAATTGAATTAACTATAAAAACTATAATTTTAGTTTCAATATACACTAATTTTCAATAATTTTTGTACATACGATAATTTTAATTTCAAAATTTTTCCGCACTGATATTCTCCTACATACACGTGCTTAGGCTATGGCAGATTATTAGCACAGCCACGGAATATTAGTACTTAACTCTGTGCCTATCATGACGAAGTCACGTATGCTATGGTCATCCTCAGGGCCCTTGGGTATCTCGAGCATAGCTCAAGTAATCGACCTAGGTGCTTTACCCGAGAAGCGTCGTCGCTATCTCTAGTGCCTTGACTACTTGAGGGTATGTTATCACCACGCTTAAAGCGGTCACTGAAAGTCCAAGTATACACCAGTAAGAGTTAGTAATAAACTACGTGTATACTTACACTGATGCTCACAATCTTGGCCTTCATGCCCTGTCCTCTTCCTTTCGGCGTGTGCACGTCACAGTTATCACTGGTGCCCAGGAGAGCTCCTGATCTGGGTAGGCAGTGGATGCCCACATCCCAAGCTTGCTGTAAAATATAAGTTTTCTTGCACGCCAGAGCCTTTTAAAGCCAACTCGCAGATAACTTACCGCCATAATATGTACTATCTCTCTGGATTTTATCGATTACACGTATTCACCGAAAATCCTTGCACATATTTTTCCCAGCTTTCTGTGCGTTATTGACAGCGCACATTATGTGCTTCGCGCTGACTCTTTAAGTTTTAACTTAATGACTTTAATGTATTTTTATTTATTATTTTAAGAATAGTAAAACCTAATGAAAGATGTTTATCGGAACAAAAAGTTTATATTATAAATTTCTGGGTTATATAGACTATTCCTTTAGAAATGTATACCAATTAAGATAAATTGTATTTAACAAATTTTTCCATCATATTCAAAACAAATAGTAAAACCTTTCAAAGGATTAGTTGCGAAATTTATAAACTTGTTTGTCACGTTTATACTTGTATTCAAGACTTCTTTTATTGCTGATACGAGCTTACATCATCACTGATCCAAAAATATCAATCATACCTGTCAGAAAAATGCGATTGGTACTGTAGAATTGTTATTTCCTAAAACATAAAATCATTACATGAAATATCATCTTGCAAGCCTACTATTTTGCTGTCAACGCAACTGCAAGAATATTGCTCGTTGGCTGACCTAATTCAATCAAAGGCCTCTTCAACTTGCTCTTCTGCTATAAAAACGCACCATCAAGAGGAAAAATTGCTTTAAGTCAACTCTTGACTCCCACGACTCGTAAGTACCTTACACATGTAAGGCAAAACAGGCTTGCTGAGGCAACTTGGATGCATTTCAAGGATTACAATAGT
This sequence comes from Copidosoma floridanum, assembly GCF_036245765.1. NCBI lineage: Eukaryota > Metazoa > Arthropoda > Insecta > Hymenoptera > Encyrtidae > Copidosoma > Copidosoma floridanum. The sequence continues at coordinate 2,349,279 of NW_028321900.1, forward strand.
CTCGGACTACGCTAGTGAGCAAAGTACAGCAAAGGAGGACCACTGAATGGGGTTCTGACGATAGCAGAGAAACCAGAATCCGCAACATCTTTCCAGCCACAAGCTCGTTTGTGTAGCTTAAGAAACTACTGGAAAATACTTCACAAAGCATTAGGGGACTCTAAAGCAACAGTAACAATAATCAGTGATATATGTAAGTAATTTATCAGTCATATAATCATTTCCTAACCCTTATTAGAGTGATGTGAAGAAATTGTGTTGAAAAGAATAAATTATTTTTAATTTTTTATAGAAAATAATACCTTAATTAGTATTATCCATGTATTTTTTAAATATGAGATTTTTACCCAACTAAAGAGAACAAATAAAGCTTATGAAAGGAATTCTCAAGAACCCTCAAACGACACTAAAATAAAACAATTAAGACCATACTCTAAACAAGTTGATTGTAACACCCCAATCAAAGATGAGAAACGTAACGAGGTTCACAAAGAAGACATAAATTATTTTATTAAGTTTTAATATTCAAATGGATATCTCCATACCTATGTGTTGTACGAAACTGCCTTTATGTTGGCAGGACTTTGGGAGTTAGCAATCGATTATATGACATGGAAGTGGAAAACATCTCTTTATTTTTCTCTTTGCAATTAGTTCTGTTTTCACGTGAGTACTGTTTCAATAAATTACTATATTAAAGTCAGGACAACAAACTACTAATTGCATAAAAAAAAGTAGAACGCAAAAGGCAAAGTTATCAAGTTGTGTATCCATCGAGTTTTCAACAGATAAATATATCAGATAAATGAATTATATATTGTATCAAACGAAAGTACCACTGCTACTTATAAAAAAAATACATAAGCAGTGCTCTTTAAAACACGACAAGAGAACATAATTCACAATTCACCCTCAGTCTTTATTAAAATCTAAACTCAATTCCACAAATATAGTTGATAGAATATATCAGCTAATTTATTTCTGTATGCATTTTTAAGTTAATATTAAGGTTTGAATTCATTTTTATCCATACAGTTTGTTGTATGCGCAAGCGCGCGCGTATGTGCGTTTGTGAGTGTGTTGAAATTAATTTTAAGCTGAAAGCTCCGCGTGCAGGCATGTTGTTTGTGTAAGAAGCGCATGCACCACGTTCAAGTGAAAGTGGGACTCAGGGATTCTAAAAGTAGTATCCAACCCTAGAGATTCAAAGTTGAAAAAAAATTTTAAAACCAGATTTGGGACTCGGAGCCCCAACACATGTAAAACATTAAAGAATAATTTTTAATTCGGTTGTATTTGATTGTCTATGATAAGAATAGTTGTTCTCGTCGGATAAATGCTATTTTCTCTGGGGCAAATTTGTGGCCCATGGGACATGCAAAGACCTTACGAATTTAGGAATATGTATTTTTATTAGTGAATATTATAGATTATGAAAGAGCAAATATTGAATTATGATTAAATTTTTTCGTTCATTAGGAGATAAACAACGAGAACAAAAAAAAACAATGATACGTGGCGAAAAGTATCTGTACTATCTAACTATACATAGATATATACATGATTAACAATACGTTCGTGTGTATTACTTTTTGTGTCTCTCTATCTCTTTTCGGATACCTATGCGTAGTTGCGTGCGAGCGCAAAATTTCGTTGGCTTTTTCCTGAAGACAAGTTAAGATGGGGTTGGAATAAACACAATTGCAAGCTCTCGGAAAAACTTTGCATTATGGTCAAATATTTATATTTTAATATAATTCTGTTCACTGATAACAAATTTGTAAAAAATAATACTAATTCTAATATTAGTTTATCATTTTCTACAAGCACAAAATATTAAGAAAAGCAACAAAAAAATCTTACCTGCATGAGTACAATAAAAATATAGCAATCGCGACAGCAGACAATCAATGGCTCTCTCTATCTCACTTACTCTTACAAGTACTGTCAAAATGCCTTTTTCATTTTGTTATTTTTCTCGTCATTTTGCGCTTCTCGAAACTTTAATCAAAGTGTTACCCTACGATGGTATTTTTGTTTATTTTGTACATCAAACTATTGCAAGATATGAGAAAGTTAATTTTAAAACACGATTTTGATATAATCAGACCACTTTAAAATAATTATATCTAATTTATTTTAAATCAGCAGGCTGAATCACATATTATGTGGAAAACGCCCAATTATCGTTTACTTTTCTAATTCAGAAGTTTTTAAGCTGATATCCATGAGTACTAAGGACAGAAAACAGATTGGCATGCTGCGTAGCACAATCGATGAGATCTCTGACTACCAATCGCAAGAATGTGGGGTCAATTCTTGAAGTCAGCAAAACTCGGAAATTTTCATGTATACATATAATATATTTATTACATACACATATATTATGTGTGATATACATACACATACATTATACATAATACACAAACAAGTGTGTGTGTACATATGTAATGTATAGGCTATGTGTACATGTACAGTATGTTTACTTATGTATGTCAACGTACATTTCTATCTAGCAATGTAGACGTATAATGCATGTACCTTACAAAAAAAGCTGTTGTATACACGACAATATACATATAGTTATAGGTACCATATATACATTATATAGATGTACAAGTTCTACTGCGTCTGCGTATACATATATATATACTAGTGGGGCTCCACCCTCCTGCGCGCTTTGCGCGCCAACCCCCCCTTTTATTGTGTTATAAGTGTAATTTTTTCAAAATGAGGTTTGTATTAATATTTTTTAAGGCCTTAAAAATGATAAAATTAATTGTTAGTATGGAAATAATATGTTGAAGTATATTTTACAGAATTCGGAAGACTATGGCATTTTTCGAAAATACTCGGTAATAAATTTTCTACGCTGGGGTGTGATTACTGGTCTGTTTTTAAAGAAATATGAAGAACAAGCTGCTAATTTCAAATAAAAGTGGTAAAGTTTATATAGACAGAGAGATGTGCCCTTGAATTTTTGTTGGTGAGCTTTATTATTTTTTCTAGTGGCTCCCTTTTTTAAATGGCTGTCTATCCTGTATGTGTCAATAGATATTTCTAAGCTCTTATAACTATATATGCCCACTGCGCGCTCTGCCCATAAACCCCCGTTATTGCAAATTAGATTAACGAAGTATGGAAAAAAACACAAATTATATTAATTTTTACTTAAAATTTATATATGTAATAAATGTATATTGATCATAATTATTTACATGAATTTTTAACCATCACTTTTTATTTTCCCTCACTAATAAGAGCTATTTCTATGGGATTAGTAGAACACGATTTTCAAAACAATATAATTTTTGAAGAAGCATGTAACGTTATGCTGCCGTTTCAACTACGAAAATTTTTCGCATGGTTTATTATGTCTGAAAATTTTTTTGGTAATATTATTTGGAACAAATAAAAAAAATTTTTTAATGAAAATTGTTAAGATGATCAAAATAAAGCTCTTTTACATTCAAACGAAATTTTTAATTCTGATAATATGTCTTGTAAAGATTTCAGTTTACCAAAACCAACAGAAACGATGAAAAAAATATTGATACTGACAATGATGAAATGATATTTTGTGAACATAAATTCCATTAAATGTTTTTATAACTCAATCATGATCAATGTCGAATTTTTTAAGAAATAATAAAATTAAAAAAAAAAAATTTTTTCATCGATGGTCCTGGTGGATCTGGAAAAACTTTTCTATACAAAAGATTAATTTATTATTTCATATCAATTGAAAAAAAATTCTTACAATGGCTTGGACAGGTATTGCTTCTATTCTGCTTCCAAAGGGAATGACCACTTACAGAACTTTCAGACTTCCTTTGGAATTAAGCACTATAGAAAGTGCATTCTTCCGAAAAGAAATCGTTAATAGGACTTTAAAAGATTTATCTAGTGGTAATAAACCTTTTGAAAATAAAATAATAATTTTAGGTGGAGCCTTTCGTCAAATTCTTCCAGTAGTAAAAAACGTAAGCAAAATTACTATTGTTCAAGAAACCATAGAATTTTTCAATTTTTGGCCTTTATTTAATATTTTCTATTTAAAAAATAATATACGTTCAATTGATAAAAAATTGTCTTCATTGCTACTGGATATAGGAGAAGGCAAAATTAAAACTTTTATAATTCCTCAGACATTTAAAACAAAAGATATATGTTTTTAAATTTTTAATAATGATGATGATTTTTTTATAAGTAAAGCTATATTAACATCTCACAATAAATACACTCACTTTTTGAACAAAAAAATTTAAAATAATATGGTAGGAATATTAGTAACGTACTATAGTATTGATAAAGCAACTCACAAAGAAGTAGATAAATTAGACGATAATAGTCACACTAATTTCTCTACAGAATATTTTAATAGTATAAAAGAAAGTCTTTTTTCACATGAATTAGATTTAAAAATCAACGTTATTGTTATGTTAATACGAAACTTCAACATATCTGAAGTACTTTGCAATGGTACAAGATTATGAATTACAAAATTATTTAAATACAACATTGAAGCTAGAATAATCTCAGGTAAAAAAAAAAAAAAGGAAATAACGTCTTTAATCTAAGTATAACACTCAATACAAACAATTTTTCTTCACTACCATTTATATTGTACAGAAAACGATTTCCATTTATCTTAACTTTTCCTATGGCAATCAATAAATCTTAAGGTCAAAGTTTTGATGCCTTAGGGTTGTACTTTAGAAAACCATTATTTTCTAATGGGCAATTATATGTTGCACTATGTAGATGTTGAAACCAAAAAAAAATTTTTATCCCAATAAATCAGAAAACAAATTTGAAATTAAAAATATTGTTTGGAATGAAATTTTAGAGTAACAACAAAACTATTCTATAGTTCATTACTATTTTTATACTCTCTTGCAAATTTTATCTTTCATAAAAAAAGCAAATTTCAGTACCGTTTAGTACCCAGATTTATGTAATCATAAACAATCCGTTTTTTGTTACATGTTTTCAGATACACCATCATGGATGCAAAATTTTATTAGTGTGATAAATGTAACTCAAAATTTTCAAATCAAGAGTGTATCATCACACGAAAAAATTCACAAAAAAAAAATTGTTTGTATGTGATCTGCGTAGCATTATAATATTAAACAAGAAAAACTATTTGCGTCACACCAAGGAATGCCAAAACATTGAAAAAATTTTCAAGAGTATTAAATGCGAAAAAAGTTTAAAAAGAAATTATCACTTACAGAGACATTTGAAAAGTCATGAAAAAAACGTTAAAAAAAATATTTGTTAAAATTGTGGAAAATGTTATGTTGGGTTAACTTAATTTTTTATTCTTATTATAAAATCATTTTAACACTCTCTAACACCTCAAAAAAATTTCGGTGCTCTCTTGAGATCCTAAATAACAATTTAAAATTTACTGAGTCAATATTTAGTATCAAACTGTCTCACAATCATGGTAACAAAATAAAGTGAATTTACGGGTTTACGGTACATGTTGCGCTAACCCCTAAAAGCAGAGCACCTAAAAAGACATTTAAGAGTATGTAATCAAAATAAACATCGTAAGTAAGATAATTGTAACAAAATTTGTTGTTCTGGTCAAATAAAATTATATGTGAAAATTAGACCACTTGTAACAGTTAATATACAAGGCTTTACTAATATATTTACATTTTATATGGGGAAAATGGGGGGAGCGGGGGGGAGCTAAGGGACAGCTAAGGAGGAGCAGAGGGAGGTAGGAGGAGCGGGGGGGAGCTATCAAAAAAGTAGGATTACTCGGAAAATGCAAGAAAATGAAAGAATAACTACCTTATTTGGGGGAGAGCTGGGGAGGAGCGGGGAGAGGTGGGGGGGGGAGATTTAAACCTTGCTCTAACTCCTACGACTATATAATATAGAATGATATATGTATCAAGAGATGACTTATGCAGACAATCACATGTATGTAAAGATTTTTATGAGGACGAAAGTGGAATTATGTAAACGTCCGCATAATTCTACCATGTTATAAATATATATGTTCAAAGCACGTGAAGTCCGCATACGTCACTATTTATAAACATATATTTCTCCCTATATTATAGAATTGTATTCACGAAAGTAAGTCTCAGCTTCCCCCGCTCCCCCCACTCCTACTAAGCCACCCTCAGCTCCCCCTTGATTCACATAGTTGTTTGCCTGTTTTCACGGTATTTTTTATTCGAATTATTTTTGTGTGACTTTTCTCTTGCTCCCCCCGTTCCACCCAGCTCCCCTCACTTTCCCTTCGCCTACCCCTCTACCTCCCCCCCAAAAAATACTTATTCATTGAATGTTTTACCATCATAAATGTTGAAAAATATATGTCATTTAGTACCCAAGTCATACCTCGTTTTAGGGTTTTCCAAGTCACTAATCATAGGTCTCCCTATTTGCTCCCCCGTACTTACTATATGTCTCTGAAGTACCATTATTTGTTTAACTTAATTGAACTTTTACATTTCAAACCTCTTTCTGGTCCATGTTTACTTTACCTAAATATAAAATTCTTGATTACCGGAAGACTTTATTTACAAAAAGACAGAATTCAGGAGAGGGTATAATTAAATAGGCAGACACAATTAAGCTTTTAGAACAGTAATTCATTCTGTTAGCTTAATGTTGTGACATTTCCTGTGTCGTATTAACCTATTTGTTCTTTTAAAACTCTTTCCACATTTTTCACATATTTCTTTTTCATGGTTTTTATGAATTAACATACTTCTGTTTACATGTGGCGATTTTCAAAGTAACTTATTTTTTAATTACTAAAAAATTTCTTGCTAAACAATATTTTTAATTTCTGATTAATTCTCGGTTTCAATTTGGATAAAAATTCTTTTCGGATTCTTACGTTTTAATAAAGCAGTGAATGACTGTCCGTAAGAGAATAAAGGTTTTTTAATATACAATTCTAAGGAATCAAATCCCTGTCCTTGTGATTTGTTGATAAACATGAAATATGCTAATACAAAGAGAAACTATTTTCTATAAAAGACAAAAGGTAATGATGATGAGGTGCCAGTATTCAATGTTATTCTAGGAATATTAACTTTGTTTTTTTTCTCCCGTTATTATTTCTGCTTCTATATTATACTTAAATAATTTTGTTACTTTTATTCTTGTGCCTCTACAAAGACCGTCTAATATAATTGAAGTTCTTATTAATATTACTGTAGCATTTATTTTTAATTTTTATTCGTGTGGTAAAAGACCTCCTCTGATATTATTTAAAAATTCTATTGGAAAATTAATATTTATGTTATCATATGTTTTATCAACTACTTTTTGAGTCACGTATTCTGCTGTTGTAAACTTGTTATCAGCCTGCATTGATCAATACAATGTTGTTATTTTGCCTACTCAATCTGTTAGTGGGAGGTTGGTGCGCGGAGAATACAGAGGAGCGTTAGCCCCACTAGTGTATAGATATATATATATATATATATATATATATATATATACCAAGAGAGAAAGAGAAAGATAGAGAGAGAGAGAAAGAGAGAACAAGGCCCTCGTGGTGGGGTAAACAACAACTGAAGAGTAGACCAGATTTTTCGTTGCATATTTCCCCTAACGCAGCTGTTTACTGCTCACCGTAAGATGTTTCATATCAAAAATTTTAAAAAGTACAAGCGATTGTTGTTTGGGATTTTAAGGATGAATTGTTAATAATTAGTAAATTTACGTTGTACCGTAAATTATTCACGGTGTTAAAAATGATATTTGTATAGAAACACCTGTACTCCTGTACTTTAGGTGTTTATTTATCAAGCCAATGTTATAAAAACAGACGCGTTTCAGCTTTCAATCATTTAATGATGTTCTTTTATCGATTGGTTAAAGGTTTGCCAAATACAAGAGCTAAAATATTTTTTACAAGTTGATAATGCAGTTATTCTGCATCAACACAAGAGTACTCACATTACTAGGCGTGATTAGTATCACTATGCAATCGATAACGTCGCATTTATCAACGCCTGTCAATTTTTAATTATCTTGATACTTTATCTCTTCAAGAGAAATCGGGTTGGTATAGCACAATGATAAATATATTTCATTACTCTAAATTAGTGTAAGTTTTCAGCAAGCATAAATAATTGTAAACATTTATTTCAATTCTATAAATTACAGTATTGAGACATATTGCGAATTAGTTTAGTCACGTATCCCACTTCTCCTAATATAATAATTCAGTTTTACATGTCTGACAGAAAATTCATGCAAACTACTTATTACTTGACTGACATATAGGTTCCATTCGATTTAGCACCAAGCACTTAGATTATTCATACCATACCACAGTATGTTTGCACAAAGCGGACCGTGAACCAGTTGCAGTACGGAACGAGCGCTTGGCGCTAAATCGAAGGCAATCATTGTAACATGTTTTCCATTTCTTTTATTTAATGTATGCATAAATGGCATGTAAGTAAATATTAGAAGAGGATAAGAGCGATTAGTTGTAATCAAAAAGTTGAAATTTACGACCCACAAGGACATATCTTTCAAGTTATTATATAAGAGGAAGAGCTCAGATAAAAACAAAAAAATATACACTTTGAAAACAGCGTAGATAATCATTCACAGAAACAGAGATGAATAGGGAAAACCACCCTTTCTCTTCTAACTGAAAATTGGCGTACAACACGAACAAAAGAATACGAAAACAACTTTGACGAAAACATTACGAACTAGTAAAGAAAAAATGACGTCAAGGACGATGCCATGTCCTTGGACGTGTCACGTACGATATGCATGGAGCATTTGACGTGGTCTCACCGCCAAAGCCACTAAGAGACAATGTGTGGAGTAATTCCGAAGGTTGAGAAGGAAGGAGGCCCCACGAAGCACCACCTTGGTCAGGCCTCAGATTTGAGTGGTTGTGAGCTTGCACTTGAGCTCTTCCCTTGGTTCCGTAAATAAATGTTTTGACACAAATCCCTTATGTATCTTTTACTTTTTATGCTCCCCGAAGCCATCATAATCAACATAACAACACTAACACTTTCTTAAACTGTTAACAACTACTTTTTGGAGGTCAAAAAAGACTTCACGTAAATAATTGTTGACAGATTTTCAAGAATAATTTTTTTTAATTCGTAGTGTCACACATCTTTTGTATTTCAGCTCCCCATACTATATACCCTATGTCAAGAGAAAAAGTGAGGGTAACCTACCGTTATTTGATAGGCTCTACCATAACAGAGTATCTCAGTATTTAAAATGGATGAAATGAACGATGGGTCAGGAAAAATTATTCGCACCAAATTTTTTGTGCTGTTTTGTTCAAAATCTAATTCTCCATAAGAAAGTGCATGTAACCGGTCCAGAAAGTGATCAAAATTTGTCTAAACAATTATTCTAAACAAGTGAGTCACAGTTGTTTTTTCGTATCCCAAAAAAGTTATTTTAGTTTCTTTCACACGTTTAAAAAAAATAACATTTGGGAGGTAAGTTCCTAAGCTCTGAGGTTTACGAATAAAATATTTTCAAAGTTTTGAAAAATGCATTTTTCTGGTTTTAAGAGCTCTCTACGCATTTAATTAAAAAAGACGTTTTCGTAGATTACAACACATAAACATAAGCTATAAACCTTCACCTACAACCTCTACGACAGACAAATCTATGAAATTAGGTGGCAACACTGTTTGTTGCAGTTAACATTTAGGGCATTTTAGTCTTTACTTATTTATTTATTTTTATTTTTTTTCTTATCCCCCGAAGACTTAAACATGTTTGATTTCACATCATATTTTCTATTTAGCCATATGATATGGTTATTATCAGTACGGTAATAGTGAGCCAAAATAGTGAGTAAAACGTGACATTTTTTAAGAAACTTAAAATTTTCACTTAAAAAACGCTTTTCCTTGCCCTTATCAAACGAAATGTTTACTGCAAAAAACAATGTTGCTACTCGATTTTACGACCTTTTCTTTTATAAAAACCAAATAATAATAATAATAATAATAATAATAATAATTATAATAATTATAATAATAATAATAATAATTATAATAATAGTAATAATAATAATAATAATAGTAATAATAATAATATTTCACGTTTATATGTTATAACGTACGAAAATGTATTTTTTAACTATCCTTGCACAGTTCTAACAATAGGAAAAAACACAATTAGTTGTTGCAGCACTCTGACTCGTTAAAATAAGCCCCCATCACCTAGCTGGTAGGTTTTTATGAAAAGCAAGGATGAAGCACGCAGGGCTGGGCATATACCCTTACTACGGATAGCTTCTCCTTTCAGATTAATGCGTGAAGAAAGGGCTCTTCTCTTATTTAATTACACAGGCACACACACAAAAGTTATCTGAGTTTGAGATAAAACCCATGTACTTACGAGTTCTTGGGTGCGCTAAATCCAAATCTGAGGTCAGATTTAGTCCATCACCTTCAGGTTTTCCCCAAGCTAGTGATAAGCCCTAGGTAATTGCGTAATCCACATTTACTCTCATGATCGGAGAACCAGGTACTCAGACGTTGCCGAACTCAGGGGCTTACACTGAGTCTATGTAAAACGAGATATACTCATCATAAGTAACACTAGGAACATAACCTCAAAATGAGGAAAATCCTTCATGACAATGAATCCTGTCAATATCATTCCAACTATCTTGCATCTTCCTCTCTTCGTCTCCACCACTGTTCAATATCTAAAATGATGACTTTCTTATCAATATGGATCTGAAATAAAAAATGTGTATGGATAAAAATTTCAACTATCTGTTCTTGGAAAACGGATTATGGTATGGTTTCTCGATGATACCTTATTCTCTTGTCTTTAAACTACTGTTAAGGGGGTTCCGTCTCTTTCTTTTTCTTTCTTGGTCTTTTTCTCTTAGCAAGGTCCAGCAGTAGTTAGCTAACATATTGATATCCCAATGGCCTTGATATCTCTGCTCCTTCTCCTTTATATCTTGATGGAAGTTCTCTCCTTGCTCCTCGCTGAAATCTCCACAATTCTCTGGAAATTTATGTAAATGAGAATTAAGAAAATGAAGCTTGTAATTCATATTACACCTTAACTTACCGTACTTTGTAACAAGTTTTGCAACTACCTTTTTGTAATTACATCTCTTATTATTACCTAGAAAATTTTTAACAACTTGTTAAAAACTTTGCCAATCAGATTTTTCAGGACCTGTCATTGTTGTAACGAATTGAGGATTCCTTAATATTTTACGTATCAAAGGTCCATTAAAAAAACCCTTCTTTTAGCTTGGCATCTGAAATTTGAGGGAATTTTAAACACAAATATTGGAAGCAGTTTCCATTTTTCTTAAGTGCCTTGACAAATTGCTTTATCAGTCCAAGCTTGATGTGAAGTAGGGGAATCAAAATTTTTTATGGTTCCACGAGTGGCTTAGAGATAATGTTGTGTGTTCCTGTTTGAAATGTCAGTCTTGAATTCAATTTTGATTTTTTATAGTGCTTTTCGCGATCCCTACTATCCCATAAACATAGATAGCAGGATGTCTTGGCGAATCCCGATTGTTGTCCCAAAATCATGAATAAGATTTTTAGATCACCACATACAAGCTATGTGTACTCTGAATAATGGATTTTTTCCGAAAGTAATTTGAAATTCATGTATTCCTCTTTTAACTTGGTTAAGTGAGCGATCGGCACCGGTACGAATACATTCTTATTATTGAGCAACACTGCTTTCAAGCCCTGAATTGACGAGTCGATAAAGAGCCTCCAATCCTCAGACTTGTATACATCAGGCTTCAGTGTATTAATGAGTCCGTTAACGTTGTTACAGCAAACTAACTTACCTTTTTCAGTCTGTTCTTCAACGATGTATTCACGGAAACTCTTTTCTCTATCTCTGGAGATAGTAGATTTAACACCATGTTTCAGCATATCCGTCCTCTTCAGATCTGAAGCTAAGTATTCTGCCGCTTCTTTTTATCATTGTATGGTTTAAATTCTCCATCTTTGTCCTCAGATTCCTCTTCGTCCTCGGGTTCATATTCGTCGTCAGATCTATCTGATTCGTTTAATCTATTATTCTGTTTACTTAAACCATCACCCTTGTCATCAGTTTTTGATTGACTCACTGGGGAGGGTAAATTTTCATTCTGTTTCTTATTAATTAGATCGGATTCAAGTGCTCTCGTAACTAATGAAATTTCCACGTATACTATTTTACTTTTATTTTTTACGTTGGACCCAGATGCTATTGTGTTACAGAAATAACGTTGCCTTTCATCTTAGGTCTTTCTCCAACGAGTTGGTTTTTAATTTTGAGTTGAATCTCTTCTCTTTGCTCTTTTGCAGCCTTCCAGCATTTGAAGATGTTATTACAAGCCTTACATATTAACGATGGAACCAAACTTGGATTCAAGCTTCTTACATTTCTTTCAAAACAATCTTTATAGATTCTTCTTATCTCTTCGGAGATGGGAAGCCGATTTTTATGAACATTGAATTTTCCACAGACATAGCAGAAGACATTAGAGTCACTAGGGTAATTTTTAAGTGGTTGTTTGTAGTTTCTGGAGATTGGTTTTTGTGAGTTGAAGTAGCCATAAATTTATAAAGAGCCTTGCACGTTTGGAACCCTGACCCGATTACAGGTGAGTCCGAAGTCCTGGAGGTGATAACCCTCATACCTCTCCAGGCTCAGTATGAGGGCTTTTCAACTTTGACGAGGACGATGTCAACTCGTCACTGGACATACTGCGGCATCATTCTCACATCCAAACGTCCCCCTGCATAGCAGCGTGCCTTCGCTGACTTCTTTACCACAATATTCTGGGAAGCGAATTATTCTACACATTTCCATTGGAGCAGTTGTCATCTTCCCCATAAAATGCTATGATAGTAGGAGTTTTCAGATTTTCATCTCCTTTGATGAGAAGTATACATATTCCAAACTGTAAAAGCTTCGAATGAAGGTATTCCACAGCTTCATATAATATGAAACCACTGCAATAGAATCTAGAATCTTCTTATAGTCTGGAATCTGGTTTCGAGATAAGTTAACCTTAGAGCTACGGGAATAATTTATTCATGCTATTGGCAAGGTTTTTCTATATCTAGTGGCAAATCTGAGGGAGATGGACTAAATCTGACCTCAGATTCCGATTCAGCGTACTCGACAACTTAAAGACTAGGATTGCGTCTGGAATTGAAGAATTAATAAATTCTTAGACATCCTAGGGGTTTTTTTGTATTGAGGTAATGTTCCTAGTATTATTCATTATGAGTACATCTCGTTTTACATAAGCTTAGTGTAAGCCCCTGAATTAGGCAACGTCTGAGTACCTGGTTCTCTGAGATCAAGAGAGTAAATGTGGATTACGCAATTACCTTGGGTTTATTCCTAGCTAGGGGAAAACCTGAGGGTGATGGACTAAATCTCACCTTAGATTAGGATTAAGCGCACCCAAAAATCTATAGGTATATGAGTTTTGTCTCAAACTTAGATAACTTTTTTTTGTGAGCCTGTTTTAGAAGTAATGGAAACATCTCTCTGTCTCTCTCTCTCTGTCTCTCTCTCTCTTTCTCAGTACAAGTATTCTTTTTATGATTTATAGCCATAGTTTTTATTAATAGAAAGAATATGTTATAATTTAACTTAATCACAGGACGTTTTCTGAGTACACTTTTGTGGAGCCATGGTATACATTTTTGCGGTAAGTTTTTTTTTCGCTATCTTTTACCACATATTAAAACGTCAATGGTAATTTAATCTCTGTTATACTGACACTCCATCGACCTTGCAAGCTTATTTGCTGCATGATACTGTATGCTACTGTTACATGTAAAATTCGTCCTTTATTTTATATTTATTAAATAGTTGCACTTCACCCAGAAATTAAATTTTTTAGGATACCCCTTTCAGCTGACGAAATGATTTTTAGAACGTCCTTTACCTTAAATTTTCAGTATCTTATCAACCTTAAAAAAGCTCTTGTTTAATTTCTTCCACACTCTGCTCAATTTTTCCTCGTAAAAGAAACCGTCGATATGTTTTGAACAGCCAAATCTCTGAGAAAATAAACTATAACTTGTCGCGTGCAATGTATGCGTTTAATTTGGAACAATTTTAAGGTCTAACTGCTTTTGTAATCTTAAGCAAAGACATTTCTCGTCTTAGTAGTACAAAATCAACCTCAAAAGTTCCACTTGGGACTTTCATAAATATGTCTGCCATGACGTTGCTTTATATTTTCACGTGCTTGCGTGACATTGTGCAAAGTCGAGTTAGCTGACTCCATGTTTGTCGACAAATGCTTAATACAATTGTATACTACTTGAAAGAACGTTTGTGAAATAAAATTTGCTTGTTTGTGTCAAGTAATCTTTCTTCAATAGTTCTTATAAAACAGTCGGTAAAGTATAAGGACTCTAATCCCATAAGGATTCTAATCCAGTAAAAATTCTATTCCAGTAAGGATTCTAATCCACTAAGGGTTCTTATCCACTAACGTGGATTAGACTTCTCACTGAATTATCATCCTGAGTAAATAAGATTCCTTACTGGATAAGAATCTTTACTAGATTAAAATCATAATAGGAGTTTTTGGCCTGATGGCCGCAATGCTACTGGATTAAAAGTGCTACTACGATGAGTCTTCTCCTACGACCTTCACTTTTTACGACGTACGTTACTGCACAGTGAGGGTCTCTACTATCTTTTACAGGGCTCTTTAATACCTCCACTCTTTTCAGCACAGTAGTAGCAAACAGCTCGGAAGTGCTATTGTCGTACAGCAGTTCTGTTGCTAAATTTGTTACTCTCGGGTGCCGAGGTTTAAAACAAAAATTTATGTGGATAATTCAATGGGGAAAAATTTAATAAGAAAGTTACAACTATATTAAAAATTATTTATTAAAAATTTTATTTTTAGAAAATAAAAAAAAATTATATCAGTTTAATAAATATGATTTATATCAATTCCATGGACTTAAATAAATCCAAAAAAAACTTTTTCTACAGTTTAACATTACGGTGCGCACAGTTGGCCTTGTACACCCCATTGTGATGCAGGCATAAAGTGGCTAGATTTTTTTGTCAGTTAGAGCATAGCCCAAATCAGTAATATGATGTCTACTCCACATACCTGCCAACAAACTTTTTACACTCTTTGTATTTTTTATCCTACTGCTTCTTTTTCGCACTCTGACCTTGTCCCGTGATGGTAGGCTTGTGTGGTATATAAATAGCTATTTTAAAAACACCACATTTTTTTTTCTAGATTTATCTTCAGAACTTTTCTGTGACGATCTCCTCTTCTCACATCTCTTCTCAAATTTTTACCACTCTTCTTGTCTTTGATTGTTCTCTTCTTCTTTATACTTTAGCTGCTGTTGTGTGACCTTTTTCCTGGAAGGATAAAAAATGAATGATGGTAAAAGAGCCAGGCGTAAGCCTTTATTGTTATACCCTCAGTACCAATATCCACCCCTATCACTATTTTACATGAGTTTCTTAACATCTTCGCTCATCGGATTGTATCAAACAATGCGATCGTGCAGAATTAAGCAGTAGGCAAATGTGTTGGCAGAAAAATTATCGTGAGATTCGAATTCTAAATGTACATTAACTGCAGCATTTTTAGCGACTTATTTTGCTTGGAGCAATCAATGACAATTAGAGACATGAGATAGAAACTGAACTTTGCTTAACAGTGGGGCATGATCTTTACTATAATACAAATTCTGAAAATAAGCATAGATATCATACAGCAATGTAAACTGATTTTTTGCTATATCGAGATTGAGATCACCGTAGGGATAAAACTTTGAATTTAAATAGCATTTTACAATCCTTATGTTGCAATTATCAAACATCTAGTATCAACTTCCCTTTGGTTCTTATGGTTTCTCTAAAAAGCTAAAATAACATACTGTGGTTTTTTCGACTGATTGGACGTTTTGACTGTCTAAATATATTTTTCTGTTATTGGTGAGAGTGGATATTTGTAGAGCTCCAAAGTTTTGAAACTTATAGATATGAACTTATCTTTCTGTAAATAATTATACAGTCAAATTTTATGAGAATCTAACATTACTGCATGAGGCATTTGCCATTCGAGTTTTAATATTCGTATTTTAAACTCTTCCTAGACTTGAACTGCATTAGCGTCGCCATAAGCCACCCTCTGTGATTGCATGACTGTGATGTAATCAGCTCTTGATTACGTGAGTATAAGTTCATGTTAAACGTTAACAAAAATTTTGCAATAGTCTCCAGCAAAAAAATATTATATTCGGAGGAACCAAGACACCAAAGTAGCTGTTGATATTAGTTAAAGTTGTTTCATCAAAAATTCCAAACTTACCTACATTTTCAGTCATTAGATCCTAATCAGGACTAAGTGTGAGCCAATTTTTCATCAAAGTCGTCAGACCCACATTCTTACTTTTATCTTTTTGTATAGCACAAATCTTTTTCTGATTTCTTCGAATGGATGGCAGATGGCATTGTTTACTGAATAAGTACTTGCTGTAGCGGTAAAACCATCTAATTTTACTAACTTTCCAAGAATGTAAATCCTTTCTATGCTTGATGCAACAAAATAAGAACATAAGAGTTAGTTTTTACCAGGGCCTTTTATTTTTGAACCTTGACTTCTAAGAAATTGAATTTTTTGATGCAGTAGCTTCTGACGTTTCAGCTGTCTTTTTTGTTGACGTGTTACGGATGCTCCTTGTCGACTGAGTGCAGGAGTGCATATCAAGCTGCTTGTATACCTTTCATAACTGTACACGATTACTATCATTGCGAGAGTTTTATGTGCAACCTTATCGTTATGACTCCTCCACAAAAATTGACTTATCCTCCATCCTGGTCAACTATACTTGATTGTACGTGATCAATAGTGTGCCCAACAAAACTCGTACCACGTTTACTTTGAAAATAGCTACAGGTCAGTCTGAATAATGAATAACATTATCTTCTAATACTTTTGTAGTATGACTCAAGAATTTTTTGATCTGAAATCAGTTGTATGACTACTGATAATTACACTGCAAAGTGTGTTATTGTTAGGTTTGATATTGATAGCCATATCGTTAGGCTGTAATACGTTCACTGAAAATAACTCGACATCTCGAGTTTCGTATGTATCTATTAAAAAAACAACCACTTGATAACGTACGTAAAACTTATTATTATCTTCATCAGTATTTGGAATGGAATTTAATGTAACAAGATCTACTAAGCTAAGAACGTAGTTATGTTTAGGGGATAATTTGATAGGTAAAAAATACTTTGCTACTAATACAGAATAAGTACTAGACAAACTAAGCGTCAATATTTCTTCCATGACTTTTGAAGAGCGAATAAATGATTTCTGATCATGACACACCCTTATATACTTTTTGACAATCTCCTTGATAAGAATGGTAAGCACGAGTGACCACAGTTAAAAAAAGTAAAGACTTTATATTTTTGGTAGTTCTACTTAACCCTGTCAACTTTCAAGTACAGCATTGAATCTAAAGATGGCTGCAGTTTGCCAAAGCTGTTAAAGTAAGTAACATTGTCACTACATTTTTGATGCACTAGCCAATAAATTCTAGATCACTCCTTATCGTTCAGATTTATAATAGCAGTTTTACTATATCGTGGCTCATTCGAAGGTAAATTGTTTTTCATTAATCCCCCACAAAAATAATAAATTATATGTTCTTTGGAATATTTAAGTAAATCAATGTTGGTTAAAAATTAATCAGAAATTTGTATTTCATTGACTTATTTCAAACCGTTTCCAGCATATGTTTTCAAGTAGACATTTCATCCAGTTTTACATGTTCGAAGTTTCAGACCATTTTTAACTGCCTTTCCCAGCCTTACTAGTTTTATTATGTCTTTTGATTTCTCGCTGCAGCTGTTTTGTAGCCTTACTAACATTTATACTTTTCGATATTCAAGCTATACCATTAGCTAATTTATCAGTTGCACTCAAACCAGCAAATAAGGATATAAGACATAGTACATCGCCAGTTCGATCAGAAAGAGATAAGAAACATAGTATTTTTATACTTTTCTTACCACCTGCTATCTTAATTGCACTACACGTGCCCTTCAGAGCTGATATAATAACTTTGTGTGCATCTTTCTTTGTGATTTTTATTATCCACAGTGCAGTTTTAATGACAGTACGCAAAGCAGTATACGTTTTCTTCTTATCTTTGACACACATACCCAATTCACTTTTGAGCCTCATGGTACTTGCAATAGCTAGAGTGGCTGCTTTTTTCTCAATAATTAAATCTCCGCCTCCAACCTTTTGCCAACCTTTCTCGGCTAAGACTCTATCTGCTGAGTTTTTAGCTTAGATGTCTTCTCGATTCTAAGAATAATCTATATCATGCTCCTTGCACGCTTCGCCTAGTAAGTTTATACCTGGATCACCTCTAGCAAGATGTTTTACAAGTTTAGTTGCTGGACCGCAGTAGTAATAGCCTGGTATGTAAAGTTCAACGGAGAAAGTATTCATAATCTTATTCAGGAGACTACGTCCTCTCTTACCATGTCCGATCATCACTTCTCAGAGGTTGGATCACTACTGAGCTCTAGAGAAGGGAATCATCTTGTTTATAATCTACAGGTCTAAAATTGTGCAACCATAAAAGTATATAAGCAACCTATTCATGGACTAGACCTCAGTCATAGTCCAACCGTTGTACAGTGCAGATATGAAATTTAAAGAGCACTCCGTAAAGTTGCAGGTTCCTAACTTCAATGCTGTTGTAAAACAGGCACAGCACTCTAGTCTACATGGTGACTTACTACCTAACAGTATTAGAGCTCTTTTCTGGGGTCCATCTAACTGTGGTAAGACAAACAGTTTACTAGCGCTGATGATACATACTAATGGACTAAGATTTAAAAATATTTGTCTGTAATCAAAGTCGCTTAACCAACCAGAAAATAAGTTCTTAAAGAAGATTTTAGAGCCTACAGATGGTGTGCAATACTTTCCTTTTAGTAAACAGGAAGCAGTAGTGTCTCCAGACGATGCTCTACAAAATTTTATTATAATTATTGATAATATCGCATGCAAAAAACAGGATAGTGTGAAAGCTTACTACTGCACAAGGAGACAAAAATATTGATTGCTTTCATCTCTGTCAGTCATTTGCACAAGTACCAAAACACTTTGTCAGAGATAACGTTAACCTTCTAGCTCCATTTTGTCAAGATAAACTTGATTTAAAACATGTGTATAGTGATCACGTTAATTTTGATATGTCCTATAGTTAGTTTGAAGGTCTACGTTCAAGCCGTTGGAATGATGATAAATATGGTTTTGTTCTTATTGACAAAGGTAAGCAGATAAACAACGGCCAATACTGTTAAGGTTTTGACAGTTTTGCTATCAATATAGGAAGTATATAGCACTAACTAATCAGTCTTGTTTGAGACGTAAGGTGTCTACATGTGCCAGAGAGAAAAAGACGTTTTTCGTTAGCTGGTAAAAGCAAGAGAAGCCGTCGAAAAGAAATATAGGTTATTAAAATTTGGGAAAAACAAGGTTTAAAGAGTACTTAGAAACACTTTTAAACCAATAAATGATCCTTTACATCAAATCATAACGCAAGCAAAGAAAGGGAATAAAAGGAGTTATTCCGTGTCTAATAATTATTTTATCAATACTTCTACATCAAAGCTGTCCATCAAACAAATACAAATACGAAAACCAGTTGTAAGGGGTCTACGGACCCGTGGTCAGAACAAAGTTCTGTCTGCTTTTTTGCTTTTTTGTAAAAGCTGGCTGCATACAATCATAATGTATAAAAAAAAAATTCTGGTCAATGGAATTAAAAAATAAGTGGCAAAACATATTTATCTCGTATATAGTAAATAATGATAACTTACAGGAACATTCAAAAAAAGAACACATCATCAAGAGTAAACCAACCGAGTGAGTAAGTAATTTGAGTACGCATTAGGTTAGAGTACAGTAATAATTTTGTTTGGTATTTGCACATGTCCTACGAGATCAGAAAAAAATAAAAACATAAATTGTGTGTGTGTCAATAAAACAGCATTATTATTCTTGTAAACCAACAATGAAGTTCGAAACAATACTTGCAAGTATCACTTGAATAAATTAGTTAACAAAAAAATAATAACTTATATCTCATTTTAAAATAAGCTTCTCATTGTGCAATGTTATATCTATATTTTTTACGGTTACTTTTAAATTGACGTTATAGTTTTATTTTTTACAAGGATCAAAAGTTTTTCGGTTTAAGAATTTTTTTTTCGCCCTGTGTTACCATAAGTGTGTTATAAAAACGAGTAATAAATTTTTAAATATGTCAGTTTTGTAGAACACTTGACGAAAAGATGGACGGTCGTAAAATCACGCTACGAGTAATAAAAGCGGAGGTAAAATCAAAGAATTATTAAATAGTTAGCAATTAACTATAAATTTTTGAATAAATGAATAAAATCAACCTCTTATATGGACAAAAATATTTTTATCATATTCCTGGAACAATTCTGTGGGGAGATGACCAATTTTTTTTATTTAAAAAAAAATAAAATTAAATCGTATTCTTTGTTGTCAGGCAATAAACCAAATAGCCACTTTTACAGTCAGTGCGATCTGTGCAATGTTGAGTCAAGCTATACATATGTACTTACAGCGGCTGCTGTAAATGTGTAGGTAGTGCTGACAGTACGCATCACGGGTAAGAGGAGCAACTGGCTGAGTACAACCAAAGGAGGCCGAACTCAAGAGAGCCGTCGGGTCCTTCGATACGCGCGTATGCAGAGAGAGAGAGAGAGAGAGAGCTGCGTGCAGCAGTATACATAGCTTAATAAACTGTTGAATTACGATAGTGAGGTCAGAAAAAAGTCTTGTTACACTTTTTTCCGTCTAGTCCTCAGTCACCTAAAAGTCATAACGCGAGATAAGACCAGTGACGATGAAGATATAATGTTTGAGTTTGCTGTCAGCCAAAGTGACAACAATGAAGATGTTAATGATATTGATAATGATATGAATGTCACTATTCGAAATCAGACAGATAGTGAAAATGAAAGCATTTCCAATAAGTCATGCGTACAAATACTTCACGAGACCCAGAAGATTTATTAGATTCGGTGTATAGGCTTTGAAAAGAAGATAGATAGTACTAGTTTGAAAATCCACCAACAAATTTAGATAACAATAAAATAAGGATGAACAAAACAAGATTTGCTATGACTGTTGGAATAATAGAGACTTGTAAAAAAATATGCTGACGCAACTCGCATCACTCAAGATGATTTGGGTAAATATTATGATCTTGGAGATACTTTAAGTATACATCAAACGGGTTTTATTAACAATGGACTGATTCAATCACACAACAGGAATAAATTTAAAAAAATTATAGCTTCAATGTTTGATGTTATTGGCAATGAAAAGAAGGGACCATTGTTATCTCACTATGAAATTGCTAAGCCAACGCATCAGCAGCAACAAATGTATTATGTATACTAGAACAATCCAAATGAACCGGTGGATCGTTTCTCCTTACTCACAGCTGAAAAATCAGCAGGAAATGTAAGCCGTGATAATGAGATAATATTGATTATTAAAGAATTACGAGAAAGAGGGTGTATACACTGAGTCAAAGGTGTATTCAAGTCAGTATCGCAATGAGCATCGGCGTGTTTGGACGTAAGCTAAGTAAAATTAAAGGCAGCAGCTAAGATCCTCGTGGTATTGGATATAAAGTCACTGCTGATGATCAGTATGATTAACAAAACAGAAGATTGTGAAATATTGCAGCAGCAATAAACTCAAATAATGCCATGAATCTTAGTAGTTATCAGAATGAGGGAAAAGTTGTAGTTCACGAGGAAGATAAGCTAAAACAATTTTGAGTAATTGAAATGATTTATTTACTCGCTAAATAGAAAATTTAAAGCAGGAACTCAATGCTTTAAAAGAAGTGTTATCTCAAATTTCTGACAAAACTCCAAAAAATAATTAAAGTAGATAAAAATACAGGTTGTATATGATATTTTCTCTCATTTACTTACCAGACGTCAACAAGGATGAATTACAAAAAAAAATTTGTAGTGGAGAAGCTCCACAAATCAGCTCATCGTAATCTTCCACGTCGAAAGTATGATATACAAGGATTAGATGAAACATGGCTAGCTGATCTTGTTGAAATGATACCTTATGCTAGAGTAAACAAAGGTTATAGATACATATTTAATTGTTGTGATACATGTGTAATTGACATATTTTCAAAGTATGCATATGCCGTACCAGTGAAATGAGAAACAGAGGATGACATTACAGCAGTAATAAAATCCACATTAAATTGAGGAAAAGTACCAACAATTTACATACCAATAAAGGTAAAGATTTTGTAACAGAAGTTTCCAAGATCTAATGAAAAAGTACAAAATCAATCTGTGTTTAACTTACAGTAACCCTAAAGCGTCAATATGTGAAAGATTCAATCACACATTGGAAAATATAATGTGAGTTAAATTCTGTTTAAGTGAAAATCCAAAATTTGAAGTTGATGATAAAGTGCGTATAAGGAAAGTGACAACCGCTTTTGAAAAAAATCTTACACCCAATTGATCTACAGAGATTCTCATAATTACTGAAATATGCCAAAAAATCCAACCACTTAAAATTTTAAAAATTGTTAAGGTCAACCAGTGTTGAGAGGCTTTTACGAACAAAAACTTTTAAAGGCCAAGCATTCTGATGTCTATTATGTGAAAAAAATTCTTAAAAAACGTGGTGATCAAACTTGCATTATAGAGTTAGAATTTGGTGAATCTAATAACAGTTAGATAAACAAATCTGATACTTAATGAAAAAATGATTAAATAAAAAGAATAAGTAGAAGAAGCCTCGACCAACACCCGTTTCTACGGAGAACAACCTATCTATCATTTATTTTCACCTCCATGAACTTTCTTTTTCTCTTTTTCTTTGTCTTTAATGATATGTATTTTCACATTTATTTACACAAAGTTATACTATATAACGACAAATTGAAACTTATTATTGCTATGATAAGCTATAAATAAAGCATACTTTTTATATATTTTTTTCAATTCATTATACAAGTCTTCATTTTTTTCAATTGCTTTGGAGACGCGATCTGAAGCGAAGACTTGGGACTCATCATCAATGGTGATGATGACCTAGCATCTAAATTGGGTACTATTCTTTCTAAGTTCTGTCACCACGTATTTCCTATCCTTTTCTAATTCTGATAACTTCCTTGTTGCGAGGTAAATGTTGTTAATGATACGGTTTAACCTGATAAAGTCAATTTTTTAAAACAAATCAAAAATTCAATTATTATATGCTATAGTTAAAAGTATATTGAGTAAAAGTAGCTAATCACCTCATAGTTAAGCTTGATCTCTTGTTAAATAAAAAAAGTTAAAATCTTTGAATCTTGCTTTGAAGAGAACTTGATGAGCTCTCTGGCTCGTTTAATCTTGATGAATGACTCCCATAGGCTAGTACACCTCCTCATGTAGAGCTAGCTTTTGTATCTTACTTAAAAAAGGACCAATTGTGCTCTATAACTCATCTATCGCTGAAATAAGCTTCACAAGCTACAGAGTTGGCTGTAATGGTCAAAAAATTTCTGCCGACCGCAAGCTTCAGAGGACTTCTTGATCAGTATCCTGTAAAATAGTACGCTTTGGACGCTACATTTTTATATAACAGTACAAAAAAAAAGTGTTTTAATGTATATGATCATTCCAGTGTTATAAGGGGCTGTTAGTAAGTATATAAATAATAAACTTCGGAATCTTTTAAAGGTTTTTTTTTCATGAGTACACGTTGTATTATGAGTCGTTGCATTTCTAATTATTAATATTATCAATAAATTTACTTTCTCCCTTGCTAATATCACTCATTTCAATTCTTTCAAACGATTTTTTCAAATTTGTTGACAAATCTGTTTTCATCGACAAAAAGTTCCTATGTATCTCTGGCTGTTTCAGAGCGGATTTTTTCCTGGAATTTCCCTCTAGAGTAGATCCAGAGTTTTTTCTTGCCCCACAGATCTTCGGGCCGGGGTAAATGCGAAATAGTGTTAGGGCTATAGGTAGAAGTTAGCAAATCTGATGCGCTAGGCAGGGATCGCCGGTCTTACTGGCGAGGAGTGATCTCTGAAACATGAAGCTTCTCCGGGGATGCTAATTAGCCTGGATCCGATGCTTCAGCAGAGAGTGCCATCTTAACCTAAAATATGGAGTCCTCTTCGGGAAAAGGCTACACAGTGGCGAGTGGACCCGATGCACCATTGGTGCACAAAGTACCAGCTTAACTGGCAAGTTGTTTCAATGGAAATACTTGTGCTCGCACTGTTCCCATGGATAAGGTATGATATCAGTAAAAGGGTTGGAAATGGGTGCGGCAATACACCCCCACACATAGGTGGTGAGTTGGTGGCCCCGGCGACTAGGTCACTAGGCTGCCGTGGTAATACGGAAAAAAAAACAGTGTACAATGAGTGCTTGGGTACCCGAGTGAGAAGTTATACTTTTATAAAATTATATGGTTGATAAAATAACTATAAATATAAGTATACCCCGTATGAAACGATATTATGTACAAAGGTGGTGCAATCATCGTTAGAATGAGTATACCTACATTAGATGGGTGTGGTTCCAATAAATATTTTAATATCTTATAACGGAACAATTATAAACAGTTTTTTATGGCACAATACAATATAAACAATATGGCAACTGGCCAGTACAGGACTGTGCTCTTTATCGAATCTTCCGATGGTTTCAAAAAAACATCCTAAGAAAATAAGAAATACCCCTACAAAATAGAAGATCGTTTAACTGTACCCTTTTTCACATATTTAATTTAAAGAATTTTTAATTTAACATGTAACCTTATGGAAAAATCACTTTGAGTTGGATTCATAAGATCTACATAAAGCTGTCATTTTTTGTTTGTACGAAACATTACTGTTAAATAAACCTGTTTTATTTTCAAATAAATGTATGTATATATATATTTGCATTATTATTTACATATATAAATATTATATATATAAATATATTAACACAAAAAAAGGACCAAGTATGTGTGAAAGCGTTTATGTAAGTTCATTCTTATGAGAAAAATTATTCCCAGTGTTGCAGCATATATTAACGCTCCTTCCACCTCTCTAAATTTTGTTCTGAATGGCAAAGAAAAAATTGTAAAAGAAGAAAATGCAATAAAAATAAATTGTTGTATTTATACAGTATGAAAATGTTTTTTTTTCATTTATAAAAATTCACAAAATATTATATAAACAATAATTTATTTATTTTAAAAGTAACAAATTAATAATGAATAAATGAATGTTCCAAATTATTGAAAGAAACATGGAGCAAAAAAATTTGTTCCATTAAATAACTTGCAAAGTAAAAACCATCTTTCACTTTCTCATCTTACTTTTATCAGCATGACCAGCTACTATAAGAAATCACCAAGCCTTAATTATAAACAAACTAAAGCTAAATATCATAAATTTAATCACACGATAATGGACACAGTACAATTATTCTTTATTTACAAAAATATTTTGACTTAATAACTATAAAATCAATAAATCGTTTTATCACGAATGAGCTAATCGCTTAACACATA
This sequence comes from Copidosoma floridanum, assembly GCF_036245765.1. NCBI lineage: Eukaryota > Metazoa > Arthropoda > Insecta > Hymenoptera > Encyrtidae > Copidosoma > Copidosoma floridanum. Next base: position 2,374,933 of record NW_028321900.1, read on the forward strand.
ACAGCACTTACTCTTTAATATCAAATTATGGAACATATGTTTCAAATGCAAATCAATCCAAATGAATAAAATATAAACTGAAATAATCAAAAATAGAGCACAATGCTATATTCAACAGGGTATCAGTCTTCAAGCTACGTGGTATTACAGCAGAATAATTGATTCAAGTCAATCGAAATTTCCTGGTGCAAAGTAAAGCCCATCTACGAAGCCACACGATTTAGCTGCCTCTGCAACAAGGAATCGTCAAAAACAATTCACAAGCTTTACTTAACTATTCAACTTCAATTTATTTTACTCACGGTTACCAGCCAGTACACAGTACACAGTGCATTGATTCCAACCCAATTGCCCACGAGGCACCTGATTATGCTATCAGAAACTATTCCTACCAAGGAATAAAAAAGTCGCTCGACCTTGCTGAGCTCCTCAACTATGAAGAAGTGTTCTTTTTTCTTGTACCTGCCCTTTTATTACGCCATCTCCCTCTATTATCTTAAGCCACCAAAATTACTCATTGTTTTTAATTATTCTCGCGTTTCCTTGTCCTTGGTCGTGGCCCTACGCATACCCTTCATACTCCCTTCCTATGTTGGAATTATGCAAGGGATATTTTCTCTCCAGAAGCTTACTCTACTCTAACATCCTTTATTAGATGTCACTCTTCTTCCTCTACTTTTTTGTCTTCCTGCAGTAGGATTCGTAGAAATGTTTTATCATCTTCATTTATTATGAGTGTATGCCCACAAGGCAGTGTATCTGTAGATTTCGGTATCAGATAACGTTTAGCTTTTTTTGGACTCAGATCTATTTTTTTCTATTTTTCAGTGTTAATGTTGCTTGCAACAATAGAGATTTTTTACGTACGTAATTTTTAGTTTTGTTACAAAAACATATTTGATATTCTTTAAATCTCATTTCTGTCTTGACAAAAAATGTTTTAATACTCTTTTCTTTGTCAATCAACTTATCGTCTTGTACACAAATACAACAGGTCTTACTATGAAAACTGATCAATTTTAAGATAATTTTATTATAACACCTATCTTTCTTGAGCCTAATCAATTTCTTCGTAAGTTAAAACGACTATTGTCTTCAAAATCTGATGTATCGAACTTATCGAAGTCTTTAGCCATTACTTTCTAAATGTCTTTATCTTGAATTTCTTTAACCAAACTATAAGTGCCCGTGTATGGAAATTTGCACATACCTGCAAAACACTGGTTTAAGTATGTATAAAAAATATTACTTATGAATGTTTTTGATATATCGAGTACACGAAGTCCAACGTAGATAGGTTTTATAATTGTGATATCTGCTGGGTGATATACATATGTTTAAAAATTCTGATTTCTTCGAAATGAGTTGTGGCATTGTTAACTTTGTATGATGTTAAAAATCTATAGAATATAGAACTGAGGTTGCCTAGTTCTTGAATTTTGATTGCTAATGCTTCTGTTGTGTAAGACAAGGTGTCATTGTAGATGTTTCTTTCTAGAAGAGTGGTGTTAAGGTTGGTAAAAATGTCAGTGAGATCATAATGAGCTTCTTTAAGATGTTTAGTGTCTGTGTGAGACACTATGGACGAAAATTAGCTTATTATCCTCATATCTTGTATTCTTTCGAAAGCGATTCCTGGGTTAAAAATTGGTTGATGAAATTTAAGTATTACCTCGGCACTCGTCGTTGTCATGATTCTAATTATAATATAACTGAAGAACATTTCTAATATCTGAAAGCGAAATGAAAATATTCTGAGTAAGAAAAAGGAATAAATTTTTCTCCTTTTTTTCATTACACAGTTATATTGAAGTATTGCTGCAGTTATAGGTTTTTAAGACCTCGTAAATGATTGTCAACTCGTTTGGTGTGTTGGCGACACTGTTTCAGAGTTGCGTAGTATGTGAGTAGGCTCATGTAGCAACCTATTAGGGTTTTAAGCCCTTTTATGAAAAAAACAATTCCTAGTTTTTCACGCTCCTGGGGTGTTTGTGTTATCTCTGAGTATGAAAATTTGAAGTGATCAGTGATCCGTAGGAGGCGAAATGTAAGAAAATATATAAATACAAGTAGAGTGTATTTAAATTTTCTTGCGTTGATTTATTGATGCGCAACGTTTTGCTGACAATATGCGTCAGCCTCATCAGGCTACAAAATTAAAATTAAAAACACACAATGAGTGATCTGAAAGGCTCAAACACAAAAATACAATAAATTTTTATGTAAATTGTTACCACAGGTACGCGAGAATTCGTAAGTTTGGTTGACTTACTCGTCACCTGTCGTGCTGTCGACTGACAATAAATTACAACAACAAGCCAGCGCTAATATAGGCGGAGCTGCAAAGGTAGACGGTAAAGGGCGATGAACTCGATCGGGACATTTAAACATTCGTAGTAACGGAAGGTATGCTCTATTAAAGGAAAGCACATCCTCCTTTCTATTGATGTTGTGTTTGTCGAGTTTTATATAAAGCATTTCGGAAATAAATTTTTTTTTTTAATTGGATTCTTTGTCAAGGACTTTAAAGTTATCCCAATCAAATTCATGGTCAAAATTGATTTGGTGTGCACAAACAACGGAATCGGAGTTTTTGTTTTTCATATGTTCACTGATGCGGACCTCCGCCGCTCGCTTTGTTTCATCCACATATGACGCAGGACAATTTTTACAATAAAACTTATTTCCTACATTTGTCTGTTTATGTTTATTCGTTTTATCTTTTCCTAAGCGGACGATATGCTGCAGTTTATTGTTAATAAGAGGGTAAGTGTGAATATTGTAGGGTTTTAACATGGTTGAAATTTTTTCAAAATTATTGTCAAAATACGGTATGCCAATTTTGCAGAGAGGGTAGGTGTTTGTAGTGCTTCTGTTATGATTACTATATTTGTGTCTTCTTAATCTCACCTTTCTGTTTTTATTAATAAAGTTAAAAGGGTAATTGTTTTTTATCAACAGGTTTTTCACCCTAGCATTATTTACACCGTGAAAACGTGCACTGGCAAGTAAGATCGCCCTATTAACCAAATCAAAAACATTATTTCTCTTAAAGCTAACTGGATGACCAGAAAAATAATTCAAGATTCGTCTGGAAGAAGTAGGTTTTTCAAACCAGTCAAAATTAAAATAATTAAAATTTCTTATTATCGTCAAGTCTAAAAAGTTAAGTTTCTTGTCAATCTCCATTTCATATGTTAATTGTAGTTTGGGATGATATGAATTAAAAGTATTTAAAATTTGGTCAATATGGTCAACATTAATAAAAAGTAATACATCATCCATGTATCGAAAATAAAAAGATGGAATAATATTATAGTTATTTTTTAAGATGGAGAGACAATCATTTTCCAGGTCGTCCATTACAAGGTCAGCAAACAAAGGTGTAATAGGAGAACCCATTGGCATGCCGAAAATTTATTGATAAAAAATGTTGTCAGAACTAAAAAAAGTATTATTAAACAAAAATTCTGTACATTGTCGAATTTCACCAACTGGGATTCGACATTTATTCATTATGGTCACAATACGTCGATCAATGCTCCGTAGTACCAACTCTAGAGGAATATTAGAAAATAGGGAGCTGACATCTAAGGACATAATTAGTAGTGGGTTTTATATTTTTCAGTTTGTTTTTCAATTCAAAGCTATTATTAATGTGTCATATTGGAACGTTGACTGACTTCTTGAGTTCATCGTAAATTACTTTTGCTAGAAAATGTGTAGGGCTATTGATAAGAGAGACGATAGAACGTAAAGGGGCATCGACCTTGTGAATTTTCGGCAAGCCATAACATTTAGCTAGAGTTGTATCTGTGAGCGACAAAGCGTTGGGATGGTATGTTCTAGAAAGGAAGCCGTTAGAGTTGAGATTCTTTAAAATGTTAGAGGTTCTCTTTTGTAGAGAGTTTAATGGGTTTTTTGAAATATAGTAATTAAAATAAAGTAATCATAACAGAAGCACTACAAACAGCTACCCTCTCTGCAAAATTGGCATACTATATATTGACAATAATTTTGAAAAAATTTCAACCATGTTAAAACCCTACAATATTCACACTTACCCTCTTAATAACAATAAACTGCAGCATATCGTCCGCTTAGAAAAAGATAAAACGAATAAACATAAACAGACAAATGAAGTATATGAGTTTTATTGTAAAAATTGTCCTGCGACATATGTGAGTGAAACAAAGCGAGCGGCGGAGGTCCGCATCAGTGAACATATGAAAAGTGAAAACTCCGATTCCGTTGTTTGCGTACACCAAATCAATTTTGACCATGAATTCGATTGGGATAACTTTAAAATTCTTGACAAAGAATCTAATTATAAAAAAAGAATTATTTCCGAAATGCTTTATATAAAACTCGACAAACACAACATCAATAGAAAGGAGGATGTGCTTTTCTTTAATAGAGCATACCTTCCGTTACTACGAAGGTTTAAATATCTTGATCAAGTTCATCGCCCTTTACCGTCTACCTTTGCGGCTTCACCTATATAAGCGCTGGCTTGTTGTTGTAATTTATTGTCAGTCGATAGCACGACAGGTGACGAGTAAGTCAACCAAACTTACGAATTCTCGCGTACCTGCGGTAACAATTTACATAAAAATTTATTGTATTTTTGTGTTTGAGCCTTCCAGATCACTCATTGTGTGTTTTTAATTTTAATTTTGTAGCCTGATGAGGCTGACGCATATTGTCAGCGAAACGTTGCGCATCAATAAATCAACGCAAGAAAATTAGAATACACTTTACTTGTATTTATTTATTTTCTTACATTTCGCCCCCAACGGATCACTGATTACTTCGAATTTCCAAATTCACCGGAGGGCACTGATATATACTTACAAATCATTAACATGAGTCTTGGATCAGAAAAAGAATCGGACACCATCCCACACTTCTACCAAAACATCGCAGGGAGATTTGGGGCTCATACCTCCAATGCTTAAAACGCTGGAAGGATCTGCACATACAACTATCAACCAGTATGGCACAACGAAGATTTTTACTCAAATGCAGGTACGCGAGGGTACTTCCTAACCACATAAAAGACCTCTACAATAAGTGTTCAAGTGTCAATTTCCGTTGCAAACCGATACATGCCGATTTCAACAAAAGTACCTTACATTTCTGTCAGAAACTTCTGAACTTCGAAATTAGCGACATTAACACACATATTAGATTTTTGCAAAACTTAATTTCCCGTTAAAAAGATCACATCGCGTCATTAAAATTAGACTACAATATTCGAAAACGACATTATAAATTTGTCAACATCAAACAAAACACCATCTACAGAAAATCTAATCATACGTTACATGAAAAATTTTAAAAAATCTTACCGAAAACAAACACCACAACCAGTAATAATGATTCAATAAACAATTTAACGAATATAGCCATTCCTAAAGATGTCACCGAAATTGCATCTGTTGGACCAAATTTCAATCTCCCATCATCTTTTCGTGAACGCGATTTTTTATGTATTAACAAAAACCTAGAAGTTAGTCTCTCACACCTCGATACGAACAATCGAGAAAAACTAAAATCCGTGACAAATTATCTCAATATTTAGTTAATGCTTGTAAACAAAAGCCAGCTATTTCTAGAAAGAACCACCAATATGCAAAAAATTTAAAATCAACAAAAAATTTTCTAAAAAAAATCCCGATATATTTTTCACCTCTGCTGACAAAGGCAACGTTACGGTTTGTCTCAAAAAAAGTGACTATACGGAAAGAATGCATAATTTACTGTCTGATAAATCGAAGTATAAAATTATTTCAAAAAACCCATTAAACTCTTTACAAAAAAGAACCTCTAACATTTTAAAGAATCACAACTCTAACGGCTTCCTTTCTAGAACATACCATCCCAACGCTTTGTCGCTCACAGATACAACTCTAGCTAAATGTTATGGCTTGCCGAAAATTCACAAGGTCGATGCCCCTTTACGTCATATCGTCTCTCTTATCAATAGCCCTACACATTTTCTTGCAAAAGTAATTTACGATGAACTCAAGAAGTCAGTCAACGTTCCAATATCACACATTAATAATAGCTTTAAATTAAAAAACAAACTCAAAAATTTAGAACCCACTACTAATTATAGACTAATGTCTTTAGATGTCAGCTCCCTATTTACTAATATTCCTCTAGAGTTGGTACTACGGAGCATCGATCGACGTATTGTGACCATAATGAATAAATGTCGAATCCCGGTTGATAAAATTCGACAATGTACAGAATTTTTGTTTAATAATACTTTTTTTAGTTCTGACAACATTTTTTATCAATAAATTTTCGGCATGCTAATGGGTTCTCCTATTACACCTTTGTTGCTGACCTTGTAATGGACGACCTGGTAAATGATTGTCTCTCCATCTTAAAAAATAACTATAATATTATTCCATCTTTTTATTTTCGTTACGTGGATGATGTATTACTTTTTATTAATGTTGACCATATTGACCAAATTTTAAATACTTTTAATTCATATCATCCCAAACTGAAATTTACATATGAAATGGAGATTGACAAGAAACTCAACTTTTTAGACTTGACGATAATAAGAAATTTTAATTATTTTAATTTTGACTGGTTTGAAAAACCTACTTCTTCTGGACGAATCTTTAATAATTTTTCTGGTTATCCAGTTAGCTATAAGAGAAATATTGTTTTTAATTTGGTTGATAGGGCGATCTTACTTGCCAGTACACGTTTTCACGGTGTGAATATTGCTAGGGTGAAAAACCTGTTGATAAAAAACAATTACCCTTTTAACTTTATTAATAAAAACATAAAGGTCAGATTAAGAACACACAAATGGAGTCATCATAACAAAAGCACTACAAACACCTACCCTCTCTGCAAAATTGGCATACCATATATTGACAATAATTTTGAAAAAATTTCAACCATGTTAAAACCCTACAATATTCACACTTACCCTCTTATTAACAATAAACTGCAGCATATCGTCCGCTGAGGAAAAGATAAAACGAATAAACATAAACAGACAAATGTAGTATATAAGTTTTATTGTAAAAATTGTCCTGCGTCATATGTGGGTGAAACAAAGCGAGCGGCGGAGGTCCGCATCAGTGAACATATGAAAAGTAAAAACTCCGATTTCGTTGTTTGTGCACACCAAATCAATGTTGACCATGAATTTGATTGGGATAACTTTGAAATCCTTGACAAAGAATCCAATTATAAAAAAAGAATTATTTCCGAAATGCTTTGTATAAAACTCGACAAACACAACATCAATAGAAAGGAGGATGTGCTTTCCTTTAATAGAGCATACCTTCCGTTACTACGAATGTTTAAATGTCCCGATAGAGTTCATCGCCCTTTACCGTCTACCTTTGCAGCTCCGCCTATATTAGCGCTGGCTTGTTGTTGTAATTTATTGTCAGTCGACAGCACGACAGGTGACGAGTAAGTTAACCAAACTTACGAATTCTCGCGTACCTGCGGTAACAATTTACATAAAAATTTATTGTATTTTTGTGTTTGAGCCTTCCAGATCACTCATTGTGTGTTTTTAATTTTAATTTCGTAGCCTGATGAGGCTGACGCATATTGTCAGTGAAACGTTGCGCATCAATAAATCAACGCAAGAAAATTTTAATACACTTTACTTGTATTTACTCATTTTCTTACATTTCGCCCCTAACGGATCACTGATCACTACAAATTTTCAAATTCACCGGAGGGCACTGATATATACTTACAAATCATTATCTCTGAGTAGTTGTGTTGTGCTATTTGACCTGCTCTAATACATAACTGTAAGACACGGTGAGAGTAATTAATCGTTGATTCATTTCTTCGTTATTTTGTCCAAATTATTGCGTCATTGATATCAATTAAATGGTTGAGAAAGTTTCGTTTTCAAACTAAAATAAGAGATTTATTTATTTCTTGTTCCATGGTTAAAGGGGTTTTTTTTGCTTAAACTTGTGTTTCTACGTTTTTAGTATAGATGGCTAAAAATGAAATTCAGGGTTCATGTATTATGAGGTATAAGTGTGTGTTGGTTTTTGGAGATGCGGTGGTTGCAATAGAGTCTATGAATACTTTTTCAGCGAGTTGATTCACTGGTATTTGCTGATAACTTGGTTGATTTTGTGCAGTAGCATCCCTTCCGTTATGTTGGTTTTCACCGTCAGGCGGTGATCTGACTAGATGTTCGTGAGTGAATTCCAGATTGCTCTAAGAATGTGAATTGATTATCCGTAAATGCTGTGGAGAGCGTTACCATGAATTATTGTGTCTTAATTAAATTTAATGGTCTGAAAAATTATTATTATAGTGATAAAAGCGAAAATTGTTGATGAGTAAGAGTGAAAATTGTTGTGCAAGTCTTGTGTTTCCTATTATACTTGCTGCTACTTGATTAAGTACCGTTGAGCGTTTGGAAGGAAACATGCTGTAGGTTTTTGTTTTTTCCATGTCATTGTAAGAATAAATACCGCTTTTTGCTAAGTCAAGGAGACTGGAGTATTTCCAAGTTTATTTGGTATCTGGCCTTAGTAACTGTGGATCATTTTGGGTTGTAAGTTGTGGTAATATTTTGTACCATCGGCATCTGAAATTAAATATTATGGGGAGTACTGAGTCGCATCCAGTTTTTGTACCGTATTCTTTAAGTAGTGTGTGCGTGGTGCCAAAAAAATACGCTTTTTCATTCCAAAACACTGGCAGCTCTTGGTAGCATACGTCGGCTTCTTTTATGCACACTTCAACTTGTATACACTTAAAAATATGCGCTATCTTTGTCGCCAAAAATCTAATGTAACCTGGGCCAGATATAAGTTGATAAGCGAAATTATCTGGTGAAATGGCGGAAATATAGAGTGCATTCCCGATTGCTTTTCTCTCTAATTCGCATTGATTAAACAGTACATCTTTTTAAAGTTCTTTCATTTGTTTTCTAAATGTTTTCTATAAAGGTAAATTTATAATTTATGTATGTAAACACATCTATATTGTTAATATCAACTTTTTTCTGCTGGGAAATTCTGCTTCATGGAGTCAGTCAGTAAAAATATTTTTGGGTGCTCTGTTTTAATAAGCATGAAAGAGCATGTGTTTACAGTGCCCATGTATTTAAATGCGTACAACACATGATCTAATTCGAGTACATTCAAGAATTTGAAGTCATTTATAGCTGAATTATACGACCACACGCCGAAATGTTGAATTGTTCTCTTATACTTGATTTTGCAGTAAATGACACTTGTGGAAGCGTAGTCGTTTAATTGGATGAGCGACACGTGTACTCTAGTTGAATTTGTGACCAGTTCATTTGTAAGTAAATCAAACAATCTGACAAAATCGGTTGTCCTTTTTGCAGTAAAAGTAGGTTCAATCCTGCTAATAGAAGTAAGTAGAATTTTGAGTGCATCAGAGTTGCGGTCGTCCATTGTAAATATGTAAAAGGTAGTCATTTTTTAGGACAAGCCCCCAATTGTTACATCGTGGCTCTTCAACGTAACTTTAGAGCGAGAAAATTGGAATGCAGCGTGCAGCGCGCAGACAGCAAATGCGTTGGTGTTCAGCAGTGTTTGTAATAAAGTTAAAGTATTAAAAGTAATTTACCAGTACCTTTACAACTAATGGACGATTAGCAGCTGACAGCTCTCCTGGGTTGACCAGTAAATTAAATTGCTTGTTAAGCTGGTAATATGTTAAAAAAAACGAAAAGCTCAACTGAATTGTTAGCCAAACTTGCTTTTTTGGATCACAAATATAATAATGATAATTTAGACAATCGGACGCCTCATAATATAACTTGCTATAGTTAATACAGGCTACTTGCTTATTGGTCGACGGATTCTCCAGGAAAGAGGACGAGCTCGTAGGGCACAGTTCTATTTAAACCCTAAATCGGATTGATAATCGGAGGTAAGACCAGTGGTGAGTGAAGGAGTGGAGGTAAATTTAATTGACATATTCTTGGAAAAAAAGCAGCTGCAGGCGTAAGCGAGGTGTTAAATTTGGCGGGGGTGCAGTTACGGAGCAGGAATGGCTGGTAAGTACGCGATCCACCAAGCGTGCATTGGTATCGATTTATGGGTGCAGTAGCCTGATGACGAATATCATATGGTATTTGTTAACGACAGTGGGTAGACGTCACTAGACGGGACAGAGCAAGTTATTTGGCCACAAGATTTTAAGCGAATTTTGTACGACTTTGAAAGATCAGTTTAGCAAGAAGGATCTCTGCACTGTAGCACTAGTGCTACTTATTAACAAGCTTCATGTCGAATTTTTTGGTTCATTTTCCATTGTCTTTCCGTAAATCGCGTTTATTAAAAGCTTCAATATTAGTTTCTTAAACTCATTGCTAACATTATTTTTCTTTTTATTATTTAAATAAACGTAGGGCCTTTACCATGCACTTTAATTGAATTTTAATGCTCTGTGTATTTTACACAAGATTAATCCATGTCTCAAAGCTTGCTTTAAAGCTCGATAGTAGATGATATAACGTATAAAGTAGTCATCAGTTTCTTCTGATTTGTACTGGATGGTGTCGTATGTTTAGTACATAAAGGTAATTCTTTGTAGTCATCGTGTAAGCTCCAAGGATAATCTAGGTCATCTTCTAATGTATAGGCGTAAAAGTGATTGTTCAGAATATGAAAAAAAGATAATCTACTTAGATCACTCACCTATTCAAAGCCACATGGCAGAGTCTGTACCATAGTCCAACCGTAGAGATTATTGGCATCGTAGTACATAAAAAATAAGAATTCTTCTACGGAACTATATCCTTCGTTTATGTATCTATTGTTTGCCTTCGCATACTGATTACAGCATTGACTTATACCATTTCTAACACCTCATTCGATAAATAATAACATATCTATATCAGTGAGAAGCTCTAATTTAACTTGTGTATATTTCTGTATGGCATCCCATGTTAAGCCAGGTCTCGTGTAGTAGTATGTTGGATCATGTCCGTACGCATTTATACGAGTTAGACGAAAGTTGTCGAGAACATCTGCAAGTAATAATACGTCAGTCTTTAAGTATAAACCTAAGTATTGACCAAGAAATTCAACACTGAATGTTTTCCATATTTTTAAAGTATGATGATAGTCATCATTAGAGATGTCGCTCTCGGTAAGTTTGCCATAAAAGTCTCCTTTACTCAAAAATTAAACATCTTTAAGCTTCTCAGAGGAACTGACGTTATCATACAAGAACACCTTTCTTTAATAATAAATTTATGTAATCTTGAGTGCAACTATCGTGCAAAAATAAGCTTGAAGTTATATCGTAACGATCTAAGTAAGATAGAAGCTTTTTCAACGATGACGGCATACATCTAAATGACTCAACGAATCTAAAGATTATATTACTACCATCAATTTTTTTTGTAGAATATATGTATTTTATTCTATTTTCGCAGTTAGTGTGACATGACCTTTAAAGTCTGCAGCTATCGCTATTTCCTTTATTATGAAGTGAGTCATATCCAGTCAAATCGTGAAATACAACAGGTATATATCTTAAATTCTTATAGTTAAAGTTACATCCTTCATGATCGATGCCTCTATATTTTTACGTTGAATGGCAAAAATCTCTCACTTTCTTTCTTAAAGGTTTTCTCACAAATATGACATGATTCTGCTAATACATAGTTTAACAATTCTCCATTCGTAAGATTCATTGGCTTTAGTTCCTTATATCATTGGTCCAGCTTATCTGCAAGAGCAATTATCCACAAACCAATCTGCAAGAGTTTTAGCTTTATTAATATCTTCTTTTTGTCTATAAAAATGATAAATTGAGCGTACACCGTCAAAACTGCACTGAAGATTATATCCAATCCTTTAAACTCGATGCTTTTGAAATTTGCCATCATCATTTTCAACTGGTTTTAAAATGCACTCAAAGTCAGCATGTATTACATAAGGAACTTTTTCTTTGTAATCAAAATTATTGAACTAGAGAAAACTTTGATTCTTTGTTTGAAGTTTTACTTTACACGTAGTAACCACTACACAGTTGATTTCATGTATTTGAATAAACTTCAAAAACACGGAATATTATTATGTATAGTATATTCAGTGTCAAAAAAATTCAAACATCTTTAATAAATAAAGCACTTACGTTTATTGCTTATTCATTGACTTCTAACTAAATGTGAAAAGTTTTTAATCTACAAATAGTAGATTTTAAGTTCTGAAACTCTTATTTCACTAGCAGGTTCATCATGTTCTTCAGTTTCTTTCTCATCATTATCAGTCTAGTAAATCTAAACGAGTAATAAATTGGCATGCTGTTCTTCCTTTACTGAAGTTATGGAGCATGGAGCAACGTTGTAATTATTTCACGTAAAAGATTTATCATCAATGTTCTTTACATTACCGCAAGCTCTCTTACTCTGAATAATTTGCGGTAGTTCAACGGATGAACTAGCTTTCATTGGATTTAACTTATTTGTATTTATCAATGAACGTAAATTCCGTTGCAATGACTGGCCTGAATCTTTTTTCTCAAACTCTTCTATCTGTTGTTCCAATGGCTTATTTACATGATAATTAAACCACCCACTAAGATTTGTTGATTTATAAATTAGAGTATTAACGTATTTAATTTCACTACACTCAGAGTCTCGTTTATGTAGCTTATATTTACTTAAGAGATCAGCGTTCACCTTTAATGCACTGTATTCTTGCAGAGCTGCCATAATATTTTCTTTAAATAAAAATTTTTCATCATTTCAAAATCATTCAATGTTAAGGTGTACAATGACTGATACATCCAATTATGCTCTCAACTCTCCACCATTTTTATATAAAAATCTTATAAGATTATTCCTAATAATAACTGAATTAGCTTTTAGTGCTATACATGATTACCTTTTTGCTCTGGTTAATTTTGATGTAGTAAGCAACTCCTCTAGTGTAGCAATCGTCTCTGAAAATAATCTATGTGAGTCTGAATCGTCTACATTTATGCCAGCTGAAAAATCTTATGACAGCAGCAACATTTTCACTGTCAGTTTGAAGTATAGTAAGTCTGCCGTAGTATGATTAAATCTTGTTTCAGCTGAATAGACTCGTACACTGAAAGAACCATAGAACTGTGTGTCTATAAAAATGGCAGGGTATGCATCCTATTGAAACGTCACCACAATAAAGTCGCATCGTGTGACTTGCGCGCAGGGATGATAATGGACTGGACCGATGGACTGGACAGAATAAATGGGCATCCACTAGCGTGAAATAGACGCGACAAAAGATACCTGTGTAAGAGTCCGAACTTTACTAAAAAATGTTTTAAATACAATTATTTTTAAAGTGATCATCACGTTTTTGTAGTGGGTAACACACCTCGTTATTGTTATCTTCTTTTAAAAATGCTGTACTAGTGTTATTTGCATGACTATATTATCAACGTGTCGTGTATTATTTGACTGATGATTATTATTGCCAGTCAGTTGTAAAATACTTTAACAATATTTCAGTTGATTAAATGATTACAAGAAGTCAATTTTCATAGACATTTAGGTTTTGTTTGTGGTTCCTCAAAGTTTGTTGTTGATGGCTGAATAAAATGTAAGGTTACTACCGTGCCTACACGTTTTTATTTTTTGTTGATATGTTGATAATGTTAGTTAATTATTCACAGTCACTATAGTACATCAGTTATGTAAATATTTTCAATTGATATCTATCAACAAGTTATAGATATTTTTTTTAATAGAGAAAAGCTTATGTGATCTCTCAGGAAACTAGTAACAAATATAGATTATTGCTTGTATAAATTATATTGTATCCAACAGCTTCCTGCAAGATTTTGAAAGTATTTAAGTTGTTTAATATGGGTAAGCCATTACACGATAGATGAAAGTTGGGGTTTTGTCCCATAAGGAATAACTCAAATGTCATTGAAGCTGCTAAATGCAACATCTGTCAAAAGCGTCTGAAAAAATTTCGTAAAGAAAAATTGTTTGGTCACAGGTAATCAATTCAGAGCAGGTTAACAATTTGTCGTATTGTAGATATATTATAACAAAAACTGTTACCAAATTCACGTACAAATGAAAAATAAAATTTTAAAAGATGAATTTTGAAACGGTTGTGTCGGCAAAACTGTATAAACCCAGTAATTCGGGAGATAGAAAATTAATAGTGTATTAATTAAACAATAAATGAACTAAATAACAACACAACCAACACAATCTAAGTCCCAAACTTACCAACACAGTAACTCAAGGGAAAAGTAGGAAGTGATTTATTGATTCAATAAATTATTAATTAAACAACGTATACAGAACCCCAAGCTTTTTAACCCAGTAACCCAAGAAAGGACGAGTTGATAATATTTTAATAAAATGGATTGTTAATTGAAATACAGCATGACCTACATCCCAAACTTTGAAACCCAGTCTCTCAGTGGGCAGCTGGTTAAAAATGTATTAATCAAAAAAACGATTTATTAAATAACACACTAACGTAACCCTCAAGCTTCTTGACGAAGAGACGGGGGGGGGGGGGAGACACAGAAAGTTAATGAGATTTTACTATAGAAAATCATGATGTTATACAATTTTTTATTTATTTAATTACTTGATTTTTAAGTAGCAGGCCTATTGTTTCCTGGGTTGACAACCTTAAGTAAAAAGCTTAGGTTGTGTTGTTGTTTAATTTATAATTTATTTAATTAATTTACTATTAACTATAGTTGCTCTCTGAGTTAAGAGGTTTAAAAGTTTGGGTTTCAGGTTATTTTTTATTCAGTTACTAACTATTTCACTGCTTCTTAAGTTACTGGGCTGAAAAAATTAAAGCTTACGTCGTTATTTAATTAATTTAATAACTTTCTATCTCTCGAGCTACTGGACTAAAAAGCTTGGGGCTTATTTTATGTTATTATTTAACTCATCACGTATTCAACTTATATACTATTATCTTGCTGTTCCCCAGGTTACTGGACTAAAACGCTTGGGGTTGAAATAATATTGTGATAAAATTATTTGTATATTTAAATTTTATCTTAACTTGCTGTCACCCAGCTTACTAGGCTATAAAGCTCGGGGTGCACGTAACGTTATAATTTAATTATTTATAAATTCAATTAGTATACTAACTTGCTGTCCCCTGTGTTACTGTGCTGCAAAGCTTGGGATTAAGGTAACGTTATGTATTCGATTGAGATACTATTAATTTGCTATAGTCTTATTTTCTTTCTTATTATTATTATTATTATTATTATTATTATTATTATTATTATTATAGTAATCTATGTCTGGCTCAATGTAAGCGTACTAATATAGGTGCATTGATTTAAAGATTAGCCCCTCCAGTAACCTGGGGAACAGCAAGATAATAGTATATAAGTTAAATACGTGATGAATTAAATAATAACATAAACTAAGCCCCAAGCTTTTAAGTCCAGTAGCCCGAGAGATAGCAAGTTATTAAATTAATTAAATAACTACGTAAGCTCTAATTTTTTCAGCCCAGTAACTTAAGAAACAGTGAAATAGTTAGTAACTGAATAAAAAATAACCTGAAACCCAAACTTTTAAACCTCTTAACTCAGAGGGCAACTATAGTTAATAGTAAATTAATTAAATAAATTATAAATTAAACAACAACACAACCTAAGCTTTTTACTTAAGGTTGTCAACCCAGGGAACAATAGGACAGCTACTTAAAAATCAAGTAATTGAATAAATAAAAAATTTTATAACATCATGATTTTCAATAGTAAAATCTCATTAACTTTCTGTGTCTCCCCCCCCCGTCTCTTCGTCAAGAAGCTTGAAGGTTACGTTTTTGTGTTGTTTAATAAATCGTTTTTTTGATTAATACATTTTTAACCAGCTGCCCGCTGAGAGACTGGGTTACAAAGTTTGGGATGTAGGTCATGCTGTATTTCAATTAACAATTTATTTTATTAAAATATTATCAACTTGTCCTTTCTTGGGTTACCGGGTTGAAAAGCTTGGGGTTCTGTATATGTTGTTGTTTAATTAATAATTCATTAAATTAATACATCACTAACTACTTTTCCCTTGAGTTACTGTGTTGGTAAGCTTGGGATTTAGATTGTGTTGGTTGTGTTATTATTTAGTTTATTTATTGTTTCATTAATACACTATTAATTGTCTATCTCCCGAATTACTGGGTTTATGCAGTTTTGCAGATACAACCGTTTCAAAATTCTACTTTCAAAACTTTATTTTTAATTTGTACGTAAATTTGGTAACAGTTTTTGTAATAATATATCCACAATACGACAAATTGTTAGAAACTATTTTAAAATTATTTACTTATGATGTCAAGGGAGCAAGGGTATGTTATTTATAATTATATTATTGGATTCAGATCATTTAAAACTATCAAATCGACCTTGGCTAGGTTCAGGAACTATCACGATGGAGCCTCCTTAAGTAACTAAAAATTAACATTTATTTCATTTTGCTACATTACACATTTTATAATATTCTTTTATCTAATGATTCAATAAATTAAAAGTATTAAATAATCTTTTATAAATGTTGAATCTAGATTTATCAGCGACCAAAGGAAGCAAATAACTAATGTACGTGATGTGTAAATTATTTTTTGTACGTGCGGCCGTAAAGCGCGCAGTATACTTCCACTACGAAAACGCGATTAATCGTTTTACGGACACAGATGTACGGAAAATAGTTTGCGCACCACGTTTGAAGGTTAAGACATATCCTAGATTTCACGTTTACCGCCGTCTTCGCCTCGGGAATTAATCCACGTGAAATCTGCAATATAACCCCGCTCAATAGGTGCGTAATATACTAACACACTGTTTATCTTAGGTAAAGGTCAATTGATTTTTCTTCACTAAGAATACCCGTATCAATGCAAAAACACAAACACAGTTCAAGAATCACTGCATTGTAACAGTGAAAATCATAGGCGAAAATGAAAAGATTCGTCCCTGGGTATGGCTTGAACACACAATCTCCTAATGCTTACGGTGGCCATACCATATAACTTGTTTGCTTCGTTGGCCTATGTTATAACATAAGCCGATGTACATAAACAGTTACATGGTAGGGACCCGGACCGTTGCTCTCCCAACTGATCTACTGGTGGCCATGTATGCCACACATCGTTATCCTAACTTGTTTTACTTTTGATTAGTTGGGCTATTCTCTCTAAAGTTCGAAATTAATAGACATTATAGATATTAATAAGGCATCTAATTTGGAATTGCTTGTAGAATTTCAATGTATAAGGGTTGCATCTAGATTTACTAGTGGGCAAAGCAAGCGGGTAACTGATATACGTGCTACATAAATTATAATTTTTAGGAACGATTTTTTTCATTCCCGCTTACGATTGTCACTGTTACAATACAATGATTCTTTAATTTTATACGTATTTTTTCATTGACAGAAGCATCTTTAGTGGAGAAAAGGCGATTCACCTTTACCTTAGATAATCTACGTAGAATAATTGAAGAAGCACGTACTTCAGTTATGTGCTTGCTTTGTCCGCTAGCAAATCTAGATCCCACCTTTATGTATTAAAATTTTTCAAGCAATCCAAAACTAGATACCTTACTAATTTACATTAAATAATTTTTCATTTATTGTAACACTAGAGGAGTGCGAAAAAATCATTTTTCATAGTCTTAGTAAATTAATAACTTGATAAGTTTTCTACTTGTTTGGATTTAAATAAATTTTTTTTTTAATTCCATCGTTTTTAAATAATTAATTCCTTAAAAGAAAATTTCAGGACATTCTTTTTTCTTATAATAAAGACAAGTGTTATTTTATTATAGTGTGCGGGAAATGACATTGCATGCGGGACAATTTTCCTGCTCTAAAATCCAGTACGAGAAATACCAATTTTTGACACACATTATGAGTAATTTTGTACGCAACTCGTGCGAGGCGATTTCTGCCCTCGTATGATTGATTCGCACTCGTCACCGGTGCCAATATCTCGTGCCGTTCTATCACATAAGTGCGTAGCATGAGCATTTGTGAATCGTTCTCGACAACTCTAGCCACGCGTGCGCTTCAATTACTTCTCGTACAGGAAATCATATTTCCCGCACTTGTTACTTAAATAACTAATCAAGTATAATTAAAGTGTATCCATCACGAAAAAAAAATCAAATATAAAAACATGTAAGTTTCGTGGCATTGCATCTATAGCAATTTTTTATCTAAATCAATTTTATAAATTTCGGAAAACCATTTTTTTTTTTTTTTTAAATGGTTCATTTCGTCACTAAAAAAGAAAGTATCAAAAATTCGAGTACCATTCCAAAAGGGTTATTGTATATTTTGTCCATGTACATTTGTGCCCGAGTTGCGAACATGGTTTTTGTACTGAGGTTCACCGTAGCCACATGGAAAAAAAATGTTTAATACCACCTAGAGCCTTTAGTTATGCACCAATTTTCAATTTTTTTTTTTTTTTTTTTTTTTTTTTTCGTCATCTTCAAATCATTTGCAACAATCGCTCTTTGCCTGATTTTTAATTTTCAAATTTATTAATCGGCTACATTACCTCTAAGGTAGAAAAATCACGTTTAGTGGTAATATTGATGACGACTTTCTTCATTTGAAAATTAAAATAAGACTATTGATGTTAATGGTGTTCGTAAGCAGTGTCAGTAAATGCTTTTTCCACTTTGAGCTTATGTCACATGAAATAACTGTTAGTCTCAGAATTTAAAGCCACTTGATATAAATCTAAAAATCAAAAAATTTTTATGTACTTTCTTTTTCAAAACTCACTAGCACAGCTCTTTGCACAATCCCTTATAGTTATTAATTTAAAAAATTACATAAACTCTGATGGTGGAAAATTCTGTTTTGTGTTAATACTATGACTATTTTGTTAATTTACACATTAAAAAAAATTATTAATGATGTTCAAGGTGTTTATATGGATGTCAATAAAAATGTTGGTAAAAAAATGCTATTTAGCATTTTCAGGTTATGTCAGGTAAAATAACAGGCAGTTTCAGAATTGCAAGTCTTTTGACTTAAATCTAAAAATCAAAAAAATGTATACACATTGTTTTTCATAACTCACTTGGATATGTCATCGCACAATAGATTTTTAGACCTTTATTAAATAGCTAACATTACTCAAATTTGCAGTTGTCACGTCCGGACTGCTATAAGTGAAGGGCAGAACTCGTAGATTTGTTCTACAAACAAATAAATTTAACTTTTGTTTGTCAGGAACCAGCCATCGGCCCAAAGGCCTTATTTGCTTGTACTTACAATACATTTTTCTTTAAAATTGCTGACTCATCGATGTGGTGTTAGGTTTCACCGAGCGATATCTATGAAGTGGTGTACGCTGAGCTGGTTGACTTACTGTCAGAGTTTGTGTCTTACATTATACGGTAGTGGCATATCTTATTCGTCTTCTTATCTCACGTCCTTGTAAATGTCTTTGTCATACAGTGTCTATTTTATTTTTCCTCAATATTCAATTTGTTCATTATGGTAAAAATTATGTGTCAATCAATTAGAGTTATTAGATCTTGGAATTTTTTATACAACTTAGTAATTCAAATGTTTTTGAATTAAGAAAATTAATTTAATTAACAACCAAGTTATGTCTTATCCGATGATTTAATAAATTTAGAAAAGACAGAAATAGTTGATCTTATAAATTTGTATAAATAATAAAGTTTCAGATTCGCATTTACAATGTTATACAGTTTATAGTTTTCTTAACTCAACTTACTTCTATGATCGTTAATTAGCCGCTACTTGCACGCATACAGTCGCAAGATATTACAAGGTTTACCGCAACAATGTTCCTTATCCCTACACGAGAGCATTCGTGGTGATAACAATAATTAAGCTAACAATGTCGGAACCCAAGTCAACGGTCCTTTCTTTCTTGTTCCTCCTTGATTCACTTTTTAGGCGAGTTAACAGTGGCTTAATTTGCTCAAGCTTTTCTCACATAACTTAGTCACCGAACTTAGTTTTACATTTGCTTGAAATGCACGCTTCTAACACGTAGCTTAATCACCGAACTAAGTCTTACATCCACTTGAAAGACGCAACAAAACTCACTCTCCAACCTTTATAGTTACTTTGGAGCACTTGATGAAAGAGAAAAGGCGAATAATGTTATGTGCGAGGAGTTTTTATAACCTTACTTTTAAGGAGGACGCGTCAAGTTTGGGATCCAAACGACCAATCAGAGCTTAACCTAATTACCCTCAACTGACACGAGCAAAGTCGTGGTGCAATAATTTCACAGTAATTGGTGGTTAAAACTGCTGATCTCTCGGATTTTACATTAAGTACAAGTTGCTGTCGAAATTTTGTATGATGTTTCTTGTGTACATCCGCAGTAAAGAATGTTAAAATTATTGATTAATTACATTATTTGGTATACTAATGCGAATGCATTTTGTAAGATGAGCATTTTATAGGATTGTTTTTTTTTTTTGCTTACAAAAAAAAGTGCTGCAAGCCAATTAAAGTTTTTGTTTCTTAAAATTGCAACTTTTTTAAATATTACTTTCAGTTTTTGAACTTCAGATAAAATAATAAAATCAGGTTTGTAGAAAATTAAGTTTACGAAAAATGGTCTTTTTCACCTTCATATAAGTTTCATTTTCATTTTATTTGCTCTATTGAGTCATTACTTTCAGCCAGAAAATGTTTTCCAAAATGTGAACAATGTTACTACTTTAGTAATATTTTTAACTATTTATTTAACTACGTCCATATAATAATTGCATAGTTATATTGAATTTTATTGATTTATTAAGCCAGTGTTTATGATATTTTTACATTAAAATACTGTGAGTAAAACATACAATTTCATCTAAATGTAAACTTAAGGTAACTTGGATGTTTTGTGCCGTAACAAGCAAAGGGGTTATAGAGGGATCCATACATAATTTTAAAAATTTATGGTTAACGTGTGTCATATACTTCATTATAAGTATTACAATTACCTAAAAAAAGGGATTAAATATTACCACAAAGTAAGAATAAACTTTAATATTTAATAATAACAAATTGGGTCAGCTAAGCAGAACTATTTATCGTTACAAAAAATTTAAAACTATCTGATATTTCAGTAATTTAGTAATATCATCATCAGGGACTTGTTACTATCGAAACAAAATTGAATAAAAAAATTTTAAGAATACATACAATATAAAAATGTTTTTCTTAATAGCCAACTTACAAAAAATAACGTGAGTCGTCAAATAATAATATTCTACCAACACTCTCCGTGGCCAAACAACATATTTATAATACTAATATTAAAAACCGTCTGTTTGACATACATAATACAAATCGTTTTGAAATAAAACTCAGTCAAAAATCATAAAAAAGGTAAAAAGTCATATCACAAAACATGCAATACGGTAAGAGTCGTATTAAGTATAAAGACTCATTCCCAAAAAAAATTATAAATATAAGTATTATATAAAGTGAAAAGTACAAGACGTACCATACGTAACATACGTCATTTTATTATACACATTTGAATCTATTTTGTTTCATATCTAAAACTATGATACTATCAAATGAAAATTGGTTGTAATTTTTTGTAACAATAAATAGTCCTGCTCAGCGTATTAGAATAAAATTTTTTATTATCATCTGCGCATGTGCAAAGGACGACAGATTACTTTTCTTCCGATTTTCTTTTGATTGAAGTGGTTAATCTTATGTTCATAAAATCTCAATAAGTTATTAATACAAATATACATGAAAATCATTTTTTATTTCTGAAGCTTATCATTACGTTCTAAGGATACAGTTGATTTTTTGAAGATTTTCATAGAACTACGTGTTAATGTAACAACATTTCATAAGCTATTTTCTTGAAAAGAGAGTGGTTGACCACAGTATTCCTTCTTTACAAACAAATTCGATTGCATAATTTCTAAATTTTGGAGATTTTTATCATTCCAGTAAATATCGCTCAAGCCACCTTAAATTGACTAGTGGCACGTGTTTTTTTTGTTGAAAAAAGAAGATAATTTTTTCCCATGGTTTTTTCACTATATACAAATTGAAATTGAGCTTCGGGTGAAAAAACCCTTACCTGCGAGAATGAAATTATTCTTAACCTGCACTGTGGTGAATTCGCAGTTACTCGGTTGTTTTGTTGGTAAGAGAGTCCGTCCTGTTAAAGGAAGGCTTGTATTCTAGACACACTTAGGGAAAGATTTTCTTCATTGCATTTTATTCTATCCAATTAAAAATTTGCTATTAATTTTAAAATCTATTCATGTTTATTATTAATAATAAGTACGGGACTCTAGTTATAAGAGAAGCTAATAAGCTTTTTCCTAGACGAGTCGCATGTATAGTATAATGTATACCAGTTGATTGTAGGCCCACTAAATTCATTTGCTAGCAATTTTAGTTTAGCTTATTACTCCTATTTCAAATGAGTTATCTAGTATCTTTTCATATAAGGAAGCAATAAATGAGACATTAGGTGTTTATTCATACTTCGATTGGTCAACGGTTTTCAGTTGTTTTATTACAAAATCCACAGTTTAATGTAACCTAGGCGTGTGAATCATGGACTAATGTAAGTCGTGTTTTAACGCAAAGAAAAGAGTTAACAAACATGTTTCTACGTCAAAGACTTGTTAAAAATTTGGTCTAGTGAGATGTATCACTGTTCAATATAGGAAAACAAAAAATCAGACAGCAGAACATTCGTTTGGCGTCATATTTTATCTTTTTATCTTTGACTTCTTAATTCGTCTCGTCAAATTGAAGCATAATTGATTCCTTAAAGTATCAAGAATGTGGTTCAACCCATTTTTTGTATACAATAGCTATCTATTTAGTGAATGATGTTACAAAGCTGAGAAATGAAGTAAATCTAATAGATGAATCAGGTAATTCAATTTTTTATATTTTACAGGCAATGTTGGTTACATTATAGAGCTTAATAATATTGTTTATTAACCAACTTTTTTTAAATGAAAAGTTGATGGACATTCCGCAATGATCCAAAAAATAATCTAAGCTCTTATTTTGCAAAGGTAATTAACTTAATCTTTCGTCTCGTATTTTTAGTTATGATACATTTTATCGAGATGTGGCATCACGATCGGTCCCGTTTTGAAAAAAAGTATAGAAACAGCATAACACTAGTAGGTTAGTCCTGATAGTATACCTCAGCTTACAATCGATATATTATGAGTTTTTTAACCTGCCTATTTATAGTTAACTGATTATCTCCTGCCAAATAATAATTAAGTAATGTTATACTGCTGCTAAATTGTGTGAACCTATTCGATAACATGGGAAACAATAATTTAATTCAAACTGCTGTGAAGCTTCTAGCCATAACTTGTATCATATACCTGAACTTAAACTTGCTCTATAATTGTTTCTTGTTTTGAAAGTCACAAAAATCAAATATGACTTTTTTCATTATAATAAGATGTAGGAGGTAGAGAGGTAATGTTTTTATGGGGATTCTGCCGTTTTCAGCTTTTCTCCTCTTCAACTAACGGAATTTAATGGAATTTTCTAAATTGACTTACAATTGACCATAGAAGAGAGCTCAACTATTGTATTTGCAAAACAATATCAAGCAGCAAAGCATCTACTTCACATGATTGATGGAGAAGTTTTACTACTTCATATTGCTCTGCAAATGTTAGAGCTGAGCGCTCTTCTAGGGTCAATTTTAAGTCGAACTACTGAATTTCATCCAATTTCGTTAAGCAAAAGTGAAGAAAAGTTAAAACCAGCAGAATCCTCATAAAACATAATCTTTCTACCTCCTACGCCTTTTTAAGGACGTTCATGACGAGTTGGATTTTCTGATAGATTTTGCTGAAAATTTAAATAGAGATGAGTAACAACGTAAAAATGTCTCATGCGAAATTTCTGATCATTTCACTACACCAGATTTTAGATAAAATGTATTTAAAAAAAAATTAATTTAAGATATAACTTTACAAAGCAGTCACAGAAAAATTGATTTTTGATGAAAATGATCCATACTATTTTGGTAATTTTTTTTGCATGACGTAATACCATAAAAGAAGGGTAATATTTGATTTTCAGAGGAATTTACTAGTTATTTTTACAACTAAATAAAAAAAAAGGTGTCAGACGCCTACATATATATATATATATATATATGTGTACTTGTATTAATGCATGCAAAACAGTTGCTTGCGCTGCCGCATGCTTGCTCCTCCGTAACTGCACTCCACATTTCTTCACTGGCAGTCACGAACGTCTTCAAGAAAAAAAAATTAATCAGTAATACCGAAGTACAACTATAACGGGTTATAAAAATTATAATATTTACTTATATTGTTGCTGAAACCTTTACGAAAAATGTTTTATGGAGATAAAAAAGATTTATTTAAGAATTCATCAGCAAATTTCAACTGCTATTTAACATTAAAAAAAAAGAAAGAAATAACAACACAATGTGTATATACATATAGATATACGTTTATGAATAGTGACTTATGCGGACAATCACGTGCATGTAAGGGTTATTATGAGGACAAAAGAGGAATTATAAGGACGTCCGCATGAAGTGCAGAAAAAGATCAAGTGCAGAATTTCTAATATTTATTTTGCGATCGTAATGAAGAATAAACATCGACCAATTTCCTAGAACTTACTTGTGTTAATCTACTATTATATATGTAATCGACGTTCGTTTATTGTAAAAAGTATACTTCTATTTGTGCTGTAAAAGCTGGTATTAGAAGTAACTTTATAGTATACTTTGCCAAGTTAGAAAAAAAGGCTTTACTCAACTTCCAGTAAACAATAGGTTTGCGACATCTTGTTTGCAAAGGTAACAATTCTTCATTATTTCCGAAGTATTCATGAAGTTCTTTTAGTGTCTGAGAGTCCATAGTGTCCGCAAGAAACTGGTACGCCTATAAGTTTTGCTCCAGACTTTGCAGCCTACACAACGAAAACATTTCTCACACGTTTTTGATACCTTATGATGCTTCTTTGATGTGAGAAGATGGAGAATACCTTTCTGAAGTTATAGTTGATGCTATTGATTATACTAAAGAATTTTACGAAACTGATGTGTTTTCCATTAAATTAGATAATGATACCAAAATCTTAAGAGGAGGTCGATTAGCTGAAAGTTATGCTGGTGACACATTAAGGCACTTAACTTGTGTTAGTCATAGTGCAAACTTATTATTTAAAAAATCAGATTCCCTCACTTTTTCAGATAATATGAAAGAAGTTACTTATGCTTTCCGAGAGTCGAAACTTCATTCTTTTGTGATTAAGTATGGGGATACACTGCTACGTAACTACCCGGATACCCGGTTTGCTTATCTACGTGATAGTGCGGTTAGTATTTTAAACAACATTGACATACTTATAAAAATATCGACATTAGAAAATGTTAAAATAAAGGCTTCTGTTTTAAACATTATTACAAATGATGTGTTTACGACTCAGCTAACAGACCTAATCGATTGATTAGAGCCAGTGTGCAAATTGATTGGTAAAGCTCAAAATCCTGTATAAAATGCAGTTGATGCCGTTTAGTTGTGGCTTTTTTTAAGGTTTTATAAGATTCAACAAGAATTGTTAAAGGATAAAAATTTAAGAGCTTTGAAACGAGTTGATTTTGCAGCCTATGTTCTACACCATAAGTATGCTGGGAGTCTTTTCAGTCTGGAGCAAAACCAAAAGGCGTACCAGTTTTTTACGAACACTATGGACTCTCAGACACTAAAAGAACTTCATGAATACTTAGGAAATAATGAAGAATTGTTACCTTTGCAAGCAAGATGTCGCAAACCTATTGTCTACTGGAATTTGAGTAAAGCCTTTTTTTCTAATTTGGCAAAGTATACCATAAAGTTACTTCTAATACCAGCTTTTACAGCACAGATAGAAGTATACTATTAACGTACGTCTATTACATATATAATAATAGATTAACACAAGGAAGTTCTAGAAAATTGGTCAATGTTTATTCTTCATTACGATCGCAGAATAAATATTAAAAATTCTGTTAAACTTTAGAAGAACTTTTGTGACCAACTGTCAATCTGTTGAATTTTTTCTTTACAATTTGTTGTTTTACACATGATATACACTAACAAGGCATCACTGTTTATAAACTGAAATTGATGTTTGCACTTGATCTTTTTCGGCTATCCAGTACTCATCTAGATTACTCGTTATCACTCATCTTATCTCCATCAGTTTCTTTCATTGTCAAATTAATCTGGAGACGTGAACTTATTCTGTCCACAATTTTACTTACGGCAATGACTCTTTACATACTTTTCTTCATCACGTTTTTGTGCAGTCTTCTTTTTCACGCTACTGTTGAGCCCAATCAACTAAATCTTTTTAAATTGCTCTTTTTCGCTTCATTTTGCTGTCTCCATTTTTTATTCTGCCCACCACTTTTTTTCTGACGCTACTGTAATAATGCTAACCTCAGGATTTTTCTTTGAATACTTAAAATATTTTTCTATTATTTTCCATAAGTTATACTACCCACCTCTAATTACCATGATGTTTTCGCTCTTCTCCCTCTCTTTTCTCTTTTTTCCTGGGCCACTCCTGGAGACAGACTTATTTCTACACTTTGCTTATTTGTTTTTTTTCTTAACTTTTTTTCAACCTGATTTCTTAAGCTAGTGTTGAAGCATTTATTACGATCTCACTTTATTTTACGCATTTTGATAGATTCGTTCTTCAGCCTCTCTTTTCTTGCACTTGTCGCATTTTTTTGTCCGTCTCATCTTTAATTTTTCTGATTTGGTGTTCTATCACAAAGTGCACGTGCGCCAACACACACAGATTAGTTAGGCTCTGCCCTCTGCGCGATCCGCTTGCCAACCCCCTACTGCACTAAATTGTGAACAGAGTCTTTTAATTTAAAATAAGAAATAGCAGTAACTTTTCAAAAAAGTATGTAAAATTTAAATACTTGTATTGCTATATGCTTTATAAATCAATATTAATGTATATTAATTGACTAAATTTTGTTTAGCTCTGAATAGTAAAAATTATGCTTACAATGAGCATAAATCACATGATTTTTTCAAGTGTTTGTGGTCATACCTAGATATACATTGACTGATATACCATTGCAGTGTCTACAAATCATGATAACTTGTTCAAGTATGTGTGATTCGAAATATTGTTTGGCTTACTTTTGATTAATTACAAATGTCAAAATTTTTCATCGTTTTAGATTGTGACACTATTATTGCGCTGCAGTAAGTTGCAATTAGTTTATTTTTTATTTTTTTTTTTTTCACGTAAAAAATATATTTTTTAGATTGTTAATTAATATATTTTCGTAATTCAAAAAAATGTTTATCATTTTCTGTTATGGGATTTTACTTCTAATATTATTTTAAAATACCAAGCTGATTATTAAGCAACTTTTTGTTCCACGTCCATATTCATTTAATGGCTGTAATCTCATTATAAATATGCTAATATTAAGAATAATAATAATAATAATAATAATAATAATAATTATAATAATAACAGAAATAAAGATGATAACGATTATAATAACTGTGCTGATGATAATAATGATATTTATTCTGAAATCAACCTTTTTAAAAAGATTTCTAACATTTACAAATACAGTTACTGTTATTCTTGTGGTTTACAAGATACATATTAAAATGTGTTTTGCTTTCAAATTATAATTGCCAAAAAATTTATTTCTCAATAAGAATATTTTTTTTTCTTTTTTGCTTATTTTTCATTATTCTCAGACATGTATTGCATTAAAAATATTTATGACATTGTATGACATTTAAGTCCCGTTTGACAAACAAAAGTTCGTAGTATTTAATTTCAAAGTAATTAAATGTTCGATAATGTACTCAATTACTTAAAGAAATTTCAGCCACAATTTTTTAAATAAGCTAGAACTGTAAGTTAGCTACTGATAAACTAAAAAAAGTTTATTTACTTAAAAAAAAACAACAAAAAAATCATGGTTGGAATGAAACCCCTGATTCGCTATATTGCATAGGTACATGTTTATACATAAAATTCTTGTTTTCAAAGCTTGATTGTTTTTGACTATTAATTAATATCCTTTTACAAATTCTGTTAAGTTCTCAATAAAGACCAAGCTACATTATAACCTTTGTAACGCAAAAGCCGGGGGGCAACGATTTGACCATGAGTAATTTTAATGAATCAATTATTAAATGAACAAATAACATAAATCCTAAGCGTTTTAACTCAAAAGTTAGGGGACAGCGAGTCAACCATACATAACTTTAATTAATTAACAGTAAAAAAATTAAATTATTTACATTTTAAGCTTTTTAACCCAAAAACTACAAGGTCATTATTAATTAATCATTCTTAACTTTGATAAATTATTAGTTAAATTAATAACCCAAAACGTATCTTCTTAACCTATAATCTGGGGGAAAGGCGAGGTAATGTTATACAATGTTGATAAATTATTGATTGAATAAGAAGCTAAACTAAATTATAACGTTTTTGACCATAACCTGGGGGTATAGCGATTTGACCGTATATAATTTTAATAAATTATTTAATGAATAGAAAAATAACCTTTATCGTAAGCTTCGTTATTTAAAAGCCAAGGGAACAAGTTTGCCATGTATAATGTTAATAAATTATTTTAGTAATAAAAGAATAAGATAAATCCTGAGCTTCTCACTTTAAAACCAGGAATGACGGCGAGTTGGTCATAGATATTGTGAATAAGTTAGTTATTAAATAAAAGACTAACCTAAAGCATAAGCTTCTTAATCCAAACTGTACAGAAACAACGAGTGCATGTAATCAAATTAAACTAAGTGAATAAATAAATTTAAAAAACTACAAATCCTAAGCTAATCAACCTATGAGGTGGGGGGTAGCAATTTTATTAAATTATTAATTGAACAGTAAAACATAGTACATAAAAGGCTTTTTAGTTTGGAGATCCAGGGCACAGTTAGCAAATCATTATAAATTATGATAAAAAATTTAGTTTTGCATAGTAATAAATAAAGATGGTATTTGAGACATGTAATCCCCTTAACGCTAAGGTTTATGATGTAGTAAGCTAAGGGTTGGCAAGTCAAACATGTATTGACTTAAACAGATTGTTATTTAAATTACAACACATTCTAAACCTAAATCTTTTTTAACCTACTATACTGGGGGCTAGTTTGTAAATGATAATTAACCATAACGCATTGATGATTACGTAAAGAATCAACCAGAATTTTGAGTATTTAATAAAATAATACATTCATTTGTGTAAATCATACATTAGTCAAGTCCTTTGGGTTACTAAGATGAACAGCCTAGGATAAAGGTTATTTTTACATTAAATCAATGAATCATTTTATTAATATATAATCATCTTGCTGTTTTCTTAGCTTTCGGGTTTATAAGCTTAGAATTAAATTAATTTTTTTTTTCAATAAGTAATTTAATAAAACTATATATGATCAACTGTCTGTTCCCCAGCCTCTGAATTGAAAGGCTTGAAATTAAGGTTATTTCCTTATTTAACTAATAATTTTTTTAAATTATGTACAGTCAACTCGATATCCTTCCATTTTTAGGGTTGAGAAGCTTTGGATGTAGGTTATTTTCATGTTTAATCAATAGATAATTTGGTTATAATATGACCAACATATGCCCCCTTCAGCTTTTGGGTTAAAGAGCTCAGAATGTAGGTTTTATATTATTTCAATGATAATGTACCAAAGTTACGTATGATCAACTTTCTACCTCATAGCTTGTAATTAAAGAAGCTTAGGATTGAGATTATTTTATTATTCAGTAAGTAATTTATTAAAAATGTATGTGGTCAAATTTCTGTCCCCCCAGCTTTTGGACTAAAAAGCTTGGGATATAAATTATTTTCTGATTTAATAAATAATTTATTAAAATTATATATGATCAACTCGCTGTCTTCCCAACTTTTAGGTAAATAAGCTTAAAATTTAGGTTAGTCACGTACTCAATCAATAATTTGTTAACATCATATGTGGTCAACTCGCTGTCCTCCCAGCTTTTGTACTAAGAAGCTCAGGATTTAGGTTCATCTCCTATTTGATAATTAATTTATTAATATTATGTATGCTAATCTCGCGATTTCTTTGGATTTTAGGTGAAAAAGCTTACTTTTTATTCAGCCATTTTAGTATCAGTCTATCATACGAGTGCGGAAAATCGTCCCGCACGAGTTGCGTACAAGTTTTTTCGCAATAAGTTTGCGAAAAATAGGTGTTTTCTGCACTGATATAAGTGTGGGACATCATCAATTTTATCACACAGTGTGCGGAAAAGGTGTGCGGCAAAGGTTTTGTAATATCAGAAACTTATATTAGTGCGGAAAACACCAATTTTGCTAAAAAAATTTCTTTCTTAGGTTGACAAAATATCATACAGTATTTGAAATATTACTAAAATTTTAGTGGAATAAGGCTTATTTATATATTTTTCAAAGAATAATAACGTTTTTTTAAATAACGATTACTTTATTTGTAGCGCTGAACAACAAATAAATTGATAATAGAGTCAGTTTCATTCTTACAAGGACATAGTTTAGTACAATGTTGCCCTCTGGTAGTAAGTTTTTTTCAATTATACCCTCATTCTATCGAGTAAATAAAGTTTTTTTGGTTTAGGAAAAGGTAATAAAATTTTTTTTTTTTTTTTTAACGAGAACGATCATTTGATTTTTTTATCAAGGGGGCTTCGCCTCCCTATCTATCGGGGGCTCCACCCCCTCGACCTCTGCCAGAAGCTTTGCCCTCTGACCACTTCTGGACCCTGCACAACTAACTTGCGAATTATTTATTTCTTACTTTAAATTTAACTATCTTTCAATGATGGATAAATGCATTATATTATTATTTATTATATCCAGCTTGTAGAAATAAATAGTGCCAAATGCATTAGCTTACAATTTCTTCTTTAAATTACTGATTTTAAAATTAATATTAATTTTCCTCACACATATTACGAAAAATCTTGTATATAACTCGCGTGGACGATTTCCCGCACTGATAAGACTCGTGCTACACACTCGTGTGCTCAACTGACACTCGTTTCCAGCAACTTTAGCCACTTGTGCGCATCAATCACAACTCGTGCCAGAAATCTTCTTTTCCGCACTTGTAACGTAAATAACTCGAAAGTTAAGTTATTTTTGTTTGATCGACCCTTACACACTTAAGCATTGTAGTTTTGTGATTTTATTCTTTAGGTTTATTATATTTTTGTCTCATAGCTTATGACCTCAGCTTTAACCTCTAAAAAGTTTCAACCAAAATTATTGCGCTGATGAAACTTGATTTGATTTTGAAAAAAAGAAATGAATGCTTACACTGTGGGACTTAGTGGTCTTGAAAAGTTCCACTGCCTATAATAAGTCAAATATTTGTTGAGGAGTTTTGGGAGTACTATTCAGAGAGGTGTTGAACGGGATGTTCCGACGGCCCTCGCAGATCTACCCCTTTACCGTGGACCGCCTCAACAAGTATACTCAACAAACTTGATACTGTCCTATTGTAATCAATTATATTTTTGAAAAATGCCTAGTAATACTTTTTTTTGTACTAAGGAATCAATAAAAATTTTTTTTTCATTTGGACACATTTATAATATACCCTCATATTAATTAAAAGGCAACTTAACCTAGATCTCTTATAAGAGATTATGTTCAGCTTTCAACATTTAATAATTTTTTTTCTTGTTTTATTACGTAAATCTTTAAATGTAATATATAAAATTCTTGCAACGCTTTTGGATTCATCTGTATCTCGAGAACGTTTTGAATACTATTGACTTTGTACTTTGGTTACGAACAGCTAAGTCATACTTTGCGTAAGAACAGTGAAGCAGTCATGGTCAATGCTGAAAATCATTAAATATCAATTGTTATGGTACGTCAAAATTAATATACTAAAAGTATAACAAAAAAGTTTCATGGCTTAGCACCTTAAATATTGTGATAAAACTATTCGTAAGATATAATGTCCAAATACCGTTGACCATCAAAAAAAATTTTTAGAACGAAGTTTTTTATGTCGCGTGCTGGGGGTGCTGGAATTGTAAAAACGACATATTTCTATGAAACGGAAATATCTCTTACTGGAAGTCTCTTCCTCCTATTTCATTTTATTCCCCCCCCCCCTTACCCTGTCACCCTCATTATCGGTCCCCTACACACTTTCCCTCACCCTGTCTCTTCCAACCGGTGCTGCCCTAGTCTCCTGCACAGTTGCACACCTCCTCTTATCACTCTTCGTTTTGCCTCGCCTCACCATTCCCCTTCACACTACACCATTAAAGCACACATACGAAGCAATTAATGTTTTATTGAATCATGATTTTTTTTCCCCACACTAATTTTTATTCAACTTAAAATTTTGTTTTTCTACAATCCTTAAAAAAAAAAAAAAAACAAACAAACTTTTCAAGAGGCTTGAACCCTTAACCTTCTGCAAACGAGCCAAGTATTTTACCCCAGTCTGCTACGAGCGCTCCAAACATGTGTACTTCGGTTTTATCTACTTATACTGCTGTTCGGAACTGAATTTTACTTTAAATATTTATTTACTGATTATTAATTAATGTGGTTCGATAATATGTTATATAAGTTATAAAATTATTAATTCAATTAACTATTTTTTTTTTTGAATTTTTACTCTTTATTTTAATTAATTTGTTATTGAGATTTTAATCCACTGCGTGAGGCTTTCAGGATTCGGGAAAAAGCCAGGAAGGATAACAAGAAGGGAAAAGCACTAAACACTTTGTAGAGAAATCAGAATTATTATTATTTAGAATAAACTGTCGTAATACCGTCTTTACAAGCTGTTGTTACAATTAAGTCTTTACTGGCTAGAGACTAGCGATCAACTGAACTGGCCTGATGCGCAGCATCGGGGCTCGCGTATGCACAGTACATATATAATAGCAGAGATGGCGCTTTATACAAACTCTTATTCTAACACTCCCTTCAGTTTAATGGAGCGCCTATCTCTGAACGGTTATAAGAAATAAGTAATATAAAAGTAATAAATAAAATGTATCAATGGGTCAGCCTTAATCTCGCTGTTTTTCGGGTCTTTGAAGTCTGCTCACTGATTGTTGTTACCTAAAACAGAATTCAAACCATAAGGATTAGATTCTTTTGTTTAAACGAGATTCACTGGCATGTAGTTCTAACAGTCATTTAGTAATTTTGCAGTCATTTTCTCATGCAATTCAATCGGTAAAGCTTTAGTAAAAATGTCGGCAATCTGTTCTTTAGAGGGAATCCACTTGATTTCTATGAACCCATATTTAGCACATTCTTTCACATAATGTTCTCGCACTGATGACATGTGTCTGAGTTTAGTTCCTCCATAAGACTTGGCGCTGGCTTCGGCTGCTTTATTGTCACACCACACAGTCATAGGATAGAGTGAGATATTTAGCACTGCTGTTAAGGTGTTTCTTAGAGCCATGAGTTCTTGACATGCCTCACTCATAGCTATATATTCAGCTTGGCAGGTTGACAACGAGACGTAAGTTTGTTTATGCGTTCTCCAAGATACAGAGTCGCCAAATAGTTTTATGACGTATCCACTCGTCGTATGCGAATCTTTGCAGTCTGCGAAACTTGCGTCCGAATGAGCCGTCATGATTTCTGTGCTTCCTTTAAAAGTCAGTCCTTTCTTTCTAGTTCCATTGAGGTAACGGAAAACTCTCTTGACCATTTGTCTATCTTCTTCTGTGGGATTGATCTGATGTCTACTTAATACGTTCACTGCATAAGATATATCAGGTCGAACAGTGTTTGCTAAGTACAGCAAACTGCCGACTGCTTCTCGATATGGGAAATCTTCCGGCCTATTCACACTTTGCTCTTCTTCGTTTTCAGATTCTTCTCTGTCTCTTCGTTGCTGATTTATGACTTGTCTCGTCACCATAGGTGTCCTGCACTGTCGTGCATTGTCGAAACCAAACCTCTGCAGTATTTTGTTCGTATATTTGTCCTGTGTTAGACGAATGATTTGATTTCTTCTGTCTCTGTCGATTTGTATTCCCAGAAAATTATTTGCTTCCCCTAGATCTGTCATTTCGAATTCGGCTTTAAGCTTATCACTCACTTCTGTAAGTTTATTGACATCGTTGCTTGCCATCAGCATATCATCCACATACAAAATCAAAAATAGAAATTTGTTTTCACATCTCCATATCAAGAGACAAGGCTCACTTGGGTGTTCCTGGAGTCCTATTTTTGTAGCAGTCTCTGAAAACCTCTCATACCAGCGTTTGGGACTAATTTTAAGACCGTACAGGGATCTTTCCAACTTGCACACTTTGGTTTTTCTTAACTCTTGGGCACACGGAACACCATCAGGTATTTCCATGTATATATCATCATTCAATTTACCATTCAAGAAGGCAGTCTTTACATCAAGCTGTCGTGTTTCCAAGTTATATTTGTTTATGACTGCCAGTAAGACTCGAATCACTGCTAGTCTTGAGACTGGAGCATAAGTTTCCATCAGATCATATTGGTTTCTGTCTTTAAATCCACGGATCACTAACCTGGCTCTATATTTTATGTTTCCAGAGTTGTCTTCTTTCCTTTTCAGAACCCACCGGGAGTCAATTATATTTGGTTTTCTGCCTTTGCTATCACTCATTGGTTTATTTACAATTTTCCAAACAAAGTTGTCATTCATCGACTTCAGTTCCTCTTCTATTGCTTTTCGCCATTCTGTGCTGTTTTTGCTCTTCAGAGCATCTTGGTAGTTGGTTGGATCTTTGTAAATTTCTGCTAACAATGCATGATATACTTCATCCTGATTTAGATCCACAGAGCAGTCTTCTTCGTTAAAATTTTCCTGTCCAAATCTGATTTGATTATTTGAGTCATGGGGCACCTGCAGTCATGTGAAACTAGTGTCATATATTAGCTTCTGTCGTTTCGCTGGTAAGAGCTCTTCCGTATTTCCTGAACCAGATGTTTTCGGCGGTCGTCCTCTCTTTCGTTTGACGATTTCTCCCTTCGTTTTTGTGTTTTCTTCCGTCTCTTCGTCGAACTTCAGGAGCCAGCAGTCGTTATCAACTGTTGTTGTAACTAATTCCCAATTCACTATATCGTTTTTCAGGTATCTGTCTTTGTATACCAGTCGTTCATTGAATCTCACATCTTTGCTTTCATAAAATTTTCCGTCTTCAGGTTTTATCAGGATAAATCCTGTGATTGTGTATCCCACTAGAACAATTCGTTGAGCTAACGGACCGAACTTCGGGCCGGAATTTCTTTGAATCTTCATGTATCCCAAGCAC
Source organism: Copidosoma floridanum (assembly GCF_036245765.1). NCBI lineage: Eukaryota > Metazoa > Arthropoda > Insecta > Hymenoptera > Encyrtidae > Copidosoma > Copidosoma floridanum. The sequence continues at coordinate 2,410,262 of NW_028321900.1, forward strand.
CCAAACCGTTTCAGTTGTTCGATATTGAGATTCTTATGCGGCGCAAATTTTACCAACGGAATTTCCATTCCATTCGACCTGTGAGGTGTTCGGTTGTAAGCATAAACTGCTGCACTCAGAGCCAAGTCCCACATGTTCTCTGGGAGACCGGAGTCGAACATGTAGACTCTTGTCTTCTTTGCGATTGTTTGGTTGAATCGTTCTGCCGTCCCGTTGTGCTCCGGTGTATCCGGGCTAGCTAGCTGCAGTTCGGCCCCCAGTTCCTTTAAGACCTCTCGGGTATGGCCACCAGTGAATTCCGTACCTTGGTCAGACCTAAGATAGCAGAACTTGGCGTCATACCTCAAGATGTTTCTGGCGCTCCGGACAAAATTTTCCAGGCAAATCCCTGTATCACTTTTAGCTTTCATTGGATATGCTATGGCCATTCTTGAGTAATCATCCACAAACACTGACACAAACTTGTAGCGTTTGGGGTATGAAGTTGGACTTATGGGACCCATGGTATCCGAATGAATAATTTGGAGGGGAGCGGTGGATCTCACTCTAACTGTCTTAGCCGGAAGTTTGTTGAATTTTGCCTTGGAGCATACATCACAATTAGCTATACTGTCATCAAATATAACTTTCTTCAAATCTTTGCAATTTGGAAATATCTTCTGAAATGCCTTTAGATAAGCGAGGGAAGCATGCCCTAATCTCACGTGCCATATTATGGCCTCGTTGATGGGGCTTGTTTTTTTTCAAGAGTTCTATAGCTGTCATTAATGGGTGTATTGTACACGCTTATTTTATTAGGATTCAGAAGCTTACGGTCATTGACTGAGTTATCAAAGCAAGATCCTATGGGATGTAGTGCCAACGGATTTCCAATAGCTTCCTCTTGCTCGACATTTTTACTTAAGTCTCTGTCTTGTTCACTGTCTTTTGTTATAGCTTTGCTTCGTGTATTATACCGAGATTCACCCGAGCCATTCGTCACTAGATATGCATATTTCCTGTGAAATTTGTTTTTATCTTTATTGTGAACATTTAATTCAACAAGCCAGTATGGCTGTCGATAGACTCCTGTGATGAATGACTCGTTCGAAGTCGGGTCAAATATATCAATTTTGTTATTATCGAGGTATATGGCCAGGCCTGAATCCACAAATTTTCTCAAAGAAAGTAAGTTTTCCGACAAGGATTCAGAGCAGATCACATTATTTAGTGTCAGCTCATGGTTATTATTTTTACCGACGATGGTGCCTTCTCCCTCCGTTTTCAAGTCTGCCAGAGGATTACTATTCGCGCACTTAATTTTGCTTGTTTTATCACAATTTAAGCTCTTAAATACTAGCCGAGAGTTAACCAAGTGGTCGGTTGCTCCTGAGTCAGCGATGAATTTAACTAGATTGTAGTTGTCGGTCTTTAATTTATTTGCAGAACTTGAAAACAGCGAAGAGGCGATGTCGCTTTGCTTAAAAACAGTCTTACCTTTCTTGTCATTTGTGTTTCCACTCTGTCTTTTTGTTTTACTTTCATTTTTACTAGTTTTATCACTGTCCCTTTTCTGTCTTTTGTTTTGGTTGTTCTTTTCACTGTCATGCTCCCTTTTTCCCCTTTTATTTGTCGAATTTTTAGATCCTTGTCCGTCTTTGTTTTCCCGTCTTTTGAAATCCCAATTTAAATTTTTCTTCTCACCTGATTTGGCACCCCTGCAATTTTTCTTATGCTCCATGAGGTTCCGTTGAAGCCTTCCGCAGGAGTAGCACTTTCTCATTCCTGCGTCGACCGGGCAGTTATAGGAGTGGTGCCCGTAGTCATCGCACCGATAACACCGTTCGTTATCGTGGGTTGAGTTGGGCTGGTGCACCCGTAGCGCTGTTGCAGGCGCAGTTCCCCCAGCAGCTCCGGTCCTCTGTCGTCTCGACTCTGTCTTTAAAAAGAAAGATTTCAAACGGTCATAAGTCATCCTTTTTCCTTGCGCATCTTCAATCACAGCGTCGAGGGTTTCAATCTGCGCTACGTTATTCACGACGGCATTGTAGAATGCGTCACGTATTTCTTCTTCTGACAAGGGTTGTTTTTCCTGTAAATTTTCGTAGCTTCTGAGAAGCTCTTCAAATTTATCAACGAAGTCAGACCCTGTCATTTTATTTGGGAAATACCGAAAAGTATACAGTTTTCGTCTGATTTCATTTGACGATAAGTTTGACTCGTTTCTTTTGATTTCTTTCAATTTATTTAGTAGTTCTTTGGGATCGGAATAATGAGCAGTCTTTAGATGGTAAAAGTCATCAATGTGATTGATTATAACATGTCGTACCCTTTCTTTGTGATCATCTAATTCTTTGGCAGACAGAAATGTGGGAAACTCAACGGTATCATCCAAGACGTACAGTAGTTTTTTAATTTTTAATTCTGAAAATAATTTATCGAGAAACAATTCTATCTTTGTTTTAGGGGTTAATTTATAATCATAACGGGACGGTGAGTCCTTGTTTAACAGTTCGAGTTGGAACCTTTCACTCCGATCAAGATCAGTCGTTCTGTCATGCAGTACTCGATTTAGGGTTCTTTCCGAGAGTGAATCAATTTTGTGTTTACGATTTACATGCTCGGACCATAACTTATTGAGATTTTGATTTGGTGAAGGTATTGCAGTAGAGTTTAGCGCGTCTACTGCAAAATTTGATTGACCTACCTCTTGAGCTGTCATAAATTGTTCCAGTCGTTCGGACAACCTGGACATTGTCGCCACTGCCTCTTCTAAGGCCCTTATACGGGCAACGGCCTCAGTCGTGGTCTGTACAGCACTCTGGTGCTCCGCCCTCTGTCGTTCTTCAAGCCAGCCAATCCGACGTCTCAGGCTGTCCCTTTCTTCCGCGGCCGCACTCCTTCTAACTAAAAGTTCATTTTTATCAAGTGCCTGTCTTGAGTAGTTATTGATAACTTGTCTTTGAGTGACCAGTTTATCTTTTTCTCTGTCGTATTTAAAATTAACGTTTTCATTCTTTATTATTTTCGGCTTTCCCGAGATAGTTGAACTCGTTGATTTCTCTTTTGGAACTCTGTCACGATAATTTCCGAAATGCATTTCGTCAAAACTCTCATCGTCCGTCCTTTTATCAGTCAGAAGTTCAGTCTTTTGCAGTTCCGTCGTTTTAAACAGTGCTTTCTTTGAATACCCGGGCGAGAAATCAAGCGCGTCCAAAAATTTTGGGACTTGCGAATTTTCAGTCCTTTTTGCAGACAGGGATACAACGCCGCCAGAGTTTCTAATTGTTCGCGATATTTTGTCAAACTCTGAGGGCTTAAAGTTACCCTTTGAGATGGCTGCGATCGATTCTTTCTTATTTGCGAATAGAATTAATCCGTCTTCTAATCTCACAGATAAATCTCTTACGAGATCTTCTCCGCAAATATCCACACCGAGTTGGAAAAGTCGCATATACGCATCGATCACATCTTCATCTAAAATAAAGTCGTCATTACGTAAGTTTACCTGTTTATTTCCAAGAAGTGATTCAACTGGAAATGTACAAGCGTGCGTAAACAACGAGACACAGTTGTTCATGCACACTGCACACGTTACCACTTTGCGCGCGAAGAGCAGGCAGGTTGGGCCGCCCCTTCCCCACGCACACGTAAACCGTAGAACACATACAGTCCGGCACGCCGGGATGTAATTAAAGGAAGAAAAGATGGCGCATGAGCTGCTCGTACATGCACACACATATGTGAACACAACACATGCGCGCGCACTACGGGACTACAGAGAGGAAAGAAACGAGCCGACCGCCATGATTGCGCCACGGTGACGGCGTTCTGGCACACAGGTGTGACCAGTCGTCCCCAGCCCCAACCCGGCGCCTCGGCCGCCCGCGACAGCAACCACGGACAGCGCCGCCAATCCGTCCGTGCGCTCGCTCACCTCCTCTTCCAGGGCTAGGCCCAGCCAATAGGCAACGAATTTTAAGCACGAAAAATAACTGCCCCCTTAACACAATTACAATACAGGACTCACTAATACCTTGGCATGCTGCGTCCTTCATGACCCTTCCTCTTCCCTCCTGTCCTTGTATCCTCGTCTCCGGTGACACAGCTCGTGCCTCCTCCACGCCTTCCGCCGCACCTTCTAACCCAGGTGGGGCCACCTCGCTGTCGTTGGCCGACGTCTCGCCGTCGTTCACTCGCACCTCTACCTCGACCCCGATCTCATTTACTGGCACTTCTGCTTCGAGCCCAATCTCAATTACTGGCACTTCTGCCTCGAACCCAATCTCATTTACTGGCACGTTGCTTTCTTCACTTTCACTCATATTAGTAGTTGCTAGATGGAAAAGAGAAAAACGCGTCAATCCCGGCTCAAGTCCCTTATCACAAAGAAAAGCCCCGCGCAGTGGAAGCGTGCTGGGCCCATAACCTGTTGAGATTATAATTCACTGCGCGAGGCCGTCTTTACAAACTGTTCTTTCAATTAAGTCTTAACTGGCTAGAGACTAGCGATCAACTGAACTGGCCTGATGCGCAGCATCGGGGCTCGCGTATGCACAGTACATATATAATAGCAGAGATGGCGCTTTATACAAACTCTTATTCTAACATTTGTTTATATTAAAATAAATAAATAAATGATTATTTTTACAGTTTCTTTTTTTTTTTAATTTTACAACTTCTTTTCAACAGTCTTACATTTTTTCCATCGTTTTTTCATTAATGGCTTATTCATACGAGGTTCTATGAATGCAGTAATTAATTTTCATTGCATTTTGTTCTTCTATAATTTTTGTACTCGAGACTAGGGTGATTTTATTGGAGCTAAAAACGTTCATCACAGTTAGTGGGGGAAAAGTTTAGAAAGGTGGGAGGAGCGCAAGTATGTAGCAACGCTGGCAATTATTTTTTTATATGGATATACCTATAAATGCGCTTTTACGAATACTTGACTCCTTCTTTCTTATTTTATTAAAAAAACAACTTGTGACTTAATTTCAAAATTGTATAGGCTTATATAATAGTCATCTATCATACAAAAAAACATTGAGAGCTTTCAACAGACTGTTTTCCTTAGAAATGCAATTTTACGTGATTCTTCCATAAGGTTAAATAATAAATAGAGATTTTCTTTAAATGAAACATATAAAAAACGATACAGTTAAACGATCTGCAATTTTTTGTGGGTATTTTTTATGCTATAACGAATGCACGTATCAATGATATCTATCAAAAAACCTATGTGTGATGAACGTCCTGCAGCGACGTTCACTGCCATGTCATGGTGTAATACTACACTATTGAAGATGAAAGCACACAGTCTTAGACTGGCCAGCCTGTCAGCACGTCGTTCGATGGCTTTAATCTAAACTATTCTTATCTCATAATTTTTTGTTAATAATTGTTCATTTCTTTGATATTAAAATATTTATTAAAGCCACATCCAATTACCGAATATCATAGTTTAAATAATAACTGCACTACCTGCGATACATCGCATAGGGTTATTTAAAATATCATTTTCTACAAGGTATTTCTCTGAGTATTTTCATTCATATATAAATTGCCACAGAATGTTATAGAAGTATAACTTTATTCTTGGGTGCCCAAGCACCCAATGTCAACTGGCTTAATTTATCCATTGCTTACGGTGATACGGGTGTTTAGAGTTTCGGCTGTTTTTCATCCTAAGAATTTTAAATTTTTGGTAATACTATGGCTTTGTAGTCACCTGTAAAGATATATACATAGTGGACGGTCTAAATGTTTGTTTTAGTTGTTGAAACGATTTTCTAAAAGTATTTTTTTCAATATTTGTTTACTAGGCCCTAATTTAGCTTAATAATTTTTTTTACAACTAAAATAACCTTCTCGGCAGTCCACTGTATCACTACTAACGACTTTAAAGCCATAGTATTAATTTAATTTCGAAATATTTGGCTAAAAAAAAGCCAAACCTTGAAACTGGAAATTGCAACTGAAAGAAGAGTTGCAAATGGAAGTTGCTACTGGAAGAAAGAAAAGTTACAACTTTTAGTTGCAACTCTTCTTTCAGTAGCAACTTTTAGTTTTAAGTTTTGGCTTTTTTTTAAATCTAAATATTCGGAATTAAATTATTGCAATGGCTTTGAAGTCGTTGGTAGCAATACTTTTAGTTCTAAATAAATATAGTTAAAATGGATTCAAGTCCTTCAAAACAAAATAAAAAAAGTCAAAGGAATTGACGAATTAAACAAAATGCAATAATAAGCAATTAAAAATCAAAATCAAAAAAAAGTTATAAAATTAAAATAAAAAAGTTCAATGAAAAAAAAAGAAATAATTAAAAATAAAATGATAGGAAGAATGAAATAGAAAAAAATATGAAAAATAATAAAAAAATAAAAAAAAAAAGGAATGAAATCAAAGAAGACATCAAAAAATAAAATGAAATTTTTTAAAAATCATAAAAGGAATAAAATAAAAATAAAGGAGATAAAAATTATTTCAAATTGAAAAAAAAAATGAAAAAAAAAGGAAATGAATTTCAAAAAAAAATTATGAAATGAAAAATAAAAAAAAACTAATAAACTGAAATCAAAAAAGACATCAAAAAATACAATGGAATAAAGAAAAAATGAAATAAAAAGAAAAGAAAAAGAGAATACAAAAAATAAATAAAAAAACAAGTAAAATAAGGGAAATTACAAAAGAATGAAAAAAATTGAAAGTATTAAACCAGAAAGTATAAATGGGTCATGGGACCCACCATTAGAACGGAGTTCTTCAAACATGAGATAAAGGCCGAAAAACATCATAAAATAAAGAAACACAATTTCTCAGGTAACAAGAGGGTCGTGAGACCCATAAGAAGAACGAAGCTCTGTAAGAATAAGTACTGCATTCATGTAGTTCAGTAAAACAAACACTTCAAGAACGAATAAAAAAATTAGTTCAGTACTTACAATGGGTAAAATTCCTGAATACAGTACTTATGAAGTTCAACCATCGTAAGTACTGAACTAATTTTTTTTTTAAATTTTTTTATTCGTTTTTCAAGTGTTTGTTTTACTGAACTACATAAATGCAGTACTTATTATTATAGATCTTTGTTCTTCCTATGGGTCTCACAACCCCCTTGTTACCTGAGAAATTGTGTTTATTTATTTTATGCTGTTTTTCGACACACTTCTCATGTTTAATTATTTTTCGGCCCTCATCTCACGTTTGATGAACTTCGTTCTTACTGTGGGTTCCATGATCTATTTATACCCTTCTGGTTTGCTTCTTTTATTTTTTTTCATCAGTTAATGAAAAATATTTTGAAAAGCTTATAATTATCTAGAAACTTTTATAAGTCCTGCTGTTTGATGAATTTTCCTGTGTGTAGAAAAATAAAATGGGTAAAATTAATCGTCTTCCACACTACATATTATGATAAATTCATTTCGCCACCCATTCAGAATTTTTATGCACAAAGAAAAATTTATCTCACAGCAGAACTGATAAAGGTTCTAAAATAAACTTTTAAATTTTCAAAATATTTTTTATTACTATAAATAAGAATTATCTGGTGGTTAACAGTGCTGCGTCATTATATCTTATGAATAATTTAATCGCGATATTTTGGGCACTCTGCCCCGGGAGTATGTAGAAGTTGGCGTGCATCCAGTTTATTATCTAGAAGGCAAGTTTTTCATTACTGCGTACATATGAAGTTCATTACATATTATTGTTCTGATTTATATTGATTATTTCACTTTTTTTAGAGATGGCCATTCAAATAACTTTGAATGTTTGTAGCAACATTCTTGCACTTGAGACGAATTTGCAATCTTTATAAACAGCAAACCGAGTATATAAAAGTGCACAAAAGCCAAATATAAGAAAAGTATAGCGACGTACACTAAGAAATTAAAATATTGTTAATAATACGAGCATTTTTACTCATACGATCTTTTTTTTTAAAAATTATTTTTGATTATCAAGTTTGCTAGTAAATAATGGTTAAATGGTTCTTTTACATTGGTATTACTTTGTAGTGCCTTGGCCTTTTTATCTTCTGATCGTTTTTATATCATTCTAAGACTTACTCTCCATGACAAGATTCAGAAACAAGCCGATATATAGTATTAGAAGATTTATCGTTTTCTTTAGATTCTATACGCATAGGAACATAATAAAAAAAAAGGAAAGAAAAAAAACATAGAACTCCAGGCATAAATAAGAGTAAGCTGATACTGAAATATAATAATTGTACTAATCAATCAATGATTTTAAAGTTTAACCCGGAACATTGCGAATAATTATGCATTAAGACCAACTTTTCTCCATACAACTCAAACCTGCATCCATATTAAACGGTCTTGAATCGCTGTCTGGGATTTCTATATTGGATTGAGTGCTTCGCCCAGAACCAGAAGGTATAGGAAAAATTGATGAAAATTCTTGAGAATTTGTCAATAATCTTTTGAATATAGAGTGATCTTAAACAACTAATACATTTGAATGAGGTGTTTTGAATGTACTGGATGTGTTAAACTAAAGTAAAGTTTGAGCACCTCAATTTTGCATCGAGTCACGACCATTCTCAACTTCTGGAGAGATAATTAAGTGGATGGGAGTTAACGTTGTATAATTTACTTCAGCAGGATTATTGGAAGCAGAAGGAATTATCGAGGCTCATTGGTACATGAGTTGAAACAAATTAAAATGCAAGAAAATAAAGGTTAGAAAATTAAAGTATGTTAAAAATAGTGATAAGTTAATTTAAAAGTAAGTTTGATCCATTTACAGATGGTATCTCACGTATCTGTATAGATCTACGTTGACGACAATGCATAGAATCTATTGTATATGCAGCCTTAAGGCTACTGCGCACTCACCTGTGGTCTTGAGTCGGTCCCACAGAGTCGGGTTCCGATACCTTGTACTCACATACGATCCACCACTTACATGATGCGACTTTATTGCAGCCACGTTTCAACAGGATGCACACCCTTCCATTTTTATAGATACACAATTCCATGGTTCTTTCAGTGTACTTGGTGCCAAGCTTCACTGACTGAGATTTTTACGGCCTGCTTGTGAGTGAAGCAATCGATCGCAATTTGTTGTGTCCTCCTCTCATGATTGCTGTCAGCCTTTATTTCGGCATTTTCTTAAGGTTCTGTTTAAGACTCATTACTCTTTTTGTTTTTGATTAATGATATTGGTTCGTCACTTCAGAATTGCTTTTATCACTTGTATAAAAATGTTTTTGTATTTATTTTCATGGTGACATTAATGAAGTACCTGATTTTCTCAGAAGGATCAATGAGAATCTGCAAAAGTTATGTTGTGTGTGCAAAAAATGTTTTTCTGATTAATGGGGAAATAACGGGTGCAATGTGGTTCGGCTGACGGAATTTTGTTGGCAGACACAAAAGTTTCTGATAGTCTATTTGACGGCCTCAAAATTAATACTTCTAATACCATTAAGTGACTAGGTTTGAACTTGGATTCGACATTAAGCTTTAGATGTCATCGTGGCGTTACTGCTCACAAGCACACCACTGTCTTCTACTTTTTTTACAGGTAAAGCTTGTCCCTCCCTTTTGTCTGCCAGTTAAATTTCATTAGACTTCTATTATTGCCATATTTTGATTACTACGTGGGCCTGTTTTACTGTCTTTCCAATGAGCTTGTTACATAGCTTTGACAGAGCATAAATACCACTGTACGTTTTATGGCTAGGACCCGTAAATTTGACTACATCACTCCAGATTACAAAAGTCTTAACCTTTTGTCTTATTTAGTAAGAGTTAAGTATCTTTCTCTTTTATTTCTTGCATCTGTTTTGCATAGTGGTCAGCCTGAATATCTTTTTAGGAGATTTTCATTAAGACCTCACGAGATCTGTGGCACTAAGCGAGCCTTACTTCTAGACTTGATAATTCCTAGGACTGCACTCAAGTACCTATGTGAATCTTTCCATGTCAGTGGCATAGTGATATGGAATGGCTAACCACTACAGCCACTACAGTCAAAAATTTTGCTGACTCACATTGTAATGACACACCACTGTATACACGGAGAAAGTAAACGTGCATTTAATGCATGGCAACTTGCATTGCAGTAAGTCCACAGATCTTGCCTTGCGTTAGTAAAACAATGTGCGTACATTAAACACACATCTTACAGACTGCTGCGCAACTGACGACTGCTCCCTGTTACACGTCTCCTACTCCTGTTTAGCCAAACCCAACTAACTTAAAAAAAAGTTAAGGTAACAAAAAACATCCTTGGGTAAGCAATAATCAGTTATTTGAAACCCAACTGTTTCTTTTAGTACTGGTAGTTTGAAAAAAAATCTTCGTGTAAGCAAACATCAGCGATTAGCAACCTAACTGTTTCTTAGTATTATTTTAAAATAAACAAATTAAGAAATGCTAAATAACAATTATATTACTTATCATCGATGCTTGCTATCCTGACAGCCAATTGACACATGAAAATCATATAATCTTGAAATACTATTTTATAATGCTTGTTTGCTCAAGAAAATACTTTAACAAAGAATACTACAAAACAGTTGACCGGTTAATCACCGATACTTGTCTACCCAAAGATATATTTTGTTAATTAACTATACTAAAAAGCAGTTGAGTTTCCAATCACCAATGCTTGCTCATCTGAAGATATAGTTTGGTAACTAACTTTACTAGAAAACAGTTGAGTTTCTTATTAGTGATGCTTGCTGATTCAAAGATATAGCTTGGTAACTAATTTTACTAGAAAACAGTTGAGTTTCTTATTAGTGATGCTTGCTCATTCAAAGATATAGCTTGGTAATTAACTTTACAAGGAAACAGTTGAGTTTATAATCGCCAATGCTTGCTCGTCTGAATGCATATTTCATTGATGAATAATGAATAATGAATAAAACAGTTGGCTTGCTAAGCTCTAATGCATGCTCGCCCGAAGTTATATTTTGTTAACTTATTACTATACTAAAAAGCAGTTGGAATTCTTATCACCGATACTTGCTTACTTAAGCATTTATTGTGATAACTTAGTACAATAAAACACAGTTAAACATGCAATCACTGACGTTTGCTCGTTCTTTTAATATATTTGGGTAACTAATTATAACAAAAAACGTTGAGTTTCTAATAGGTGGAGTTTTCTCGCCTAAAGATATATTTTGTTAACTTACTTTTTTTAAATTAGTTGGGTTGCTAATTACCGACGCTTGCAAGCCCAAAAATACATTTTATTATCTATTTGTACTAAAAATTAGATAGGCTGCTAATTCCTGATGATTGCTCGCTTAACGGTAAAGATTTAATAATAAATAATTATGTTAGTTGTTAAACAGCTTTTTCTTTTCTCAGTAGTTTCCATAACTACTTGAGGATCAGTGCATAAACACAAGATCAGTAAGAGCTAATCAAGAAGAGAGAATACAAACTACAAAATAATGGATGTTTGTTTAAGCAAAGATTCGTTGATCCTAACGCCAACCACATTAGGCCTACGTTATAAACAGGAAAACATAATAATTTTTATCAATGACATTGTAGGGCTATTGCTTACAAATATTTTTCAGCAAAAAACGTATATATTTATACGTACATATATGATTATACGATTAAATGCTGATCCTTTTTTAGTAAAATCTAACACGTTAGAGAGGTGTGCCCAATAAACGCGCATGTCTTGCTTAATCGTAGTTTTATTTATTATTATTGTTTTTTTTTTTTCGTAAATCAGGCTAAAAAGTTTGATAAATTAAAAAAAATTTGACCAAGTAAATGCATGAAATGAGCTTCTTCTACAGTATACAAAAAATTAAAATCTTATCTCCAAGTAATTCAACGTTAAAAGATCAAGAGTTTTACTGAGTATTCGAGCTCAACGCATGAGACCCTCTCACATTCTGATTTCTTGTATCAGGCAATGCATGTTCAAAAAAATTTGAATTGAGTTGTTTCTCTGTGAAATTTACTGAGAAAAAAAATGTGCACTGAATAAGCGTAGTGGACCTGCGTAATCATTTCTCATAAATCAGATCTCCGGTTAAAATACTTCGGCCTTGCTATTTGAATTTTGCGATGGTACAGTAACTGATCAAATCTCTGCAGTCGGTAACCTTGTCTCCTGGCATACCTATTACCACCTTCTCCGTAAAAGAGTTTAGCTATGCGTAGTCGCCCCTCCGCAATACTTAGGCCCCGCCTCCTGAGGCTAAGTGCTCTGTGATTGGAGAAATTGACCGATTATTAAATCAACAATATCTCGTTAATTATCCATCGAATCCAAATTTTGTAAAAAGCTTTTCGAGAGCTTTTTATGAGCTTTATCTCGTGGTATAGTTTTCTGGGCTCAAAATCAGGACACCCTGTATATTCAATAAGGAGAAGGCATTTTAGCAACAAGAAACCCTTAGTAACTTTCGAGGAGTGAGTTGGCTAATCAATTAATAAAGAGCAACACTCACAGACATTATTTAAAAATTCAACTTAATATTATCTACGCAAAGTGTAATCTGTTGCTGTGTGTAAGTGTCTCTCCCCCCTTACTGTCAGGTTTATAAGCCCTCTCGTAAGATGAATAATCTATGCTGTAATATGTTTACATTTCTTCTTCTACAATATTTAGAGTTTTATTATACAAAAAATGAGTACATACGTTGTGAGAAGTAAGAACAACGTTATTGATTGAAAAGCTCACAATTTTAGTAAAAAATGTCAGAACAATCATTACTTGTTTTCCATATATGTAACACTTGCAATAATTAAATTTTTGTCTCTCTAATATCTCATAAAGATTTAAAAAATGTTATATTAATAAAACAAATATTTATTTATCCATTCACTTATGAATAACCAGAATATACAAACTACACAGAGCAATACAAACATATAAATTATCTTGCAACACTGCAGAGGTATATGCAAATACTTGTTAGCAGGCTAGTTTACTACAACTTTAATTACAATGTATAAAGAAAAGAATAGCTTACATCCTAATTTCTATATATAAACTGAAGACTTAGTTAGACTAACATTCGTACAACAAAATAATACGATGCTCTTTGGGAGAGTTAACAAAATTTTCATAAAACGTAATCAGTAATCACATCACTTTTTGAGATGGAATAAGTATATTTATACAAGCTTATTTGTGCAAATCCATTTTTTTATTTTAACAAGAGTCTGTTTTTTTCGACATAACTAATAATTTGAGATCATTTGTTACCCCATTTAATAATTTTACAGCACATACGTAACTGTTCTTATAACTCACAGTTTTGTTATTTTTGGTAGTTGTATTAGTTTATTTCTGGATGTACTACTCGAAGTCTTATATTGTTTTCACTATAACAAAATTGAATAGATTCAATATCAAAGAACATTTATACGTAATTGTAAAAGCATTTATCTGTAACTCTGCACGATTTTCATTATTGTACCTAATATTGTATCAGAAAATCTTTTATAAAACATATTTTAAACAATACATGCAAACATACTAGTAAGGCTCCACTCCTTGCGCGCTCATCACGCTAACCCCTCAATTTTTGAATCAATTAAATACTTAATTTTTCCAGTTTGCTTTTTGAAGTGCTATTTCATCAATTCAATGTACCAGCCTTGAACTTGACCAACGGATTTAGAATAAAAAAATTGTGAGAGGAAAGTGTAATTTGGGCCAAGATTAAAATTAATCTTCTATTTGAAAATTATCACTTAGAAAAATATACCCACACACACTAGCAATAAAAGCCACAATGTTGCCATTTGGTTTTTGACGATAATTTACAACAAAAACTAAAATATAAGGCAATGTCAGACGTTATAATGAGGAAAAATAACCTTTTTTGTATCGGTCTAATTATATTTCTATAAATTATAAATAAATTTTATTTTCACAATACAGTAACAATAATTAATTTTCGTGTACATTTCTTTTGTGCCTTAGTAAATTATCTTTTCTATAAAATGGTTTTTTAGTGTCAAACACAGCGTTTTTCACGTTTTATTATTATCTGATATTCATTACATTTAAAATATCTATTGTTATAAATTTTAGTATAAATGTTTAAAGAATTTTCATTTCCATACGTTTTTGAGCAGTATTTCGCTTCAACACATACATGGATCTGAAAAAAAGGTTATCTGTTAAAAATTTAATTTAAATATATTATTTTATCAGTGATACATTTATAAATTTATTTACTTATCTTCCATTGTAACTATTCTTGACTTTTCTTTAAAATACACTTCATTGTTTAGTCAAAAAATATTCATCAAAATGGCTCCAATTATTAAATTTTTTTTTTTACCGGGTGACCACGACAGCCTACTGGCCAAGTTACCTGGGCCACCTACTAACTATCTATGTGTGGGGGTGTATTGTCGCAACCATTTCTAATCCTTTTTGCTGATATCATATCGGAATCCATGGGCACAGAGTGAGTATCTCCGGTGAAATACCTTGCCAGTTAAGCTGACACTCTCTACACCACTGTTGCATTAGAACGACTCGTCACTGTGTAGCCTTTTTTCGGAAAGGACTCTATATTTCAGGATTTCCACTTTTCGGCGGTTAAGCCAGTGCTCTCTGCCAAAGCAACGGATCCAAGCTAATTAGCATCACCAGAGAAGCTCCATGTTGCTGCAAGTATCACTCCTCACCGGTAAAGCCGGCGATCTCTGCCCGGCGCATCGGATCCGCTAATCCCTACTTATAGCCCTAACACGGTTTGGATTAACCCAGGCCCAAAGATCTGTGGGGCAAGGAAAAAAACCTGGAATTACTCTGATGGAAAAACCTGCCACGAAACAGCCAGTATTACATAGGAACTTTTCCCGATAAAAACAGTTTTTGAAAAAATCTGCACTCATCGGAAATTGAACCCACGACCAATAGAACAGCGTTGTATCAGTAACAACTCTTTTGAAAAAAAGCATATTGGAAAACCACGTAGTAAAACCACGTCAGACAACCACATACAAACATGTGGTTTTACAACTCCGTTTTTATTAGTATTTTGTCTCAAATCACCATGTGGTTTTTCAATAAACTCACATGGTTCTAACAAGTTTTTTTTTAATAAAAAAAATTATTTCTACTTAAGTATGATGTTTTTAAGATTTTAATGACGCATTAATAATGCTTATAAAAGTAAAACAAAAAAAAAAAAATGCCTCAAAGGTGGCTTGAACCTTGGCTAACAGATTCTTAGCCAAGTATCTTATTTATTGGGCCAGAGAACACTTGATTCCAGCCTTTGATTTTTTATTGTTATAAGGTACAGAAGGCATAGTATTCTATTATTTGTAATTGTACATAACCGGTTCTTTGTACATAAGCTAGATAAAAGTGCTTGAAATTAAAACTTAAAATTAATTTGCTGATTATATGTACTTAATTAATACACTTTTCAGTCATAAGCTATCCAAAAATTATATTGTTATCTAACGAATAACTAATCAATAGAATAACGATTTCTTGCCATTTACCTGTAAATAAAAAAAAATTCACTTAGATATAAATATCATAACAACATACATTATAAATAAAAATCCTTAAAATTCATAGAATCTGTACAAACACCAATAACACAATACCATACCTTGTGTAGCTTGTAAAGACGAAAAATTCAAAGCCAGCACAAAGTCCTCTCTGGTCATGTGGATGAGATACTTCAGGATACAAATAGTTTTTATACACCATCTTCAATAAAATCGTGTGTATTATTTATATCTATGAATTTCGAGGATCTTTATTTACAGTACATGACATTAGGACATTTATCTTCCAGTAAGTTTTACAAAAAACGTAATATTTAATCATTAATTATTATTTTTTTTAATTTTACCTAAATAGAAAAAAATGAATTACTTTTTTAATTAGTTATTCATTAAATGTTAATACAATTGTTGAATAGTGTATAACTAAAAAGTGTATGATTTTGGTATATATAACCTGTGGATTAAATTTGAGTTCCAATTTCCGTAGCAATTTGATTCTGGAAACAAACATCTTAACACGTAGTATTAACAATAATATTAAGTTTATTGGATATTAACAATATTTAAGATTGTACTCTAGCGTATACATAAAGAACCGGTTGTGTACAAAAAGAAATAATAGAATACTATGCCTTCTGTATCTTATAAGGACAAAAAATTGGCGGCCAGAATCAACGAAATAAAATGTTTCATTGTTGCGACCATAGTAACACAAATTATCAACAGTTTATAATACATTACAGCATTTTGCAGTTATTTCTAGATAACAAAATTTTTTTCTTTTTCACAACTTGTACTTCCATGTTTTTCCGTACGGAATTCCACATGGCTTTACCATCCCAAAACCCCTTATGTAAAGCCACAGATATGTAAAACCACATGCAGTGACGTATTGTTTTCTGTAGTAATAACTCATTGAATTCTGTCATTTTTTTTTCAAGTGGGTACACTTGTATATTTTCACAGTTAAACATCATGTATTTTTAATTTTTCTTTATCTTTAGTTTCCTTTAACAACGTATAGAGAATATTAATAGGCACTGACTCATTAACTGTCCAATTGAAAACTTACTGTATACTTTTTATTCACAATTCATTTGTTGGATGATGTTTAAATGATAGTTGACAAGTTTGAAATATAACCTCAAAAAGATTTTTAAAAATATTACTGGTAATACAAATACCAATAATATGGCAATTTGTTCTCTCTTCTTTATGACTAAAAATATTTAAATTCTTCTAAATAATGAAGTTTTAGCACTGGTAATGGAAGTATTTTTATTTATTGAAGTTTTTTTTTTCAACAAAAACTTCATGCATTCCATGCGACCACGCCGCACGCATTAACTTTACTTGCATACATACGATAAGCACGTGTATGGTGGATAGGCGTTTCTTTAAACGAAAAAAACCAAGGGTATACCAAATAAACAGGTCCCACAAGAGAGTTCTCCCAGGAAAGATACCGTAGAAGCTGATACAAAATTAGATGGTGTCGATGGGGACAACTTTGATTTGGATAAGTCTCATGATAGCAATCAGAGTTTTTATAGCATACAGGGTGTATATGTAAACCTTATTAGTATATTATTCTTACCAAAAAGCAATTATAAGTCTTTACTATGTGTTTTCTACTGTTAATATAATAATAATTGACATTTTATAGACGTATAATAATCTTACCAATAGCATTGTTTGATATTTTTTAAACGATTAAGTAAAAGACGTACATAATCGAGAGATATCACTATTTCTTGGCTACCAATGTGATACAGCAATCAATTCTTACATCTACTTAATACACTTCATACAATTAATAACTATTACTCTATACCATTTCATATTGTTAGCTCATATATGATTCCACTGATACTAACAATTTTATATCAATAATTTTTGGATTTACTAATCATATAAACCATTCGATATGCTTAAGCTAGTCTTATCTTAAAAAAATGATGGATCACGTGATGAAGCCTGTTAATTTGTTGTGTGATTGGCTGAAACTGATCAAGCGCGGGTAGATTTGAAAATAAGATTTTGAAAAATCAGTGAAGTCATTTGTACATAGAAAATAAATGAGTGATTAAACTTTGGAGGTTGGCGTGCGAAGCGCACAGGAGGTACAGCCCCCTATTAACATAAAAAATCAGAAGGCCACAGTTAGACTAACAATAATTTTTCGTAGGAATAGCCACATTTCTGTTTTGCCATAATACAGTAAGCATCATTTTTGTCGGTCCCCGCAGTTGAAATCTACGTAGTTGCACAAATTGTAGCTTTGATAGGAAATACTGTTTAAAATTCGTGTATTTATCCGATACTAGCACCGACATCCTAAGTTTTGCGCTCAAGTATCAGGAAAATATACATATTTTAAACAAAATTTTATATTGAAGTACCAACTCATGCTAGAATGTGCACAAACCAAACACTTTACGCACTGTTCATTTTTTTTAAAGTTATTAATGGATGAAATCAAGTCACACGGGAGCGTGACGACGTTAGTTTAAAAAATAGATGAAGGCTCGGTGACCACGCTACTATTGACTTCAGATTTGCATACTCGAATTTTCAAACATCGTAAAATAAGTATTTTTGATGGTATGTCTGATGTATTTTGGTATCATTATGTCTCTTTATTTCTATTTCACAGCTTTACTGACAAATATAGGCCAGACAGTCGTTAGAACAGCAAAAATGAGACCTATGTATCTCAAGTTGCTTAAATTTATGTTACAAATTTCTTTTGGTTTAGCGTTGATGAAATGTGGTTTTATCGTTAAGTTAGCTGCAAGCCAAATATTTTTAGTACTTACGGTGTCAATAGGTATATTTTTAAAATAAAGCAGTGCTGCCAACGGCATCTGATGTTGGCTACAGTTGTTTTTGAAGCTCCAGTATACAGCACGTAGTGTTAGAAACGCTTAGTACCTCAGTGGTAGGGAGCTTCATTCCCACCTGGAGGGCGTGGATTCGAGACCTGGCTTTGTCACTTCCTCCTGGGCAATTATGTGGTGTTTTTTATATGACCTCATCAGTAGGATAACTCATCAGTAGGATCAGTAGATGATTAGTATGATGCTTTTCAATTTAGCATGCAGATTTACAGTAAAGAATAACGATCCTTCAGAAGAGGAGGGTGGATGGATGACTCTCTTACAGTAAAATTGTCCCACAAATAATCAATAATACAAGTACATAAATATATGTGACAAATCGAAGTTATATATATGTTTGTATGTATCCACAGCCTTTAAACAAAGACAGACAAGACAAGACGTTGCTAAGGTAGGATACTTACTTGGAAACAAATTTTAAATATGCATAAAAATTTAAATATCTCAAATACATTACTATCCTTCTATACTAACCCTGAATTTTAAGGGCCTTAACTGTACACACCTCAATTTTATAATAAGAATTGAGATTTGTCATAAGCAAATTAGTTATCAGCAATAAATTGCATAATTTCTTAGTATTAGAGGTAAGTTATTACTCTTATCGTTTTTACAGTTTTTCTAGATGAATAAACTTTCGAAAAAGTTCAACTTGTATGGTAAATATAAACTATGGATAATAAATAATGGATGATATATAGAAAACACAGAGTTTCTACCGTAACAAGTAAATTCCTTCAATTATCTAGTTAATTAACTTAATTTATCAAACAACAACTAATTTATTGAAAAAAGAAATACTGCCGCTTCACTTGACTCTTTCTTATATTTAATCAAGCCCCACATTTGGTGACATCGTTGAGAGCTCAAGGAGAAAAATGAGATGATAAACAATTATAACATAAACTTATTCTTCATTTTTTTAACCGTGCATTAAGAAACTTCGTGTTCAATGGGATAGAAATATATTGTTTCATATAACAGCTACTTACAATAAATCGTAAAAAACAGTTGTGATAGTATAAACATAATCTGATTAATAAAATAAGAAACTATAACTATTTTTCAAAGTGTCCTGAATGAAAAGATGTAAGCCTAAGCCTTATTTAACTTAATGATTTAGATAGTTAGTAATCATGCATCAATAATTCATTTTTTGAGTAGAAGTAAATAAAAAAATAGTTAAAAAAACAATTTTGTTAGAAACTTATACATCGGTTTTATGGTTTTCGTAGGTATTTTCGTAATAAACAATTAGCTATTGTACGAATTGCATAGATAATAAAAAACTGTAACTTGGAATGTTTGGAGTTAATTAATACATAAAAAACATATTGATAAGGGCTAGTGGAATAAATGACACATTTAAGATTTTCAATCAGTTTAATTACTGAGTATTTTATCTAAAAAATTTTTTAGACTCAGCATCGAGATTCTCCAGTTAATCGAGTTGAAAAAAAAGTATATTGATAACAATCGTTTTGCAATTTAGCGTTTTTGTATTTAACAAAATCAATCGTCGGGTTTGGTAAATTGGCGGTAAATCAACAATTGGAAGTAGTGAGTTGAACGCCTTAATTACTTTGGTCGTGTTAACAATTTATAACTTTTGAATTTTCGTTAACTGTCAGTAATCTACAATAACGCGAATCAATCTTCTAAGCAATTGAATTTGTTGACTGTAAATTATAGATGCGGCACGTCTTTCATATTCTCTTTCATCAACAGTTGATGTTAAATTATTCACATTCTCCCTACAATAAAGGCGACAACTCCTTATTACGCGGTATAATTATGAGACGATCTCATCGATAGAAAACGCTTACACGGATTGTCCGACATTATAAGAGAAAACTGTAATATAGTATAACGTGAACAGATCTCTTGGATTAGTTTTCTTTTTATTATACTGTCAGTCATAATAAAGATATTTATACTTGCTATCAAAAAGAGAATGATTTTTAAACTTTTCAATTTTTATCGACGCAAAGTTAAAAATTCAAAAATGATAACTTAAAGTCTTTTACTCCTTTCCTGGGTACTCACGAACAACGCTGTTCTTCGAAAACCAGCTTATTGTTTTTTTCGGCAAACAGCTTTTAACAGCGCAATCGCAGCGCTCGGCGAAAGATGCAGCTACAGTGCAGCAGCAAGGTAGCAGAACAATAGCGTCGTTCGCAAGTCGATTAAATTGTAGCTCAGCGGCAACGGTCGCGTGGAAGCTCAACAGCCATGCAGCAGCAACCAAGTAGCGACGACTTGAACAACGCAGCAATAGCGCTTGACGAAAGGCACAACAACAGCGCTCAAAACGATGTCACTAGAGCGATGGAGCTCTCTCCCCTTACCATACTAGCACTCAGCGTTGGTTTATACACAATTCCACTAGGGCACTACTGGCGCACAGTTGGCTCTTCTGGTAAGGCGATGACGTCACGGCTTGTCTTCTTCGTCTGAGGCGACGTGATTTAGAAGTGGTCGAAAATGGCTGCCGCGAAGCATCTCTCCTCGCGGCTCAAACGGTTCCCTTCTGGCGCGTCGCAGCAAAGATGGTGCCCTTGCTTTTTAGGTAGAACTCTGTAACTCCTTTATGGCTTGCCTCGCGATCTGGCTTAAAGGACTATTTTTGGTTTTGAGCCTTCGATCATTGGACTGTATGGAGGATGATGTATATAGGGACCGAATAGCGAGGGCAAGTAGGAGAATGAAAGTTTATTAACCTTTCGAAGATCACTGAAATTTATTCATTTAATTAACACACAAAAAAAAAGAATAATTGTATAAGTTTTATATCGCTCTTTTTTCGAACACTTGTATACAAAAAATTAGTCCTTTTAAATTTATACGCAAGAGATTGTTCTTTGTTAGTCTCTTCACAAGGAAAACTGCACTCCACTGCACAATAGTTGTCGAGTTACTTCTTAATATTAACGAAATTACAGTTGTATTAATGCCTTTCTTGCAGACTATCTTGATTAGTAAATCCGTTCAATAGCTGCAAGGTACACTTGGCGTTTTTCTTACGATTATGTAATAACCTATGAACTTAGTTCAACGAGAACTGAGTAGTTGGTTTTCGACGTGACGAGGTCGCGACAATGGTGGACTTTCCGCAGCGTATAGTACGGTATTTAATTAACGAATGAGCAAGGTCTCACCTTTTGCTTTGTTGAACTAAACACAAACAAACTAATTGTTAAAAACTCCAAGTCTTTAGAGGTAGCGTTGATAAACGAACGCGCGGAAAACCAAAGTGGGAAAAGAGCTCGAGCTCTCGCGACAAACGTGGTTTTTCAGCAATGGCGCTCTGGCCTCGTTCGAACAGAGCTGCACTAGCGCCTGACTAGCTAGATGAACGACCGGTTGCTGACTCTTCGCAGCCAGCGTCTCTCTTGCTGCTCCTTTACGCGACGCGGCGGCGATATTGGCTACTTATACCACGTGGGTCTCTCACTATGTCTTTCTCTCTCTCCTCACTAGACTCTTTTTTGAACACAGTGCAAGCAGCCAAGTATTTAGTCACTGAGTCATTGTGTGGACGTAACGTGCGCAAAGGCAGTGTAAATAAGTAAAACAAATAATAACACTGTCTTATAGTTTGCTAACAATAAATAGTGAACCATCAATAAATATGATTGCTCTTCCCACATTTTCCCCACTAGATAAATAAAAACCTGCCAGAGTTCTACCTTAGCGGTACTAAATTGCATTTTTGTATAGTTTTTTGGTGCTTGTCGGTACATACTTAGTTAAATTAATTTTACGTGAAAACGCAGTGGATTCGACCCTAACAATAGAATAGTTTTCTGTGACTTATCTTGAAACACACCTGCGTACACACTTTTACCTCTTCCTAGTTAGAGTTCGGAAAATTTGTGGTCACCTCTTAATCTATGAGTAAATTTCAAAATATTTCCAACGAGGAATGTATGGTGATAGCTAAATTCAGAGGGTGCCAGGGCCACTCAATCCTTATTTATAAAAGTTTTAGTACATCCAAATAAATGTGTATTACTGTGTATTGGGAGACACTGTCAACGATCCACGTTGTCGATGAATAGTCTATATAGTATGAGAAACTTACATGGATACACTAATATATCTATAAATCAGGACTTAGTGGCCCTGGCGCCTTCTATGCTAAGCTTCTACCACACACTCTTCATTGAAATCGTACAGTCATTGGCTCTGAGGTTAAGCTTATGCTTTTAAACCCAAAGTTCTTGGGTGCCACGCATTTCTTTCAGCTTTTTTTGTTTATTATTTTGTTTTTTCCAAATACGAGTGGCATAGCTCCCTTCAGCACGGTCTCCGTATGCAGTCGCTTTAAGAATTAGAGTCAAGCTACTTGCAGCTGGCTCTCCATTATCGCAAACAATAATAAGGAAGGACCGGAATTATTACAACTAGCCCTTTTTAGGTGTATAATAAGTACTTACAATCCCTAATTAACCATAAGTCTCACAAGTTATTTTAGGACCATGCAACATTAAACTACCGCCAACAAATACATTTTTACAACCAATTCCGATAACGATTCGTTTACTAAAAAACTGTATAAAACTGGCCACTATTAAACCATGTCAGTCATTTACTGGCAGACGCACAGTGCGACCAATTCTGGAAAAGCTGGTCAAAAGTAAAAAATTTAAACAATGTATTTCAAATCATCAACTAGGGGGCTTTTGGGGTCGCTGATTACGAATACTCTGTCAAATTAAAAAAAATTCACCCTCTTCACCCCTTATTAACCATCCTCTGGCATGAAATATTGCACAAAAAAAATCAAGCCACATATATAAGACAATTTTAATATAACTGTATCAGAAGGATATTTAATAATCGAAGAATTGATGCCTACAAAGCTCCAATTATGTTCGACTTTATCTGAGTCTTCTCAGAACGTCGTTCGAACATTATTATTAAAATTAAAGCAAAATGAGAAAGTAGTTGTAAAAAAAATTAAGATTTTTGAAAAAAAATGAAAGTTGGCTAAATTAAATGATCAAATTTGGAACAGATGTTGAAAAAAACTTTACAGTAATAGGTAGACCAACTGCAGATTTTCAAACTTTGTGTGATAGAAGCGAACGAAGAAGAACTCGAAGTTTATGTGAGACAGTAAGTATTTATAAACTTACATATGCAGCTTGGATGAGGTTGCATGATGATGAGAAAATTGACGCTGTAAAACTCTTGAAAGACATAATAACTAGCAGCCCAAGAAAAGCAAGGAAATATGAAGAATATGTAGAAGGTTACCATAAGGGATAACATATTAACACTTGATAAAGCGGTTTTTTCATTTATAAAATTACAGCTATCTCAAAATGCGTATCAACAGTTAGGCCATGCCTGTTTACAGAAAAAAAAAAATTTTTTCCATGTTACAAGCAGGTACGTAAAGCAAAAATAAATTGTTTTCCAACATGTGATATTAAAGTAACAGAAAAAAAAACAGAAATAAAAGCTTAGCTATTGCTCAGCCACACCATTTTTTGTGTAATGCGCACTCAGATGGATGTCCGTAAAATCTTACAAGAAGAAGATCTGAAAAATTTAAATTTAATTTGCAAAAGTGGTTGTAAGGACAGTTCTAGTCATACTATGTACAAACAAAAATTTACTGATAGTAATGTAACAGATGAGAGTGTGTTTTTCACGTCAATTTTTCTATTGTAATTATTATATAAAAAACAAAAACCTGAAAAATCATTGTCAATTAGGGAAACCCTCGCCCATCTTCTCCACGATTTTGCAGACCTATAAGAATTAAATACGTACGGGAAAACGAAGACGTTATAAATGCAGTTGCGAATAGTATGAAAGAGCAGTTCTTGTACCTTATCAGACTACAGTTGCTGGGAAAATTGTCGTTGTAAAATACCAAGTAGTATTTTGTATGACTGACGGCAAAGTATGTAATGCTCTTACAAGTTCATCTTCTGCTCAACGTTGCTATTCGTGTGGAGCAACGTCTAAAGATTTTAATAATGTTAATTTAATGGTCAGCAAGCCTGCTACTAATCAGTTCTAAAATTTTGGTATGTCATCGTTGCATGTATGGATTCGATGCTTTGAGTGTTTATTATACGTAGCTTACAAAATTGATACACAAAAATGGGAAGCTTGAAGTTGTGAAGATAATAAAACAGTAGTAAAAAGAAAAAAATATTCGAGACGGTTTAAAAAATGAACTAAGATTGATTGTTGACATGCCTAAATCAGGGTATGGCACGTCTAATGACGGCAACACTGCTCGACAATTTTCTGAGAATAGTAAAGTTTCTACATTTATAACTGGACTGGACATAAATTTGATTTACAAACTTCATGTGACATTACAAGCTATATCATCAGGCTACGAAATCAATACTGAAAAATTTTAGCATTATAATTAAGATACTGCTAAAAAGTTCGTAGAGCTATATAAGTCGTACTACATGCCTATAACTGTTCATAAGCTCTTAATACATAAAACTTATATACTGTTTCATTTACGACTACCAATTGGACAGATGTCTGAAGATGCCCGGGCATCGTTCAACAAATATTTTTAAAAATAAAGAGATGATTACGCACAAAAATGTTTATGGATCAAAACAATGCAAGAAATTTTTTTTACGATTTTTGGTTACATCAGATCCATACATATCAAGTTATTGACAATTACCAGCTAAAAAGCTGAGATCACTATCAAGCCATATCATAGATTTGCTGTACCCCCAGATGTGACAGTGGAAAATAGTGAGATAGACTTTCAGAGCGAGTTTTCCAGTTCAGACTTAAAAAATCCAAATAATTTAAACAATACATTACATTTTGTTTAGTCCTTTCCAAATACACTATAGTACAACTTTTCAATTTTATGACGAAGCAACGTAGAACAATATATTTTTTTCATATTAGCTGTCATAATTGAATGATTTCAAATAATAAAATTTATAAAAATTGTGGTTTTATTAATTCACTGAAGTTGTAAAAATATTATTCAATAAATTCTTTTTATTCTACTTATCTTTACCAGTTGATTTCAGTCGATTCAATTACAATTATTTTTAAATTACAATTTATATACAACTTTAAACACATACGTCGTTCAGTACCACAAAACAGCACTATCATCAGTGCTCGAACAAAGGTAGAACTACAACTACTACTACGAAGAATGTAAACAGAAACTGACGAATTTATAAGTATTTAATGACTTTTACAGGTATACTAAAGCAAACTTAACAAAAAAAACCTTTACTAGATACTTTTTTTTTAACTTTTAGACAGCTTTTTCGGAATCGGCTACACTGTGCCATGACGTCTTCACAAGCAGAGTTTTTCGCCACAAGGCTGAATACCCCAACTACCAACAACCCTGTATTATCCTCTCAACTCCAAGCATTTAATCAGGAATCACCGATTCCCTACGAGGTCTGTACTAAGTGAACCTAACAGTGAAGTTATAAAGGAAAAATAAACTTGAGCATATGAGACAGTCTCCAACAGGCAACCATCACGAACCTATCTTCCCACCTTGGATAACCAAAACAACTGAAATTTACAAAAAAAAAGGGCTTCAAACATCAACGTTTGTGGTATAGCACCAGAAGACGTTGGAAAAGAGCTATACAACTAGCTCCAACGCTTCAGATGCTATAATTTCTCCCCCGACCAGTCTGGTGCTACAATAACAGGCTAGAGATCACCCTGAGAAATCCAGACAGTCACGTTTGCTGGAAACTTCAGTAAGAAAGAGTTTAGCTCACCGGTCCTTTAGGGCAATCGAACGTCAAACTACTTTGCAAATGAATGCATTACAACTTAACAAAGTTGACTAAAAAACTGCCTTTAGGGCTCACAAAAGTTTGAACCATGCCTATAGACGCAAGAGAGAAAATTGGAAAGAAAACTACAAATGCTTCAAACGTATGCAATTTTAGGTGACAAGAAATTGACGCAGAATAATTATCGAGATTAAAACAATAGAGAAATTAGGCTCTAGAACTTTGTTGCTTTGGCAATAAAGTTATAAAATTGAAAAAAACAATTTTTTAATCATACATTTTTTGTGAGTTTCAAATTTCCACAGTTTTAACAAATAGTCTTTTATATTTATTATAACGTAAGAAAGTGCAAATCAACGGCCCTTTAGGGCCAACAATTATTTTGTGGCGTGAAAAACGCAGGGTACTTTCCAGAATCATTTCTCTTTGACTTCTTACAGCTTGTTACTTGACCAAACAAACTGCATGGTTTCTAAACGATAATGTTCTTAATAAAAAGGTTTTTTTTCTGAGAAGTGTCAAAAATAGATGTAAAATCAACCAAAAATGCCTTACATTACGTGTCAATACACTTCGGTGTTCGGGCGAAGCTGAGACGAGTGCTGCTGGTTTTTTAATAGATATATCGTTGGTCTATTATTCAATCTTAACATCCTCATTTGAATTTCTTGTGTGCGTTCATTTTGAATTAACCTTAAAGCTAATTGCAAGTTTCTTATATTTATATTTTAGAAATTTTTAGATTGGTCGTAACTATCACAAAAAAATTTATTTCTATTGTTTTCATTGACTTATAATAATGAAATTAACCACTGGAGAAAGCAATATTAATTTAAGTGGTGACTGTTTTAGCCAACAATCGATAATTAAAGCTGCGGAAGCATTAAGATTTAATCGTATTCTTCATTAAAGTATACCATCAAAAGTAAATTTTTGAACAAAGTAATAATCTTGTATGAATCGATGTATCAATTGCAGGAGTTTTAAAATCATTTGACGAACAACTAAATTTTTTTTTTATTCTTAAGAAAATACTTTACTAATTGTCATGTGGTTAGCCCTGCTGGCCTGGCTACAAGCACTAGGACACGACACATAAAGTTATATTAACAAGGGAGCAAAGGGATGAGGGAGGTTGTAGCCGGAATAGCATGCATTAATGATGGAGACTATCATACTACTTTCATATATAAATGCCACTTATATTTTTATAACAAAAAAATTGAAAAAAAAATTGTAAAATTAAGCCTTTATTTTATATCTTTTAAATAATTGCCCTTTAACCAGAAATTAAATTTTTCACAATATTCCTTCCAGCTGACAAAGTATTTTTTAGAACGTTTCTTACCTCAACTTTTCAATATCTTGTCAACTTCAAAGAAGCTCTCATTCAATTCCTTTCGCACTCTGCTCAACTCTTCCTCGTAAAAGAAACCGTCAATGTCTTCGTCAGCCAAATCTCTGAGAAAATATACTGGAGGTTGTTGCGTGCAAAAGATAAGTACACTTTTCAACAACTCTAAAGTCCAATCACTTTCGTAACTTTTGGCAAAGACACTTCTTATCTTACTGATGCAAACTAAATCCCCAACGTTGTACTTTGGATTTATATAAATATGTCTGATGTAACGTTGCTCTATATTTTCACATGCCTGCGCAACATTGTGCAAGGTCACGTCGTCTGGTGCCATCTTTGTCGACAGATGCTTTGTACGACTGTATGCCTCTATTATACTTGGAGGAACATCTTCGAAGCCACGATTTTTTGTGTGTGTAAAGTATCGCCATACTCTTTTTTTTAATAGTTCTTATAAAACGTTTGGCTATTACAGCCTTTGTCTGTGGACTACGTGCTACTCCGTATTTAATAATATTTTTTTGTAAAACGGATAGCATTTCACGACCAGGAATTATTTTTCTTTATTCGTTTGCAGACGCATTGGTGTACGATCGTCACTTCTTGAAAAAATATGTTAAAATGCTTTGGCAACGTTTTTCGATGTTTTATCCTTAATCGGTTCTACCTAAGCGTATTTGCTGACGACATCGATGACAACGACAATATAGGCATAGCCACCATCGTAAGTTTTTAAAGCTCTTAAATTCATTAAATCAGCTTTCCACACATCGTCACAGTTACGCACGTTGTAGCTTCTTCTGGGAAATCGATTCCTTATGGGTCTATGTAAATTATAAGTATCTTGACTCTCTAGCCAACTAATTACGTTCGTTCGCAAATATTTATTTTTCACAGCACTCACGAGTTTGTTACCACCCGCGTATGCAGTTGGTCACGCCGCTTCGTAGTACAGTTTTTATAAAATAGTATGCATTATTTTTTTACTTATTTTTAGACTTAGATCCAATGGCTCTTTTGATGCGAAAAAAGAATTTCTCAAATGTAATCTTGCTACACATGCGGCATGCTGTCAATAAAACGACTGTTTGCTTATCTGGCGGTGTTTCTCCGGCAAGCATACGCAAAAAAGCAAATTCAGCCAACGCCTGATCGGCTTTTAGACGTTTACCCTTGTTATCCGTAGCGTAGGCAAGATCGTGCTTTACTGATCAAGACAAGATCAGATTTTACTTCTGTATCTTCGCCTTAGTCACTTTTCTGCTCAACCAACGCCATGTTCGCACTTGTTTCGACAGAGGCACAACTTTAAAAAAAAATTTTTTTTTTTTTTGGCGAGCCCGATGATTCAGTACCACTTTTATCAAGAAAACTCCCACTATTCAACGGAGATCTTGGATTCTTATTTGGCGATTTTGATTTATCATCATCGATGTCTTTCTCCAATTTGTTGGTGTTTCGTCTATTTTTCTCGCTCATTAGTATACGGTAAATTAAATATCACCTTCATTTCTGCATCGAGACGACTCATCGTTGTACCCGGTGTTTGCACAGACTTTAGACCATCGCCATCGTTGAGAAATGCGCTTCGCAATCGGTCCACGCTTTTTTGAGGCATAAAAATCATTTTTTTTTGCGTGCTCCATGTTTGTTACAGCATCGACAACACTGTTCCAAGGAGCGGACCCAATAAGGCAGATAAGAAGCTTCCTACCTGTCGTACGATGATTTTTTCCTCGACGACAGATGAATTTTTGCATTCGCGAGCTTTCTGAGAACGTTGGCGTGTCTACGCAAGCGTTTTTTGTGCGATACAGTTAGCGGAACATTTCCTTTGAGAATGTTCAACGCGCACTCGCAAATGTACTTGATTAGCATCTTATCAGCTTTGCGCAACAGGGCCCTCTTTTGTTCAGTGTTAGGATAATAAAGAGGCCTCAAAATGGCAAAGGGTTTTCAAACAAATGTAGAACTTTGTGCAAACGGGGAACGTGACTTTGACGCCAATACAATGATACGATTGGAACTTGGTTCGCTGTGTCAGTTTCTTTCGTCTGCATTTAAGCGACGTATACCTACAGATACTCGTCATCTGAAAAAATGCGAGCTCGAAATCAACAATTGTCTGATGTATTTTGCTTGAGATCCCAGAAAAGATAACCAAATGGTCAAAGGTAGCGTCCTAATACGCTTCTTGCAAGAACCGAGGATTTTCTGGACACACTTGTCTTGAAAGATGCCGTATTAGTGCGCGATCTCGTAAATTTTTAAAGATGACGTTTAGATGCGAGCTTAGCAATATGTAGGACTGGCCCTTACCTTAATGAAATATATTTTGCAAGATAAAGATTACACTCAAATCATCATGATAACTGCATTTAGTAAATAAGTCGACGATACCCGATACCGCCACTACCGGATGATTCGCACATCAAATCATCAATAATGATCAGTTTTGGTCGATGGTCGCCCACCCAATCACCGTTTTGTGATAATCCTTCGTAGAACTTAATATTATTTCTGAAATCTCGGTAACAAAACTGCCACTAACCGTAAAAAAAAAATGATCCACTCGGAACGAGTATGCTTCATCCGGTCAATGTGTCGCAAAAATCGTCTGACAAACACGGTCTTGCCGCAACCAGTAGGACCACTCAGTGTGCACGTCTACGGGTGTTGCCATTAAGTATCTATACTGTCAACTAAGCTCTGTCGAAAAAGCTGATTGACCACGAGCGATAAATTTTGCGGAAAGTTTTTGAACTACAGTCACTTGTGTAACTACCATTGAGATAATTTTGTTTTTCAAGGTTAAAGAATGTGCTGATGTGAAATTTCTTGGAATACGTTTTATTAAATAAAACAATAAAAGTATAAACATCTATTTCAATGTTTGTGCTGACGCTGATTATAAACCATCCGTCACGGTCGTAACGGTTTTAAGAATGTGCTGATAGATGGTAATAAGATACATTTATTTATTAACATCACAAATTATTCTTGCTTGAAATTCCCTACTTTTAATGAGTCATGTATTGGCCCCAAAAAGAGCCGTTATTTTTTCTATTACTTATTTTTTACAAGTTTGTATCTATTTTTTTTGGGTTGTAGAAAAAATTTAAAGAAAAATATTTAAAATTTTTTTTTCGTATGATTTTTCTCATAGTGAAATTTGACAATCATTATGATCGCTCTTTGGATAAGTTGCAATAAAGTTTAGTTTACTTATTTTCTGATCTATCTTATCGGTTAGTTGACATAACATTAAAAAGACAACCCCACTTTTCGATCAGCTGGTAATTGCACGCCACTATTTTTAAAGTTATATTTCTATAGGCGCGTTATACGCGAGGGTAAATCAACGATTTCAGATTTTAACGTTGAGAAAAAGTAAGTGTGATGGAAGTGGATTTTGCTCGAGTCTCCCCCTTTGCCTTGCCCCCCATGACGTACTTCCTTATTGTAAAATCATATTTTGGGTATTTAATAGGGACGAGGAATAAGTGTGGGATCGTATGTTATAGATGTGAGCGAGACAACACAGATGGAGTCATCGTAGACAGTAAAAAGTTGTTCTGAAATCACTGGAAGATTCGATGAAAGCACACAGTCTTGTCCTAGCCAACCTACATATTATTTTTATTGTATTGTGCCGTAATATGTTGTTAATAATCGTTAACTCATTAAATATTAAAATATTTGTTAGAACCACACCTAACTAACGTAGGTATACTCTTTCCAACGATAATTGCACTATTTTCGTACACAATATCGTTTCATTGACGGTAAATTTATAATTATAAATATGTTATCTGCCATATGATTTTATAAAAGTATAACTTCTTACTTGGGTACCCACTATCCAATGTTTTCACTGATGGCAGAGGTTCTCTCGTATCTTTCATCCATTGTATCACCAGTTGTTAAAGAAAAATCTTTATTTATTCTAAAACGTCGTGAACAACCATGCCAAAAACAACTGTAAAACTGTTATACGATACCACGACGATTATCCACACCAATTACTGGAGCGCAATAACCATCGACAACGATACCTTCCGGTAATCGTTTCTCTTTGCATCATCCAGCATGTTCGATGAGATCGAGAAAACGTTTCTCCATCCAACACAGTCACTTCAGCGCTACTTCAGACTGATTATTTACTAATCTGTAATCTCTTGGTGGTATAATACCGATTTGGTTTTTCCTTAAAAAATTTTTCTTGTAGACACGCATACATGTCGAGGCTACTGTCGTACATTCAATGAAAGCGTCCACTTAAAATTTTGCAAAATTTTTTCGATGAGCCATGCAAGCTAATCTTAAAATTTTTTAATTTTGTTTACATTATTTAAAGATTTCTTGTTGAAAATCAAATAAATAATTGTTAGCTACTTGTTCATTCTACCATTTCAAAAAATTTTCTCTTTCTTGTGCAGACATACTATGGGGCGAATATACATCCAATGGTGGTAGAGGACCTACATATGATTGATTTTTGGGTGTATTGAAAAAAAGTCGGAAAACACCCCTTGCAATACCAGTCAGACCATACGTTTTGGGTAGACTACTCAAATAAGCAAATAAGCAAACAGCATGTAAAAATAATTAAAACTATCGATAAATTTCATCTTCATGAATTTCATCAAAATATTTTTAGACCTATTTATTATGACAAATGATGTCACTCACTTGCTGTGTGTTACAACCCTATACTTAACAATAACTTGAGCATCGAATCCTTAGGTGTTGTGGGCTATACAGACAACTCGCTAGAAATGTTTTTGATGATCTAGCTCGAGATCTATTAACTGTTTTATCAGATTAATTCGAAAAATATATTAACATATTTCACAGTGGCCGCATCTCATTGAAACTGACTCTTGTTCCAAATCGATACAAAAATTACAAACTTGTTCCACGACACACGAATTAACTACATGAATTGTTTTCATTGTCACCCAACACAGATACTGACTATTATGTCTCAACGTCAAAATACAGTACTATGAATGGCGCTTTGTTATCAGACGTCCTAATGTGCTGTCTATAACAAAGATGACTAATAGGTGAGCGTTATTTACACGTTTTTCAAAAGAAATTCCACAAGTATGTATTTGTTTTTTGTTTGTTTACACAATTGTAGTGCTTTAGAGTTATTTCACACTGTGGTGAATAAAAACATTTATAACATTTATTAGAGCATCTATGATCTTTTATGCACCAGAAGCTTTTATTACAAGCTATACAGTAACCCTTACTTCCACTCGCACCTATCAAATTTAGAATCGGTTCAAAATATTGTTGATTTTCGTAATACATTAATCGTAGTATGTTACCTAGGCTTCCGTATGTATCTACGACAATACGTGTACCATCGTACTAGGGGGGATGACCGTGACCAAAATTTTTTAAAGAATATACAACAATGACTGTTTCATAAGTGGCAAAAAATAATTGAAAATCATTAATTTCATTAATACCGCATCCCATCTCGGGTACTTTGACCCTCGCCTATTTAACTATATTATTAGTTGCTTTTTTTTGCGTCGGTCTGTAATCGCGTCTAATAAAGATCCAATATTGATGCAGCTTACCTGTACATATTTACTACCTGATAACGTAAGCATAAGCTGCCGCCAAGGATCTTGGAAGGCAGAGGTTGTCATAGTTTCTAATAGTTAATATAGATTGTTTCTTCACTGTGTCTTTGGTTAATCATACACGGCTATGCCCTTCAGTACCGTTTACGATTGCACATATAATTAACAGTGTATCATCAATTTCAAAGTCATTTTAACCTTGTACAGCACCAAACAACACTTCCCACAAATCTTCGACAAAATGTGCACTGGTCTAAATGACAACTATAAAGGTCCACGATTGAACTTTCTGAATTTATTATTACACCAATGTAGTCGTTGGGTTCACTTTGACTAATGAGCTGTCTGTTAAAATCATTCATACAGTCTTCTGACCAGATATATACATAAACGTTTAGCGGCGGTCATGACAAGCGTCCACGTACCTCTCGTCCTTTATAGTTAAAGTTACGATAACGTTTAACAACCTTAGACTCGAGAATAAAGAGCGGATGCTCTCTTCCTCCATATTTTAAATAGAAATCTGTAATGACATTTACAAAAATTAATACAAGTGATAATAATACTCAATTTTATGTAGCGTACCAGTATCGTTGCTGCTAATGGTGTCAGTGCTGCTGTTGCTACTAGTATTACTACCGCTACTGCTACTGCTAGTACTGATAGTAGAATCATTACTATTTTTTTCATCTAAAAAAAAAATTTTTAAACATGATTATTAGATGAAAAATATAAGTAATTTTGTTACTTACCATCATCTCTGACGTCTTTATGTACAGTCTTTATGGTGAGTCTGCTTGTCGAAGGTTCTTGTTCCTCCACTAAAAATTAACTAGAGTTACGATTAATTATTTTTTATATAAAATACATCGTATACTCTTATCACCTTCTTCTCTCGTAGCTGCATTGACGCCATTGTATTATTGGCTCATCTCCGGATATATCGTCATGCATACATGTCTAAGTACTGTAACAAGTACTTTTATTAAGAAAAAAAGGAACGTAAAAAACAATTTATACGGATAAAAATTTTAAGAACTTGCAGTAACATCGTATTAAATCTTTCGCTAGGGGGTCCTTATTGTCAACTCTTCGTTTGACTGCTTTCACAACTGTTTCGAGAATCAATGTGTTGTTAAAAAGACTACGTTTTAACGCATCACTAATTGTTCTTATCCGACAAAATAGTACAAGAAAGGATAACTGTTTAACTAATACATTCATCGATAACGATCCTAAATCGTGACTCCACTCACTACCACACATTTTACGAAAGTGTGGTTCGTAAGCATTCGAAATACGTAACAAACACATAATAACATTAATTAAGTGCGTTTTAGTAATACCCTCCATAAAGAATAACATTATACGAAGAGAAAGAAAATACCTTGGATTAGCAGCTCACAAACTGTTCGATTAAAAAGAAAAACTGCAGATTTTATATTCTATACGAATAATCAAACACCTCACATGGCAATTTTGCACAGTGTGTGTCATACAAGCGTACACGAGCATGTATGTAACTTGAGACTCCTGAGGCGCATTCTACATCACACTATACTTATTGAAAAGAAAACTGTGATTTTTTGCAAATTTTTGTATTTTATTCGAATGTCTTACTCGATGGAATTGTTCATTTCTACGCAAAAAGGATCTCTTACTACTTAAATCCATGTATACTTGCACAGTGTGTATTTTGCAGTCGTGTGCACGCACGCGCGCGTTTGTAACTTTAGACGCTTGGAACCTTGGACAGACTATTTCGAGGAAAGAATCATGTATGACACAGAGACTATAAAAAGAAAAATACAATTTTTGCAATTTTGGCATTTTATGCCTCACAATGGAATACTGTTCTGTGATGAGTTTAACGGGAAGATCATACATCACGAGATATTCTATTAACAAAGAAAGTCGACAACGATATCCGTTTCTGCGTAAAGGACTCAACAAGCTGATTAACAGTTTTTTGATTTCTACGATGTGATCGCCACTCTTTTCCAGGAGATTCTTTTCCTCAAGTCTCGCGATATTTTTGCACAGTGGGCATTGTACATACGTGTGGATGTTCGTATGTAACTCTTTACACGTTACTTACCGTCGTTCTGTCTAACGAAAAAAAAACATATGTAGTGACAAAAGTAAACAGTATATCATATGACGTGACAAATGTTCGTATGTGTCTTTCAAATAAATTGTGCTGACTACGAAATTTCAAGTTACCACTCATTGGAGCCTACCTCTGAATGTACAGTCAGCATTGTCAGCTTTGAGGCAGCATCAAAAACCATCGCTCCCTCAGATTATTTGCAAGCTTTACAGTGCGTATGAAGCACAAATTGATAACTATACATTAAACATTGTAAAAAATATTGTGTGTAATCTGAATGATAACGATGTGCAGAGTGTGTACGAAGAAATTGTAGCAAATGACATTGTAAAATAGAAGACTTTGACAAATGATCTCATGTGTGGTATTGTGTACAATATTGCGTCTTTTTATGTAAATGCCTTTGTTAATGCTATGAATTATAGAAAAAAATTAATAAATGTATTCATCTTGTTGCTATTTAACCGTAAACTTACTTCTTTCCCTTATACCCTTCCAGTATACTCGCTTATTAAGCACATACACATAGAAAATGCAAGGAGGGGGAATGTGCGGTGGCCTGCCCGGGAAGTCTCTCCAGTTCAGGTGTAGGAGGAGGGGATACCTCTTCCTATAGTAAGTATACAGTGGCACAGTGGCTCCGTTCAGAAACTCTCACCAGGTGGTGGAGGAGGAGCGGTAGTCCTACCACTTCCTAGTCAGTGATCGGTGGCACAGTGGTTCGTTCGGAGACTCTCCCTACCTATGGTGGGGGTTTAATGTGACGGGCCACTGTGTCGCAATAACTACTTCTGTGCATGCACCATTCACGGACAATCACGTGTATATGTATCCGTAGTACCTGCGTAATAGTATGTGTCACCGTATAGCGTCTGCTTGACCACGCGGGAGCAGACAGAGCTCGGTTCAGCTATATTAATATATACATATACAGCGGTTGCTTCTTACTGCACATAAGGTAAATGTCCATGTTCGTGGAACGTGTCCCTGTTCATGGAACATGAAAATTCATTTATTTGTTATACAACATATTTTATAAAAAAATTGCGTTAGTTGTATATGTTATTTATCTTTATGAATTCACGAAAAAAGTATCATTATGTATACGATAAATGACCAATTTCAAAAAAAATTGCATAGATAGAGTCAAAGTTAAACATAAGCTATCTTTAGAATTGTACATATTAAGGTACCAAACTTCAAAGAGTCATTTATACAATCCTTATAACAAATATAAGTTAAAACTATTTCTGTTAAATACAATAGTGTTATCCAAGTAAAAAAGCCTTAATTGTCGTTCAATGTTATACTAAGTGTATGCTTTTAAAAAAGTTTCATGAATAGAAATATAATTATGAAACAATAGATATAATGTTTTGTAATAATATACGCTTTGGTGTTATAATCCTTACATAAACTAAGTAATTCTACAATTATGAACTACAATTAAAAGTTATAATAATAATTGTAAATTTAAAGCACACCATTAAAAACCAAAATTTTTACCGTTAAGGCTCACAACTAAAAAAGTATGATGAAATTTGTGGTCATTATAGGGACATTAACATTACTGAACGTTTACCAAATAGATTTCTCTCCGTGTATTACCTATCAGCTGTACATTAAAAAAAAATTTTTTTAAATTATTGTTTACTTATTCTCAAACAATGCATACTTACGTATTTGTCAATAAATTGTTGAATATTTGTCCCAGAATTGTATGTGTGTGAGTGTGTGGGCACGCGCGTATGGCTTGGTATGTATATGTATGTTTGTATTTACAGACATTAATGGTACAATTAATGTCAAATAATGTTTGGCTGCAATATATATAAGGCAGCTTCACTAGTGTCAGGGGTGTTCAGACCTTTCAAACGTGCTTTTCTATTTTAGTTTTCATAAATGTAGGATATCAACTTTTCTACGTTTTCTACCATTATTTTATCAAAAAACGGCAAACAGATACACTATCCTTCTAGGCTTGTTAGTCTTGCTATTAATAACTCTATAAAATAATCACGACACCTTCCTCCTCGAATCCTTTGCTAACTTTATTTTTTAAAATTATATTACTGAGTTTCTTATACAGAAACGTAAAACAGTCAACTATAACAAAAAAGGGAATCAATAATAATCTTATGACTAAAGCTGTAAGGAGCAGATAAACACAGGTTTTTTTTATGCATTTGTTAAACTTAAGCAAACGATTTATGCTATAGAATATAGTTACATCACAAAAGAGAGGAAATTACATGTCATGTATGTAAAAGCATGTAGATGTACTGATAAAATCAACATGTACAGTATTTGTTCGACTGCACTAAGTAATAATGCGTCCTTGTTTGAAGGCATATAAAAAGATAGTTATTTCAATTAAACATCTTAAGGTCACAAAAAGCAATAATGCTTGGCCAAAACTTATTAGCTGTACAAATAAGCTGTGATTAATGTAGCTTCAGCCATCTATGGTGTAACAGTAAATGTATTTAAAATATTTATACAAAGCAATGTGTTTTTTTCACTTGCTTCTTAGTCATCATAATTAGTAATAAGAAATAAACTCGGCGTTATGGAGCATGAGTATTCATTTAAATACATACTACTTAAATAGTCATGCTCCATAATGCCAAGTTTATTTTTTAATATTAATATTTAAAATATATCCATGCATAAATCATAGCTTACGTTAATGTCAAAGAACTTCAGATGACTATTATTACTATCATTATTATTGTTATTGTTGTTATTATTATTATTATGATTATTGTTACTGTTGTTATTGTTATTACTATTATTATCATTATTATCATTATTGTTATTTTGTGAAACTAAATAAATTTTTTGATAAATTAACATTCATGTGTATATATACATATATAGTTACACGGCTTTTGATTATTATTGCTTAAATATTATGAACTTTTCTTGATTTGCGTAATAATAAACAACAAGATGACATTCCTGATCCAACTTTTGTTAATTCTGACATGGAAACTTCTTTTTTCGGATACTTAACTTTATCAGAAAATACTTTGCTTGACCGTGGTATTTCATTCTGAGATCGATGAATAAGAGTCCCATTAACATAAAGCACATTGACAGCTTTATCTTCAGGAACAGTTAAGGTTTGATACATATAAGTCGCTTCTCTTTCAATTCTCTAGAAAAAATATTTTCAGTTATATTTTGCGTTATAAATATACAGTTATGAATATTTTCAGTTATACGTATACATACAGACATAAAAAAGAGGATACATAATTATACGGATAAAAATACTGATACTTCGGTGTAAAACCAATTAGGAAAATATAATGCAGTCACAAAATAGTTCGAAAAGATGATAATTAGTGCTGCTTAAAAATCATGCAGCACCCAATGTTTCTAGGATTAATTTAAATAAGTTATAAGTAATCTTTTACTACATGATATTATGGTACATTCGAGATTTTTGTTTTTGCCAGGGACTATCAGTAAAAATAATAGCTCAAGAAAGATACGGGGCATTTTTATTTTCATTAAAAAAATTAAGTCTTAGTATTTGAGTCGTACTTCCACTTACTACCCTCGTAGCACATCATAAGTTTTGAGAAGCAGACCCGTGCACTTTTTACGCACTTCTTACGCAAGTGCCATAAAAATTGCCTAAGGAGTGCACGGGTCTGCTTTTCAAAGCTTACGATGTACTGCTAGCGTAGAAAAACTTCTAAACTGGAAGATTATCCGTTGCAAGAGTTATGAGGTTATATATCATTTCGTATTTATATGTTATTTGCCATAGGATCTCATATTTTCATAAATTTTTTAAATTTCGGAAGATGGGTTAAATTTAATAACAAAAAATTAAAAAAGGCACTCTAAGTCCTTGTAAATACTAGTTTAAATGTACAATTTGTATGTTATTTAGAAAAATCCACCTTTGGAAACAGTTCTTAAAATGAATTATTTATTAGTTACTTTAGATCACATGTCAGCTAATGTACACGATGCAGATAGTGCAACTTGATGTATAAACTTTAAAGTTCTAAACTGATTATCTCATCAATTTCTTCGACGTAACATTTTAAGTCCAATTTCCTTTAACTATTAAGAATAGTATATTAGATAATCTATTATACAACAGTTTGAAATACGTGTCATCTAATTTTAATGAGAAAGCTGCACAAAAAGCTGAGGAAAAGTAATATACAAAACATATCCGTAAAAAACGAAAAGAGTGCTTACAGCTTAATGCAATCTAGTGTTGCGTACGTTAAGGTACAATCATATTACTTTTTCACTCAATAAAATTTTTTTTTTAGTCACATTTTTGTGACAACTTCTTTGTAGCT
This sequence comes from Copidosoma floridanum, assembly GCF_036245765.1. Taxonomy (NCBI): domain Eukaryota; kingdom Metazoa; phylum Arthropoda; class Insecta; order Hymenoptera; family Encyrtidae; genus Copidosoma; species Copidosoma floridanum. Next base: position 2,449,820 of record NW_028321900.1, read on the forward strand.
TTGAACATGATGTTTAACCTAAGAAAAAAATTACATGTTATAGTTTATTTTCATCTTGAATACAAATTAATTCAAATTTATGTACTTGCTTGAAATATATTGAGTATTCGTAAAAAGAAAAAAAAAAGTTGTATGATAAGGTATTTTAAACGATCTAAAATTTCTACATATGGTAATACTATGGAAACAGTGTTAAAAATAAGTGTTCACATTAGATATCTTGACTGAGCTTTGTATTCTCATTTCAAAACATGAATGTAATATAAAAATCTTTCATTCTTCTATAAATAAGGACAAAGTTGTTTATGAAAAAAGTTGCAATTAATAAGGGTTATCTTTTATTTAAATGAAAGTAACTGGGGGGCAATGGGTGTCAGCCCTTTTCTTTCTATGGCAAGGACGTTGGAGTGTCTTTAACCCTCAAGGACACGGAGGATGAGTGATATACACATGCGTAAGGTGTGTAAAGTTAAGTAGAGTTACTTTCTTATGATAATAATGATAGATGTCCCATCTTTTTAGAGGTACCTTCCATATTTGTGGTTAGATGGTATCTCTGATAAATAGTCCAAATACACAAGAGTTTCTTTTTTTTTTTTTTCTCACGTTTCCCGTTAATAAGTTTAGAACACTACCTTCTGATACTATGATTACCATTATGCAGGTGCTCGACTGAGAACGTCATAAAATGACCATACGTGGGTTGGGTTTGTGATGCCCCAACTAGAGAAGCTATCTTTGAACTGCACTGCAACCACTGTTCTTAAGTATGTACAATCTTTGGCTTCTTTCGCAATACTCAAAGTATTTTTCCCCTTTTTTCTAATCAGTGCTTTCCTTCTGTACGTCCAATAAAATATATTGTTTAAAGTTTCCATAGAAGGTCTCTTATGTATGTTACCCACTAGAGTAGTGGACGTTCATTTGCACTTGCTGTGCGCACACCTGACAAAATTCAACTCAAGACGGCTCGAAAGTTGGCGCTAGCCGTCGCAGCTATCGTGTCACTATTTGACGTTATAACAGGCCATGCTAGTAGCCAAGTTTTTGGGTGTTGATGCCATGGTTCTGTCATCTTCATAGACGTGGAGCCCCTGAGGAGCTCAGTATCACACCTGGGCGCGTCTTTCAAGATAATGAAATGTAACGAAAAAATATGATACTATCAATACTTGAATAGTATATTTAAAATATTACTATATTGTGTACAACGGTAATTGAATTTTAAAATGTTGCATTGCTGTTTTATATGAGTTACTTGTCCCCTTATTTTACAGATAGACAGTTGGTGATGTTCTGGGAGACAGAATTTGTTTTTTCCAGAGCTGATTATTAACATGCTGATGTCCTCTTGCTGCTGCTTTGACTTGGTCAGAAACTAAAGTGTTGACCTACTGCCACAATAAAATACGATTTTTTTTGTAAAAAGATTACGAAAAAGTCAACTGTGCTTCAATTTAAAAAAAAAAAAATAAATAAAAAAAAAAACTATTTATCAGTCATCCAACGTGAATTTTCTGTATTTGTTGTATCCCATATTACTATAATGTATACCGTCGATTTTATTTGTGTCTTGAAATAGAAGATTAGAAAAAAATTTTTTTTTAATTTTTACGGTGCCTACTGTACAAGTGATTTAATACGTTTGGTACATGATAAATAAACTATTTATTTAACAAGTTAATATAACATTTGTGTATATTTCAGAAGATGAAGCAGTTTTTTATAAAGAGCGATAGATAAAAACAATAATAACAAAAACTGTACAAAATAACTTTTCTTTTTAATTAAAAAAAAGTTTTGTAATTATTTATAGACATGATATTATTGGAGAACCACGGCAGTGTTTTAATTAATAATACCTTTGTAAACTTTACCTACAGTAATGTAGTAAAGTTTTTATGAAATATTAATTACATATTTTTAATGAAATCTTTGTTTATCCAGGCTATGACTCTTTTTAGTCTTCGCTTTATTGTTCTACATATATTCGTGATATTCTTAAATCTGTCTAATGAACGGCCAAGTTAAATACGTCAAAAATCATGTTTGACCTGCTATTTTGACAAGCGTAAAATAACGTAATTCCTCTGCAGTGCTTGTGCCATGCCTTGCTTAACTCTTCAGAGTAATATAGCATTGGAAGTATATGTCGTTTACCTATCTTATAACCATAAATCAAAAGCTCATGAAGTGTCCCACTTATTTTGGACCGCAGATATACGTTATAGTGAAGTTTATGTGTTTTGAATAAAAATTTTGTGAGTTCTTTCAAGTTCAACTCTCGTTTACTTATCAATGCTGTATTACTTGTTTCATAAAACTACAAGTCTTGATTTACCCTAACTTTTAATTCTACATACATTTTTTATGAATAGAAAATTTTGCTCTCATAAATTTTTCTAAGAAATATATTGTACAAAATTTACAATTTTTTTGGTAAACTTGAATAACGTCTCATAAATTTAACTAAAAGTCTTTGTTTAACATAAATACTGTAAGCCACTTAAAGAACTGTACATTAAAAGAATATTTTAAAATAGTTCCAAAAAAAATTATAACAAAAGATTGTAACAAGCTTTGAACATGAGCTGATGTTATCTTTTTTCTCGGTCTTAAGTAAACATCAATGTTCCAGACCATTAACTTCTCCGACATCCTGTTCAAGAATTCTCCATAACAGGCTGAATTTGGTCACAGTGGTGTTTGATTCAGAATAAACTACGCGTCGTCTGGGTGCAGATCTCAGCAGAAGCCTGGCATACTATCACCCTTTGCAGCTTTCAACATGCCTGATGATGACGTTGACTCTGACTGCGAAGCACTTCTCGCTCATCAGAAGCTACTAGCTACTTACATTAAAAACTTCATCATGAACACGAAAAAAATTATGGTAACAGAGGCGCTTTTTGTTTTTGATATTCACAATAGGTTGAGACTCATTAAAAGCTATTGGAAAAAATTTGAAAACAACAATCAGGAATTCAGTGCTTGGATAGAGAAAATCGATGAACGATTGTATATTACAAGTAAAGCCTACGATTTTACTCTCAATGCCTTCACGAAATACATGGCATTTCTGCAGGAGACCCTACAGCAACTTTTACCCCCTTCTCTACCACCAGAAAATCTATACCAAAACAGAGGTCCTTCAGGTCAATCCATCCACTTTCAACTAGAGAAAGTTATATTGCTAAAGTTTAATGGGAATCAGTGAAGCTGGCAAGGTTTCTCTGATAAGATTACAGCGTTTGTCATCAATGATACATCAATGATGCCAATAATTAAGTTTCAGCACTTTATAAATTCAGTTAACGGAGAACCAGTTGAACTACTTAGGGACATCAAGGTCACAAGGTCAAAGGCAATGACTTCATAACAGTCTAGGACACGTTCGTAAAGAACTATGACGATAAGCTGCTGCACTGTAATACGCATCTCAAGGCGATTATGCAGATACCTATGACCAGCAAAGAGTTAGTAGCACACCTTAACGAGCTGTTGTTGACTACAAATGAGAGCATCAATATTTTCAGAGCACTGGTACCTTCCCTAGCCAAGTGTGATACACTGCTAGTGTACTGCATGACTAACAAGTTAGCACCAGCTACTGAATTAGACCGGACTAAGGATAATAAGGCGAAGAACATAACCTTAGCCACCTGCAACACTCTTTACCCTTTTTTTAAGATCAGAATTAGTACTTTAGATTGCCTGGACACCAGCTGAAAGGATGCCTATGTTAGTTAGATTACTAAAAATTCTAAATCCAAAGGAAAACCGCCTGCCATGCAGTCAACCTCAGTGCACCTCTCTACGGCGTAAGAGTCTGCTGCTTCTAAGATACCAAAAGGCAAATTACACTGCCACTCCAAGCCTAACAGTAAGGGATTGTTTATGGTATTCTTAGAGAAGTCGCTACCAAAAAAGAGGGCTTTTATCGAGATCAAAAAGTTTAATTTTAACTGTCTTGGAGCATCTCACCAGGTCCTTCACTGCGCATTAAAGTAAAGATGTACTTGTCAGGGGAAACATCACACCAGACTACACTTAAAGCAAGAAAACTAACGCGAAACTGACGCATCTGAGGATTCTAAGAAAAATTCGAAAGATAAGCATAACAGACTCTCAGATACTACTCATTGAACTTCTACCCTTGATGCGATCAGTGGTAGTACGAAACCATCATCCACAGTGATTAAATCGTTAGTCTCAGATGCAGGCTTGGTCTACCAAACCACAGCTTTTCTCGATACGTGTTCAGAAGCGCTTAAGCATATATTAAAACACGTGGCTGAGGCCGTGAGCCTTGAGACCACACCAACTTTGATGGCTGTCAACAACTTGGGAGAATCCACCTTAGTAACAAGAGGCTGGACTACTCTCTCCGTTAGGTCACCTTCTGACGATTGCTTTGACTTTCTGTAAGACTTTCTTCTTTAAAGCCTACACTATGTCTAAGCTCACTTCAAAGCTACGATCGAGCAATACTAACTTCAAGGGCTGAAAGCATCTCAAAGACGTGGATGTTGCTGATCTGTTTTGTGGCACCCCTCACCACATTGACTGCTTGTTGGGTTTTGACGTCTTCACTGCTGCCCTGAGCCCTGGAATCATCACAGAGCCTCTTGGCACGTCTTCAGCTATTCATATGGCATTTGGATGGGTCTTCTTTGGAGGCTTTAAATCAGGCTCCAGCTGTGAGGTGGGACCTATTCGTACATTCACTTTAATGATCAATAACGAACTGTCAGCATTTCTTCAGAAGTTTCGGGAGATCAAAGATCCTTTCGATACCAAAACACTAACCTCTAGTAAGGAAAAGTGTTACTCTCACTTTCGGAAGCATATCAGTCGAGACCAGTCAGGTCAATTCGTAGTTTCGCCTTTCTCTAAAACTTTTTTACTTTCAGATTCTAGAGAGGATGCTTTCAGATCACTGAAGAACATAAAGCAAAAGCTAGCAGGCAACCCTTCCTTTGTCTAGCCCATAATGCGTTCACAAGGGACTACGTAGAGATGGGAAGCATGTCCCCAGGTCCTGCAGCCGATGAACATGCAAACCAAGTGGTGTACATTCTGCACCACCGTGTTGTTCAACATGATTCTTACAAAAGAATAAATACGTGTAGTCTTCAATGCATCAAGTCAAGATTTTCAGGAGAGTTCTATTAACAGCTTCATGCTCCCGAACCTAAATCTCCTCAACAATATACGAACGATTTTAATCAAGTAGAGATCTTTTTGTTGTATGTTTTCGTGCGACATTCCTAGTTTATTCCTAGTTACCTCTGCCAATAGAGACTGGCAAAGCATTTTGTGGCGTCAACTACCTACTAAACCACTAACACACTACTTACCCAATACCGTTATATAGGGCACTGTTTCAGCTCCTCTCTCGCCAACCTTTACATGATCGAACTTTCCGATCAGGAAGCACTTCGTTCTTCTCTCGGGGCTTCAACCATTAAAGCAAACACATACGCTGATGATTTTTAAGTGAGTGATGACACACATTTGGGACTCATCAAAAGGCTAAAGAACTAGAAGGGACTGAGTCATCAACAGGTATGGCCCTGAATAAGTGAATGTTGAACTCGATTTTATTGCTAGAAGGGTTTTGTCCAGTTTCATCACAGCCCGTTGAGCTCTTATTACCCGTCGACACGTTTGCGTCAGCTTTGAATATGCTCTGGACACCTTCGTTAGATGGTATTCACTATCTGACCTCAGATTTTGATCTTAAAAAGTATCCAACAAAGAGGTAAATTTTATCAGAACTTGCTAGACTTTTGGATCCTCTAGGGCTGACATCTCTACTTATAGTCCAAGCCAAATTTTTGTACCAGAGCTAGTGGTTATTAGGAGATGATTGAGATCAACCACTTCACTTCAACAGCACCTTCTCATGAGAGTTACATGAATTTTGCGATTCCTTTAAAAGAGCTCATACCACAGCAGTATACGCAGTTGTTCGAAAAAAGTCCTCTGCTTATCGTCACCTTTTACATACATAGCGCCATGTTGCATCAAAAAAAAATCCTGCAGACTGTGCTTTACGAGGTGTAGCAGTCCACTTGCTGTCTTTGCTTTTGAAGGCCTGACCCTGTCTGGTTAAGCAAGTCCTCTAATTATTTATTGGCCACTTACGTCCACACAAAATCTCTTAACAGACCTGAAGGAGAAGCCTACTGTCTGTCTCACTAATCCTCAAAATCAAACGGATTGGAACATCTATCTTAAATGCTTTTCTTCGATTTACAAGCTTATAGGTGCTTTAGCTTATGTCATTAGATTACAAAATAATACCTTTAAAGGGTTGGCAGGTAAGACACTACTTTTGCACCTTGTTCAGAGCCTTACACTGCAAAATAACCTCGAAAGGGTGTGGAAAACTAGCCATGAGAAAAGGCTGCATCTGTCTCTATAGTGGGATAATGTAATAAGGAACCTTACATCCTTCATTATTCATCTATCACGTAGCTTGGGAAAGCAACATTCTTATATTAATGCAATAAGGGTAGATGTTCGTGTTGGAAACTCAACCCTTACAGAAAACGAAAAATACCCCATAATTCTTCCATCAACATATCACGTTGTTGCACTGCTTATTCAGGATGCTCTTCTTCAGACATTTCATGGCGGTCCATAGATGACTCACAGCACTCTCAACAGGCCATACTGAATGCTTCAAGGGAGAAACTTTATTCAAAGTGTTGTACGAGGTTGTACTACCTGTGCTCGTTATAAAGCTTGAGCCATCTCACAAATAATGGGTTCACTTACACTAGCAAGAGTTCCATACTCACGCCCTTTCACGCACAGGCATTAACTCTGCAGGTTCTATTTTATTTAAGGATTCTCCAGATCATGGAAAAACGGTCCTGAAAGGATATCTTTGCATCTTTATATGTCTGGCTACTAAAGCTACTCAAATTAAAGAGGTGTCTGATTACTCTACCCTAATCTTTCTAGCAGCATTTCCTCGCTTTGGATCACGTAGAGGTCTCCACTGTTACATCGAAGCCCCAGACGAATACTATGCCCTGCTTCAAAGTTTGGACGAAGACTATGCCCTTTTCCTAGTTTTGGACGAAAATGGTGCATTTTACACTAGTTTGATAGAAATAGATTTTACTCTATCCGAGCTTTAGGAGTCCACATCTTCGTCCAAACTCGGAGAAAATAGAATAGTCTTTACCTGGACTAGAAAAAAAAGTACAATTTTCGTCCAGACTAGAAAAAAAAACATAGTCTTTGCCCAGGACGTCGAAAGGACATAGTTTTTGTCCAGGATCGATCAGGGCATAGTCTTTGTCTGAAGCGTCGACATGTACAGTGACAATAGTACTTTCTTGTAAAGAGCTGATTCGGAGATCCACCGATTGTTTTACGAGAACTTGGCTTTGAGACAGCAAGTTACGTCCACCCTGCCTTGCGAGAGAATCAATCGATTTTCAATCCACCACACGCTTCCCATTTCAGTCTCTGCGAAGCTACGGTAGAAGCTTGCAAGTACCACCACTTTTACGATTTTTGTTTTCTTTACCCATTTTGGGAAAAAAGTGGTGTCGACACCTTAACGATTTTTTTCAACAACTTGCTACAAACGGATTTTGTCCAAATCATTTTCTTTGTATTCCCACGATTTTTCTCCTATTTATCTTGTTGAAAAACCGCACTGTACCACGATTTTAAAAAATCAACTATTTTTCGCTCTCATTCCTGTACTAATATTCAAAAATAAGCCTGCTTACAGGGAGCTCTCCATCTACTATCTTAGTGAAATGTAGAACTTGCAATACGCTCATATTACTAATGATTTCTAGCCGTATGTATAGTTTGGAGGTCTTTCTGCTGCACTATGTGGTATATATAACAGTGATACGTAACTGTATCACGTCAACATTAAGCAACTCAGCTTTTTCTGTATTTTTTTTGCTAATAAAAAATGTCTCTGTACAAAGGGAGAATCATATGTGGAAAAAGAAATGGGCAATTCACAAAAGCCAGTACAGTAATTTGAAAAGAAAATAATGCAGAAGCACTCTCTAATTTAAAATGTAAAAGACAAGATTAACAAATATAAACACTGTTTTATAAAATACTTTAAAACAGTACTTAATTTATTTGTATCTATAATTGTATTGACGGTATCGAATTTTGTATTTAAACCATTTCTGAAACTAACCTTTTGTGAAGAGAAAATTCTCGATCCCACACCCGTACCGAGTCAAAATCGAAGGTGTGTCCACTGTTCTTTATATGCATATACACATGTTATTGTCTAGTCATTACTTACGAGCAAGAAAAGATGTAACTTATACAAATTGACTTTGCTCAGTAATATTTTTGTCAACGTTGAATTTGTAATTGTAATAATTTATTTATTTTTTATGAAAACTATGTTTATGAGAAAAAATTTAAAAATTACTTAAGCTGTTGTAATTCTTAAAAGTTTATTTTATATTGTTAAATTTAGAGACTTGAAAAAGACTGCCAAAGTGTAGTCGAAACGTTGTCACGACACAATAAAAATTAAACAGCATTGCCCGTAAAGTTGTTTATTGTCTTTAAAGATTAACAAACTTTTTTTAATCTTCACATCAGATGATATCCAATTTATCATTTGCTCATTAATGTTCGGAAAATAAATTATTAACTAATTTATAACGAAATAGTGATTGACAAAGTAAAATAATATAATAATTTCTTTATCTTAACATTATTTATACTAGTTAGTAGATAGTTAATAAATAGTTAATAAAACGATTATTCATATTTATTGTCATTCCTGAAAGAACTACTTCTTTGGGTCATGTTTTTCAGACGCAATAAAAAAATTAAATTCAAAGAACCCGCGATTTCGCACGCTTAAGGTATACACAATAACAGAAAATCATAACCTATAAACGTACAAGTACATATTTTGAAACGTTATAACATCCAAAAAATTATGGTAAGGTGTCTTTTTCATAAGCTTGTTGCAAAGAGAATACCCAATAATATAAGCCTATACTTTTTTTTCAGCCAAAGTCATTTCCTCGTAAAGAAAACGTGCAACTGAAGGCCATGCAAGTGACTTTTTTATAAGGCCCGCGTTAAATTTTCGAAGTTTGATATTGATTTATTTCAGATTTTGTTTAATAATCAATGCTTTAACTACAAATATAGATCCATAATGACCTTATTTGTAAGACTCCAAAATGTGAAGACTTCAAGTCATTTTTTTAAAAGGTTGAGAGCCTCCTTAAACTCTAGATCCTTTAGCTATCTCAGCTCCAACGACGAAGATCCAGTAGCATTAACGCCTAGACATTTTCTGATTGGTTCAGCCCTAGTATTGCCTCCAAATGTTGAACTGAATATTAATACATGTTGGGTTCCAAGTAAAAATTAGTCCAACAAATACAAAATCATTTTTGGACTAGATGGAGTCAGGAATATCTGTCATAACTTCAGCAATGTAAAAAATGGGTCAAACATCAACATAATTTTATTAGAATATGAGTAAATTTATATAAAATATGTAACTAGTTACATGTATTGTGCGACATAAACACTATGAGTGCAAGATGGTATGTATATGTACTTAGTAGTAACACAGTTAGGCAGACAGAACATGGCCGTTACCATACATGCACGCTCTTGTCGGATCTTTCAGTACAATAAGAGAGTATTTTGTATTTCAATTAAATCTAAGTTATTATTATTAAAAAAAACTGTTTATATATTATTGAGTTTACATTTGTTGATTCTCTAACTCGAAGTAAACATATTCAATATGGTAACTAAGTCCGTGGTTGAGATTGCTTTTTTTAATTTTTACGTGTTGCTTCGGCAGCCCGTGATAATTAACAACCGTGGGTCCAAGTAAAAGGATCAGTCCAACACTTACGAAATGAAAAGTTAGTATCAATCCAACACCTATAAAGAACTTAAGAAAAAGTTTCGTAAAAACAATAAGAAAAGTATTTAGAATAAAGAAAAATCTAGAAGATTCGAACAAAAAAAAAAGAAACCAAAATGGTGGATGAAGTAAAAATTCCGGTGTTTGACGGACAAGATCATGAGTGCTGGAAAAGGAAAACCACAATGATTTTAAAATTAAAAAAGTGTGACGAAACAGTGACTCAAACCAGGGCAAGGGCGTATGAAGAAGAAGAGTAGATCGAAAACGACTTGAAGGCAATCAATGTAATACATAGTGGAAATTTGAATGATCAATTACAGTTAGTAAAGGACAAAGAAACAGCGTACGAAATAATGAAGAAATTCATTGAAGTGTACATAAAACAGTCTACTGCTCTGCAAATTTGTGTAAAAAACAAGTTAGGAAAATTAAAGTCAAAAGACTGAAAATTCAAAGGAACTTCTTACTGAGTTTTAAGTAATAATTAATAACACGAAAAGTGTTGGTGCAAATGTTACTGAAAAAAGAAATTAGACTACATGGTAAAAATGTTTGAATTAAAAGAAAAGGAAGAAAGAAGCAAAAAGAGTTCAAGTACATTTAAAACTGAAAGAAAAAAAAATGGAGCATGTTTCAAGTGTAGAAAATATGGCCACTTCAAGACACGTGGTACGAGAACGAGATAAAGAAAAAATTGATAGAAGCAAGGTGGTACGAAGCAGCAACAAGGCGGGCGCAAACAAAAACAACACCAACAACAACAACAGTGGCAACATCACGGCGGCCGAGGCCAAGATCGTGGAGCTGGTAGAGACTCTTGTCAACATCGTTGGGGAGGTGGTTGGCAGCAAAATAATCAAGGGCATCAAAAGTAAGGTTGAATGGTTACTCGATAGCGGTTGTTCAGATCATGTTATAAATTATGATCGATATTTTTATGAATCTGTTGAATTAAAAGAGTCTCTTAATGTAAAAGTAGAAGATGGAATATTAGGCATCAGTTTAATGTTTATGGTTAAAGTAAAATGAATATAATAAAAAATAATTTTTTTTTAAAGATATAGATCGAAATTTAGTAAGTTACGGTCAAGTAACAAAAGCAAATAAAATTGTATCGGTAGCAAACTTGTCAAAAAATTTTGTTCAAAATGTAAACTTCATTGCGTTGGCTATAAAACGTAATGATATTTATCATATAGCAAGTGAAATTATGTATAGCGAGTTTTTTCTTTGTCATTCAATAAATTTAATGACGAAGAATAAGTTAACAGAAGAGAAAAAATTACATGAGATATTTGGTCACGTAAATTTTAATTTTTTTAAAACAATGTGTGATAAAAAAATGCTTGATATACCCAGAGAATTAAAAAGTTATTATTATAAATGTGGGAATTATAGTTTGTGAAATAAAATAATAATTTACTATTTACTAGTGACAGATCAAGGGCAAAAGATATTTTAGAAATAATACATACCAACGTCAGTAAATCTCACAGTACTACTCCTTTGAATGGTGAGAAACATTTTTTGAGTTTTAATCATGATTATAGTGAAGTAGCTCAAGTTTATTGCATTCAATCAAAAGATCAAGCACATAGTTGGTTTATTGACTTTGTAAGCTTTTATGAAAGTGAGACAAAAAAATATAAATGTTAAGATGTGATAATGGTAAAGAGAATATTAATCATGATAAAAGTTATTTTGCAAGACAAAAAGATATATCTACTGAACCGTGACCACCTTATGTACATAAATTGAATGAAACGGCTGAAAAGTATAATAGGGATATTATGGATATGTCTAGATGTTTACTGAAATAAGCGAGAATACACAATAGATTTTTGCTTATTGACACTAATACTGTTAAAAAGAATAAAAAACTTTTTGAAATCATGTTTGGAGAAAAGTCTAGTATAAAAAATTAAAAAATTTATGGAAGTAGAGTTTTTGTTCGAATGCCTAAACAAGAGAGAGATTTAAAATGAGATAAAAAATCAGATTCAGGAATTTCGTTAGTTTATGAAATTTCGATAAATAATAGAATAGTAGTAACTGATAACGTTAGTGTCATCGAAGATGGCACAGATTGTATTGGATTAAAATCTGAATTTAACATAGTAAAAACTGGTTGAAATGAAAATAAAGTTGAAAACTTAAAGGCGATTTAAATATAAACAAAAATTATAAAAACAAAAATTTGAATTTAAGGCGTTCAACTTGGGAAAAAAGGAAGCTTGATAAATATGGAGGTAAAATTTTTGTATACAGTAAAAACGTTAAGTCTACAAATGCTGAGACATCTGTTTCTTATAATGATGTAATAAATAGAAATGAGTCTAAAAAGTGAAAAAGTGCAATGAATATGAAAATGTATTGCTTAAACAAAAATAAGACTTGAGTTTTTATAAATAAATAAAAAAAAATAAAAACCGTTAGAATTAAAATGGGCTCATACTAAAAAGGCTAATGACATTTTTAAAGCGAGATAAGTTGTTAGAGGTTATTAACAAAATAACTTGATTGATAATATTTGTTCACTAGTAGCAAGACTGCAAAATTTAAAAGTTTTACTTTCTTGTTGTTCTCAACATAATTTCATAATTGAATAGATGGATGTCGAAACAGTATTTTTAAATAGAAAAGTAAAACCTGAAGTATATGTAAAACAGCCACAAAGCTATAAGGATGGCTCTAATAAGGTATTGAAATTAGAGAAAGCGTTATATGGATTAAGAAAAAGCTCAAGAGCTTGGTAGGTACGAATGTTTTGATACGCATTTAAAAAGTTTAATTTAAAAAAAAATGAAAATAATTGTAGCTTATGTGTCTTAAATGACGAAAATAATGATGTTTCTTTTATTATGTTTGTAAATGACTTATGAATTTGCTGTAAAAATAAAGAAAAAATGAATTTTGTCAAAAAATTATTAGGTAAAAGGTTTCAAATAAGACATTTAGGTAGAACAAGTACTTATTTTAAAATTTGTATCAACTATGACTATGAAAATGGAAAAAAGACTCCTAATTAGAAAAACTGTATTAAAACACTAGCAAAGAAAAATAATAATTAAAATTCAAAACTGTATGTAAGTAATATGAAACAAAATTTAAAACTAGACCCTGCACAATCAGCAATCGAAATTTAATTGGAGCTCATTTATACAATAGTTTGTGAACTAGATCTGAAATTAGTTTTGGTATTTATCATTTAAAGAGATTTTTTAATTGTAATGATAGTGTTCATTTAAAATAGGCTTTGAGAATTTAAAAATATTTGTAGTTCACAAAAAATTTTTAATCAATTTCTAGACGGGAATTCACTGATAACGTTGAAAATTGAGATGTTGAGGTTGATTGGGTAGAAGACATTATTGATAGAAAATCAACGAAAGATTATGTCATTTAAATCCACGGGAATGTAAATTATTTGCAACCTAAAAAACAATATAGTGTGACGAAATCCTTGACATTAGCTGAATTTGTGGCGTTCTCGAAGTGTGTAAGTGAATTAAAAAATATAAAAAATTTGTTACTTGTTTAATAAAATTCAAGCTTATGATCCAATATGTATATATATATTACATAGTTTAATAACAAAAGTGAGTCTCAGCTCCCCCCCGCTTCCCACCGTTCCCCATCGATTCACATAGTTATTTGCTTATTTTAACGTTATTTTTGATTAAATTATTTCTAAGTAACCTCCCCCCCGCTCCCTCTTAGCTCCCCCACTACCAAACCCCCAAAAAATACTAATTTATTAAATGTTTTTCCATCATTAATATTGAAAAATATATGTACTTTCGTACCCAAATCATACCTCGTTTTTAGGGTTTTCCAAGTCACTGATTATAGGTCTCTCTCTGTCTATTCGCTCCCCCATACTTACTATATGTCTCTGAATTACCATTACTTGTTTAAGTTAATTGAACTTTTACATTTCAAATCTCTTTCTGGTCCATCTGTTCTTTACCCAAATATAAAATTCTTGATTACCGGAAGACTTTATTTACAAAAAGACAGAACTCAGGAGAAGGTATAATTAAATAGGCAGACACAATTAAGCTTTTAAAACAGTAATTCATTCTGTTAGCTTAATGTTGTGACATTTCCTGTGTCGTATTAACCTATTTGTTCTTTTAAAACTCTTTCCACATTTTTCACATATTTCTTTTTCATGGTTTTTATGAATTAACATACTTCTGTTTACATGTGGCGATTTTCAAAGTAACTTATTTTTTAATTACTAAAAAATTTCTTGCTAAACAATATTTTTAATTTCTGATTAATTCTCGGTTTCAATTTGGATAAAAATTCTTTTCGGATTCTTACGTTTTAATAAAGCAACATATAATTGTTCATAAGAGGATAAAGGTTTTTTAATATACAATCCTAAGGAATCAAATCTCTGTCCTAGTGATTTGTTGATAAACATAGAACATGCTAATACAAATGAAAACTGTTTTCTATAGAAGACAAAAGGTAATGATGATGAAGTGCTAGTATTCAATGTTATTCTAGGAATATAAACTTTGCTTTTTTTTTTTTTCCCGTTATTATGTCTGCTTCTATATTATATTTAAATAATTTTGTTTTTTTTTAATCTTGTTTCTCCACAGAGACCATCTGATATACTTAAAGTTCTTATTTACATTACTGTAGCATTGATTTTTAATTTTTATTCGTGTGGTGGAAGACCTTCTCTGATATTATTAAAAAATTCTATTTAAAAATTAATATTTATGTTATCATTTATTTTATAAACTCCTTTTTGAGTTACGTATTCTGCTGTTGTGAACTAATTATCAGCTTACATTGATAAGTACACGAGTAATGTCGTTATTTTGTCTTCACAATCTGTTAGTGGGGGGTTGGCGCGCAGAGCGCGCAGGGGGGCGTTAGCTCCACTAGTGTATATCTATATATATATACATGTATATTACTATTCATCATCGCCCGTAGGCTCAGACATGACATTTTTTTACACAAGCACAGTGGTAATTAGCCATTGGTGCACCTGAGTTATGACCAGATGTTTATATACCTATTTAAATATCTGGACCAACTCAGTTACATCTATGATCACGTAGACGAAGCGTCAGAAAAACAGTTAATCTACTTTTAAGAATTAAGAGCACAGGCGAAAGGGTGAGACCTGAATGATGACTAGACGATCACCCATCCAAGTACTAACCACGCCAAATGCAGCTTAACCTCGGAGATCGACGAAACTGCAACTCTACCGTTGCACCACCGCGACCACTCCAATATAAATATGGGAAGAATTTTCTCAACTGCCCTAGCACCACCGCAGACAGGCTACGTGAGCGCAAAAGACGACTTTTTCATCTTGTCGTTTGGGCCTGAGAAAAATGTTTTGGAAATCACAAAAGCATCAATTTCTATTCACTTTTTTCTCAGCTTTCTAATGGTGCTATCAGTTTTTATAAATTTTTACTTTATAACTTGTAAAAATGCAAATGTTAGTAAAAATGCGTTAAATCTCATGATGTACAATTTTTAGAATTTTTTGACCATCTAAATCGAAAGATGAGACAGTTATACTAAAGTATATTTAATGAAAAAAGAGGGTTTTTTTGATATGTTTATGTATTGGACCGATAAATTTATAGGTGCAAGTCACACAGCGACTGCTACGCGCCCATCGCCGCTCCTAACGCCGCCACACACCACGAGGCATTACTTTTATTTATTCCGAGTGTAAACGAGTACGCCTTATCCAAACACTGATTAAGGAAAGTTTTGTCTTAGTATTCTGTTGATACTCTTTAATTATAATTATCAGAACATTTTTATTTTCGGTCGTAAGTTGCATTTTTTTTAAATTCTGTCCATTCAGGAAGTAATTTGCGTATAATACGTATTATTATTAAAGTAATCTAAAACAAAGCTATGGTAACGCATCCTTTAACGACAACTATTTAAATGTTATGTTTCACTTTTCATAATCAGTATTTAAGATAGTTGTCGGCTGTAATCCTTTGAATAAAGAGAATCATTAGGTTAACAAAAGTATAGTGAAATTTCCGCAATCGTCGAAAGAAAAATTTTCATTCGTTTAAGATAAGGCTATGAAATGCTTACAGTGTTAAATTTCCACTCCCAAACTCAAAAATAAGGAAAAACGCCATGACGATAAATATCTTAAAGCATGTATCGCAGTGTAAAGCAAATCAAAGAAAAGTTTGCATTGTCGAATGATTCTTTTTTTATGCTAAAAAATACTTCTGAAAATGATAAACATAAAATGTTCCCGAAATTGAAAGGGTGTAAGTTGGCTTTGAACGACTACTGTCAATTAAAAGAAAAGAAAAATAAAGTAAATATGGTGAAGAGTACAAAAACAAATATTGAAATCGTTTTTTGGAAATTCAAAGTGATCAGTAATCCGTTGGGGGCGAAATAAGAGAAAATAAATAAATACAAGTAAAGTGTATTTAAATTTTCTTGCGTTGATTTATTAATGCGCAACGTTTCGCTGACAATATGCGTCAGCCTCATCAGGCTACAAAATTAAAATTAAAAACACACAATGAGTGATCTGGAAGGCTCAAACACAAAATACAACAAACTTTGATGTAAATTGTTACCGCAGGTACGCGAGAATTCGTAAGTTTGGTTGACTTACTCGTCACCTGTCGTGCTATCGACTGAAAATAAATTACAACAACAAGCCAGCACTTATATAGGCGGAGCCGCAAAGGTAGACGGTAAAGGGCGATGAACTCGATCGGGACATTTAAATTTTCGTAGTAAAGAAAGGTATGCTCTATTAAAGGAAAGCGCATCCTCCTTTAGTTGATAGGGCGATCTTACTTGCCAGTACACGTTTTTACGGTGTGAATATTGCTAGGGTAAAAAACCTGTTGATAAAAAACAATTACCCTTGTAACTTTATTAATAAAAACATAAAGGTCAGATTAAAAAGACATAAATATAGTAATCATAACAGAAGCACTACAAACACCTACCATCTCTGCAAAATTGGCATACCATACATTGACAGTAATTTTGAAAAAATTTCAACCATGTTAAAACCCTACAATATTCACACTTACCCTCTTATTAACAATAAACTGTAGCATATCGTCCGCTTAGGAAAAGATACAGCGAATAAACATAAACAGACAAATGTAGTATATAAGTTTTATTGTAAAAATTGTCCTGCGTCATATGTGGGTGAAAGAAAGCGAGCGGCGGAGGTCCGCATTAGTGAACATATGAAAAGTAAAAACTCTGATTCCGTTGTTTGTGCACACCAAATCAATTTTGACCATGAATTCGATTGGCATAACTTTAAAATCCCTGACAAAGAATCCAATTACAAAAAAAGAATTATTTCCGAAATGCTTTATATAAAACTCGGCAAACACAACATCAATAGAAAGAAGGATGTGCTTTTCTTTAATAGAGCATACCTTCCTTTACTACGAAAATTTAAGTGTCCCGATCGAGTTCATCGCCCTTTACCGTCTACCTTTGCGGCTCTGCCTATATAAGTGCTGGCTTGTTGTTGTAATTTATTGTCAGTCGATAGCACGACAGGTGACGAGTAAGTCAACCAAACTTACGAATTCTCGCGTACCTGCGGTAACAATTTACATCAAAATTTATTGTATTTTGTGTTTGAGCCTTCCGGATCACTCGTTATGTGTTTTTAATTTTAATTTTGTAGCCTGATGAGGCTGACGCATATTGTCAGCGAAAAGTTGCGCATTAATAAATCAACGCAAGAAAATTTAAGTACACTTTACTTGTATTTATTTATTTTCTCACATTTCGCCCCCAACGGATCACTGATCACTTTGAATTTGCAAATTCACCGGAGGGCACTGATATATACTAACAAACCATTAAATATTTATTTAATAATGTAAACTCATTACTCCTTGATTGTTAATAATAAAATATCATGTTGTTACGTAACATGTCTACTAGTTACTAAATTTCTACCTACATTTATTAACTGTTATCTATATCATCAAAAAATAAATAAATAAAAAAGTCTTAACATGTGTGGCAGCGTTAGCAGCGGTGACGGGCACGTAGCAGCCACCCGTGCCACGCGGTGACTCTCACCTATAAATTTATCGGTCTAATACATAAAAATATCAAAAAACCCATCTTTTTTTTTTGACAATACTTTAGTAAAATTGTCTCATCTTTCAATCTAGATGGTCCAAAAAATTTTTTTAATTGTACATCATGAGATTTAACGCATTTTTACCAACATTTGCATTTTTATACGTTATAGAGTAAAAATTTGTAAGAAATGATAGCACTATCAGGAAGCTAAAAAAATGCATGGAAATTGATGCTTTTGTGATTTTAAAAAAATTTTTCTTAGGCTTAAATGATGAGATGAAAAAGTCGTCTTTTGCGCTTACGCGGCCTGTCTGCGGTGGCACACAGTCGGATGAAACGGTTTTTTTTTCCGGAAATAAAATATCTCCAAGACGAATAACCCAATCTTAAAGGTCTTGTTTTAACTAACAGCTTATTGAACACATAATATAGAAAAAGTAGTCGGGATTCTAAACATCCCTTTCAAGAGGGTGAAAACAACCCTCAAAGTTGACAAATTCCAAAAAAATTATTTTAAATTGACATTTTTGACTATAATTGTTATAAATCTCCGGAAATTTATTAATGATAAAAAAAATGCGGTACGGGACACACAATGTATAGTGTAAGTATGTTTTAGGGGCTTAAAACAACCCTTAGAGTTGATAAAATTTGAAACATTTTATTTTAAATTGACGTTTTTAAATATAATCATTAAATATCTATAGAAGTTCATCAAAGTGACAAAAAGTGTATTACGGTACACAAAATGGATAGTGTAGGTATGTTGTAAGGGGTTAAAACAACCCTTAAAAATGATAAATTCAAAATATTTCATTCAAAATTAACGTTTCGGCTTGAAATTCGGAATTTAATCCGGCCGATTCTGCACTTCGAATCGAAAGTTTGACTTTAGATTCTACTATTTTCGAAACCAGCAACCCTGAGATGCACCGATCAAACATGTAAAGTTGGTATAATAAGAAATGCTAGTGTAAACTCTTTCTTTCGGTGTTATAGAATTTTTGATGAGTACGAAGCTACACTTTAGGATTAGTAGTTTAATAAGATGCTTTTACTGCTATTTTATTTTTAAAATGCACGTGCTAACTGAAAAATTTTTTAAATTGTGTCCCATTAATTTTAATTTATGTCAATCTTTTTTTATGTGGGAAGCTTTACTAACTATTCACGAACTTCAGAGTTTATTTGATGTATATTATTCGAAGACACAGTATTAACTATGTGTTAAGTATAAAATAGTTAGTTAAATATGAGTATTATAGATTATACATCAATGTTAATGTAAATTGTCCATACAGCTTATGTTTTTTAGAGCTCTGTAGTATGCAGACTAAAAAGGCGTATAATGGCCTTTATCTTTACAAGGCCAAAATTAAGAGTTTGATTGTCGTTTCTTACCTCCAAAGCACCTTCATCCTTACGTTGATTTCAAGATTCGTATATCCGCTCTGATTGGACGTACAAGAAGTCAATTTCAAGTTAATTTTAATTATAAGTAAGTAAATTTTTTACTTTGCGCATATAAGTCTGCATAACAAAAGTCAAAACAAGAAGAGCTAGCTTTTTAGTTAAACACTAACATAGACACGTTAGAATCATTCGGATTATGCTGATTTCTTGACAAGGTTAAAAAAAAGTTCTCAAATTAGTCGGCTACCAAGTGCAATCCTTGACACTTTTATGGTGTATATATAATATACACTTGTTTGTAGAGTCTCTTAATAA
This sequence comes from Copidosoma floridanum, assembly GCF_036245765.1. Lineage (NCBI taxonomy): Eukaryota > Metazoa > Arthropoda > Insecta > Hymenoptera > Encyrtidae > Copidosoma > Copidosoma floridanum. The sequence continues at coordinate 2,469,564 of NW_028321900.1, forward strand.
GAATAACATTTTCGCACAGATATGATATATTTCTGACACGAAGTCATCTGGTAATATCATTACTGTTGCTCAATTATGATTGCCTACTACTCACCACTTGCTTTAACATAGTCCACAGAAACCTTCTCTTTCATCCTTAGTATATTTTTATACATAGATACACTTTTTACCTTTATGTCTGTGCCCACATCGGGTAACATTAGAATAATCGACTCACATAAAAATAAGAAAAAATATACATTGACACTCGTTGGCTTAGACAAGGACAACTTTTGAGGCTTGACCATTGCGTACGAGGAAGCATCATTGCTAAAGGCATATATAATTCTATACCGATCGTTTTTTAATTAACTAATGAGAGCACTGATAATAATTTGATTTTTAGGTCGGCAATGGATAAAACATGAGTTATGTTAAAAAATGACATATTTTGTTAAAAAATAGTTAAATTTATAATGTTACGAATTATTTTTCCTGTCAAGACTTTTGTTTTTTTCACAACTGTATTATTAATGTGTTTAAATTTATAGAATACCCAGGGCTCCAAGGAAAAAAAGGGGTTTCAGGAGTATAAAGTGGTTGATCAAAAAAATTGAAAAGGCTACACAGCACCAAAGGTGGCAGAAAACGTACTGCAGTATCTGATACCTCTAAAACAGTTTCATATGAGCGAGCCCATGACATTATTAAACTGGCAGAGAGTGATATTAATTTATTGAAACTATCTTTACAATTGTGTGAAAAGTGGAGTAACTTGCAAAAAACAGTTAGCCTAAATAATAGTTTTCACAAAATTTTCTTGTCAAACATTCAAACGAATCTGCCATAGCATTTTACCTTGAGAACGATTACAGTAAAAAAAAATATCAAAATTTACGTAAAGATGCAACATCTCGAAACGTCTCCATTTATCCGCCGTACGTTGAAATCCGTAAAGATATGCTTAAATGTTTGCCTGAAGAAAGTGCTGTGTCTGAGAATAAAGCTGTAGTTCCCTTGCAAAGTTTGCTCAACAAGACTGTTGAGTGTCTGAGTGAAGATGTTACACTTGATTGTGAGGAAAAGGATCTGGACAAATTAGTTCTGTTTGTAACCGAAGGATTTGGCAGCTCTGCAAGCCATACTAATGCACATCAGAAGTGCGATAACCCTAAAAATGAAATATACAACAGCGAATTGTCATTATTTGTGGCAAATGTACTACTTTTAAAGCTAGACTGTGGTTCCAGTGGTAAGATTCATTTTTATTTTATAGTATTTTTTATTCAGTATATCTTAATATTATAAGATTAAAAAATCGTTTGCCGATCGGTTAATACTAATGGTTTCATGTAGTATACTTCATGCAGAGTTATCGTTCAATTTTATGCTTGAAAGACTATGTTGATCAATAGTTTCGCAGATAGAAATTTTTTGCTGAATCCCATACCACAAAGTGTTAGATTTTGTCGGCAGCTTCGAATTACCATAGAAATAGAAAATGAAGAGACAATTACCAAAGAATTTTGAAGATTAAAAACCGAAAATTCAAATTTTCAAACACACTCCGTTACTCTATTGAACAAGAAAAAGGACTCAGCAAAGTTCGAAGTATTTTTGACAATGTTTGATAGAAAATGCCTTAATGCGATCATTGGAAATCCAACAACAAGTAAATGTCCCATTTGTTTGTGCTCGAGCCATCAGTTTGGAAATATAACAAATAAGTTTCTACCAAAGACCGTAGCATCGGAGTACGGAATCGGCTGGCTGCATTGTAAGATCAAGTGTTTTGAATATTTAGTACATATAGTCTACAGAAGTACGATTACACCACCTATGTGGGATGTTAGATCCTCTAATAAAGGTTTGTATAATTGTACGGTATATATTGTTAGAATCAGCATTTTGTGTGCATAGTACGGTTGATAAAAAAGCAAACTATTCGGTATAAGATTAAAAAAATATTTTATTAAAATCCAATTTAGTACAACTACCCAAAGCATTTTCTGATAGCACACATGGAAAATTTTGTAAAAATTTTTTTTTATTAAAAAACAGAGTGGTTTCTAAGGTCAACTTTTAGGTACGAATGTATTATCAGATAAATAAAAAAACCATAGACCATATTAAACTTAAGTTTGTTGATACAAGGGTCATTGTTCACTGCAGTAAAAGTTGCTCTTTGAATCAAAATGAGGATAAAAAAATTGTTCCATATTACTATGGCTTATAACAAATTTACATGGATTGAATATAAGTAAAAACACCTTTTTTAAGTCAAGTCGTAGTTTTTCGTCTGAAATAGAAGAACGAGATATCCTGATATGGTATATTATATTTAATAAATCTATTTTCTCTCTGTGCTGTCAGAAATAAAAAAATGAATCCTCAATCATTAGAGTGTTCTATGATAATTTGTATATAAATTCATTTTCATCCTCGTAAATTTACTATAAAATACATAAAACTAATGACATTCTGTAATTCTACTCAGCTATACGATATAAAAGTATGATTTCATTAAATTATTGTATGGCTGGTTTAGAATCATTTCCAGTATAACTAATAAATATTCAAGTAGCATACATACGTACATAGAAAAAAAATGATAAATAATTTCATTAATATAAATTTTTGTATTTTAATAATTGCTTTTTTGTAGAAGAATTTTGAAAAAGGAAAAAGATGATTCAAGAACGAATATACAAATGCTTTGATGTTCGCGTTGATCAAGTAAAGCAAGGTTCTGGAACCACTAATACTGGAAATTCAGCACGAACATGTTTCGATGACCCCAAAAATTTCGCAAAGTCACTAGAGATAGACGAACAATTAGTAGAAAATATTACACTAATTTTATTGTTGTTTGATTTAAAAAATGAAGTGGATCTAGAGAAGTTAAATAAGCTGCGCCAAGATACATACAAATCACACAACGATAAATATGAATGGATTTGTATGAGCCCAAGTGTTCATAAGTTATTAATGCACGGCTGTGAAGTTGCAAAAAAATGACCTTTGCCATTACTTTTTTTTTCTGAGGATGCCAAGAAAGGATGGCACAAAATTTATCGAAAAAACTTTATATTACACGCTAGACAGAATAGCCGAAAGGCGAAGCGGCAGAATACATTTAATAGAGCACTAAGTATGAGTGACCCCAAATTATCTTTGTACTACATAAGCGATCGTATCAAGCAGCATAAGATCAAACAATTGAGCAAAGATGCTGAAAATTACTTGAAAAATAAATAAGTACGGCTGAAAAATACCCTTCTTTATTATCATTATGACATCAAGAAATTTATGTTCAATGACAGTTTTTGATAAGTTGCTTTAATAATTTTTTTTTTTTTCAAAATTTATTAAACAATAAATAATCGCCCACAAAAGCATCGTCATTAGTATCTGGAACAGTATTTATAATTTGAATAAATTTTATCTGGCCCAAATGCAACTACATTATTTTTTTATATTGCTTTACTATTATTTATTGTTGGGCGTACATTGTGAAAGGATTATGAAGTAAATACTGTAAATTTTTATACCACGCAATCTTACATTCACATAACATATATTTTTTACTTAACGAAAAAGATATAAAGTTTGGTGATAAGGCAGTTTTAGCCAACAAATGTTATGGTTAATCTGTCGCCACATTTAATTAGATAAATCTTGCAATTTGCTATAAAAGATACAAGTGCCTAAAGTATCAAGTACGATTAAAAAAACATGCTTTAAATAGAAAAATATGAATAAAATGTGTATATTTTTGTAAATTTTTCTTGCAGGTATGTAATAAATGATAAGTTTGTGAATATCGCTGACGAAAAAAGAAAGGGTGAGGACGTTTCTGACGAAAGCGTGGACGAAGATAGTAGTTAGCTTGAGTCAGAAGTTGATTCTATTAGCAATGATGAAGAATGATCCAAAAAATATGTTTTACAATTTTTTACGAATAAATAAGGTATAATACATTAAGCTGTGTACTTTAAAAACCAACTTATATAAAACGTAAGCATTTCTTTGGTATACACGTTTTATCTTATAATTTAAAAACTTAAAAAGCTAATTCTTCATTAGTATCACTTATTTCGCTGATCTATTTATAAAAAGAAATTCATACCAAAAAAGTTTGTATCATGAAAACTTTCTAATAGAATAGTTTATTTTTTTGACTTTCATCAGAGTTATAACTTTAACAACTCTTAAACTGTTTAGAAAAATGAGATCTAATTTATTTTTTGTCAAATTAAAAAAAAAAACTACTTGAATCTTTTATTTTCAGACCATTTTCCAGTGTAGTTGGTACGTATACAAAAATCGAAAATTGATGAGTTATTAACTTTTGAGTTTTTGATATATTTAATGGCTGTTAAAGTCAATAAATTTTACAAATTTTTTTTTACTATACATGCAGTTAAAGCATTGGTAAAACAGATGGTTATTTGCGTATGTACAGTTTAAATTTTTTTACTTTTGATTTTTCCTGTATTGGTTAAATCTGCTTGGATGTACTAAATGAATATTCTGTGTACAAAAGTATAATATCTACTTTTTTCGTAAAAAATAGTAATTCCTTGTGATTGAAACAATACACTTAAATATAGATTTGAAATTTGGTCCTTTTAGAACCTTCAATGGTTATTATCTTGCCTCATGTCTTTGTTTTATAATAAATTCTGCATATTATGTAATAATATAGATTAATGGCTGACTTAGACCAACAAATAAGTTTTTGTTCCCGATTCTTCAGAATCATAGAAGTAATATTTAAATGAGAAAAAAGTGCTCTTACATTTGCAAATTATTATTCTAATTTTATATTTAAATATTTTTAAAGGATTGTTGTTACCCTCTTACGTCATTTTTACTCTAAACGAGTGTATATTATTCAAACAAACATACGCTTAGTTCCCTTAGTTAAATAATTAATGTTTCGTACAATTCCTTTAATTATAGCCCGTTCAAGATTGTTATGACCCCTTACACTATACTTACATCATGCATTGTGTGTACTGTGACGCACTCCTTGTCTTTTAACAAAATTTCAACAGATTTTTAACGATTGTAGTAAAAAACATAATTTTGAAATGAAATATTTCGAATTTTATTAACTCTTAGGATTTTTTTAACACCTTATGACATACATGCACTATCCATTTCGTGTACTGTTATACACTTTTTGTCACTTTAATGAACTTCTATAGATTTTCAAAAATTTTATTTAAAAACGTCAATTTAAAATAAAATATTTCAAATTTTATCCACTCTAAGGGTTGTTTTAACTCCCTAAAACATACTTACACTATTTATTGTATGTCCCGTACCACATTTTTTTCTCTTTGATTAATTTCTAGAGATTTATAACAATTATAATAAAAAATGTCAATTTTGAATAATTTTTTTCTTATTTTATTCATTTTGAGGGTTATTTTAACACACTACATCATACCAACACCACCCATTGTGTATCCCGTATAACATATATTGTCTTTTTAATAAATTTTCGGCGATCTATAAGAATTACAGTAAAAAATGTCAATTTTAAAGAATTTTTTTGGTAATTTGTCAACTTTGAGGGTTGTTTTCATCCTCTTGAAGGGGATATTTGGAATCTGGACCACTTTTCCTCTATTATGTATTAAATAACCTGTTAGATCAAAAAAGACCATTAAGATTTATTAATTCGTCTTGGAGATATTTTATTTTCGGAAAAAAAACCCGTTTTGTCTCACTGTGTGGCGCTGGGACAGTTGAGAAAATTTTCCCCATATACATGAAGACAATTCATGTGCAAGAAGTATAGTTAGGTGTGGGACTTTTACGTAAAAGTTAAAATCCATTTGAACTCATTATCACTTTGTAAACGAAAGTTATGCGAAACACGAAATTGGTATTGTAAGTTAACTCAGAAAAAGATGTAGCATATATTTTTAACAATAACCAAAATTGAGATTGTAACATAAATTTAAGGAGACGTGTTAGAATATGAGTTAATTTACATTAGATATGTTACTAGCAATACTTATTAAACACTATGAATGCAAGATGATTTGTCTGTGTACTTTATATTATGATACAGTTAGGCAGATAGAACGTAACCGTAGCCGCGCACGCACGCTCTTGTAGGGTCTCTTTGTACAATGAGAGAATTATTTGTGTTCCAATTTAATCTAAGTTTTTATTGATAAATAGACTTGTTTATAAATTAATGAGTGAACATTTGTTGATACAGTCCCTCAAAGTACATATATTTAACAAACGTATCAGTTGGACATTCAGTCCTTGTAAAGAACGGGGTGCAACCCACTTTGAAATGGCTCATGGGTCGTATTTACCAAACCTTTTCAGGGGTCAATGGTCTCTGCTGAGTAGATCTGGTTCGTACCTTCAAATCACAGCTTCACTGACCCGTTAGAAAGCTGGTATTACTATCTGTTTCATTTACTTACCAATACGAGAGGCAGGTACGTCCATTTATGTTGGGCTGAACAACGCTATCGTCGTAATAAATCAGCTAACTCTTATCAAAAATTAACTTTATTATTACAATTTTATAATTTATAATCATTACGTAGATTACATCAGCCAAAGCTTTTACTTAATTTTAGTGGCGCATCAATTGTAAAACGTGGTTAACATTAACGTACTTGAGAAAGAACTAACATTAGCTTTTCAACAAAAATTTAATGTGACATTGGTGAGTGGTATACAAGGTGACCATTATTATCTTAAGCCTTGGGTTACTTTAATTTTCTAGTTACGTACTTGCCAGCTAACTGCGAAGCTGATGAAAGTAACGGCGTGAGTAGCACAGGTGTCAGAGCTCTTATTGTCACTCTCCAAGCAAGTCATAAAAATAAAAAGCGTTTGATAAGTGGAAATACCAAACTTTATTTTCTTGATAATAGTGTTTAACCTGGTAACGTCGTTATAATTTTGAAGTGTCCGATCAGTACAGCTAGATAAGTAATTTTTTAAAAACAATTTAAAAACTTCAAGGGCTCAACTAAAGTGCTCGTGCTTTAATTAAGTTCCACTTCTCTCCCTGTCTCAACCTAGTGCCAGTGTGCTCAATCCAAGCCCACTCTAGTAAGACCCTTGTCTTACCAATTTAGTTACATTAGCGCCAATAGCGTAACCAAATCACAATATTGCCTTGGTTGTTAAAAAATATTGTGTTATTAAATGAAAACAACATGTAAGAGACTTAACAACGAATGTATTTTTTTTTTTCAAAGAAAAATTTCATAATAATTTTACTAGATTGCTGTTAAGAAGTTCATTATGGTATTACAAAACAAATGTTGCCTTGGTATATATATATATATATATATATATATATATATATATATATATATACACATAAATGAATAAAAACTGTTTTTTAATTTCAAAATTTATATTCGTAAATGACTCATCTGAAAAAAGTAAGTATTGAAAAAAAAACCGTGGATAAATATGAGTTTTTCAATTATACTGCAATGAAAGTAGTAGTTTTCAAGAATTTTTTTCTACACATTACCTCTAAAGTATAGTTTTTGATACTGTAGTAGTAAAATAGCAATAGTTATCAATGTAGTAGTATTTTTTTGTGAAGGGAGGAGAAACACATTGACGCTCACTGCAGAGTGAGCGATTAGTAGTACTCCATGAATTATTTCTAAGGCCACCAATACCTACTAAAATTTTATGCCACATGATTTTCGTTCCACTCTGGAACCATACTACGATTACTTAATGATAAAGCCACTAGAAATATTATCGTATCTCACAGCATTCGCGAGCAAGCTCGCCACTAGTTGCTAGAATTGCCAATTCTTCCTAGTTCTGGAATGGACTCAGGCTCTCTGAGAACTAGTACTCGTATCTAGATTTGCTATGTAGGCTGCATTTTTTTCAAAAACTCTTAAATGCTTAGTGCTTTCCCTAGCTGATAAGTAAACGTACTTAGCACAGCGTGAAACCACATTAGCCTAGCCTCCTTTCAAGAGTCTTACCTCTTTACTCTTGCCATGTCTGGGCCTTTTCCTGGACACTTACAGCGCTCTTTTATTTATCAAGCATGCTTCAGTGTAAGTTTTGTGGTTTATGTCCCCTGTCTTGTAGAGAAAAAAACACGCATGGGTCTCGTAAACTTTTTTTCTGATGGTTACATCTGCCACACCAGAAGCACAACTTTGATTTATCAACTTCTTTACGTTTTAGTGAGACATGACCATACTTCAGGCGTCTAGTAATGATAAGCCTTTTTAAACACAACAGGAAACAAATCCAACTTTGATCCTGCTGACGTGATCTGCCTGTTTTGCAATATTATCGTTGATACATGAATATTGCACATTTCTTAGTCTTTATTTTATGTAATTGTAATGAAGTACTTTTTTTGAGGTTCTAGCTTTTTCTACTTTAGTTCAGTTTAATAATAAGAAGGCTGCTTTAATTTGATCATTTAATACTTTAGCTGTATTTAAGAACTTTTTTACTTTTTTTTAGCTAAATTAAGCAGACAAACAATCTAATTTTGTTCTTCCATGGCTCTTCGACTACAGTATTGTACAGAGGCAGAAAAAAAATGTCTTTAGTTTTCTACTCGAAGCCTTTCCCCCCCCCCCCCCAAAAAAAAGTCTCTTAGACGTGCAGCAGCCACCCAGGCTTGCACCGGATTAGAACTGATAGAAGATTACCTCAGTGAAGTGACCATCTGGAATACTATGTTTTAAACAATGTTTTTCATAGTAAAATAATTTGTGGCGTACGAAACGGTATGCGTCAGCACTACCCTTTTTTTCTAAAATAAAATTTTTGGAAAAATTTAAAATCAACACAGCAACCGTTATGTTGCTAGAAAAGAGAGCTACTTGCTTGAGCGGGCAGAGAGTCGCCAGTCTTTCTCAGTCCCTTCAGTGAAGAAAGCCCTGACGTTGTGTACCAAGTGCAAGAGTAGTGTTTGTATATAGTAAATAGTTGCATGCATACCACAAGTTCTCCAGGAAGACAAGCAACAGGCATAAAAACTCATGATCAAAACAGAGGACCAAACAAAACAAACGGGCAAAAATACTATAGAGTAAAGTGCATTACTTCGTGTCCTCAGTAGTAGTAAGCCTAGATCGGTCAGCCCACCACATCCTGTTTCTTTACAAGAGATACAGTCATGTCAGATGCAGTTACCCAGCAATACCTAGGACTTATCCTCCAGCTTCATACACTGCCAGGGTCTTACGCTAGCCAGAGAAAGACACCGCGGTTCAACACCAGGAATTGTTTGTAAGTATGCCTGTGTAAGTTTGGTGTCCATGTAATGGCTATAACTGTGAATAATGTTGTAACCATCAACTACTTCTGTACACGACTAATACTTAATTTTGTTGGCCCTTCCTAGAAATTGAAATTTCTTGGTGCCTCTTGAATCGGAGACGTAATTCCTCAACTGCCATTAGGGACGCACTAGTTGTAGAGAAAATATTAAAAAAACATCACTGGAGATCTTTTGTAACTGGTAGTTGTTGCATTTTATTTTTCTAGAAATAGTCAACTAACATTACAGCTTCCATGTTAGAAGAATCGTTGTTACTTAACTACTTTAACCAGATTTAAATTCTTCAATTTTTCGTTGATAAAAAGTAAAGCTTAGAAATCATCCATAATGAATATAAAATTTTTTAACTATACTACTCTTACAGAAGTTGTTTTCATAATTTCTTTATCTACAAAGATTTTCAGCATGTTAACGTTTAAAGAGTTGTAGAAGTAGTTTCTTATTTTCATTTTGTTCTTTTATTTTTTTTGTGTAGGGAGGAGAAATGCGTTGATGCATACCGCAGGGACAGCAGTAGTGTGGGACAACTCAGTTAATTTTTTTTTTATTAAAATACTAATACCCACTAAACCTTCCCATGCAACGTGGCTTTAGTTCCACCCCGGAACAGCGTTAGCATTATTTTAGGGTAGATCTCCCATGGAGATCATCGTATCTCACATTAGCGAGCATGCTCGCCACCAGTTGCTAGAAGTGCCAATCCTCTTGAGTTCTAAAAAGGACTCGGGATCCCCAAGAACCAGCACCTCTTTCTGGCTCTTTTTCGTAGGCTGCATTTTTTTCAGGCGCCACTATATGCTTTATGCTTTCCCTAGCTAATAAATAAGTGTACCTAGCGCAACGTGGATCTACATTTGTTTACACTCTTTTAAGAAGTTCGGCCTTTTTACTTTCGTGCCACTTGGGCCATTCTCCTGACGTCTATTAACACTTGTCTGAAGATTCGGCAGTTTTCACTACCAACTCCATGTTTTGTGTCTTATGTCTCGCAAAGGAAACATCATAATGTACTACTGTATTTTTTTTGCTGTGATTGCAGCTTCCGTATTTAAAGTACAGCTTTGATCGGTCTTCTTCTTTGCAGTCATGGAATACATGTCCATACCCTAAACATTTAAAGCACTTTGTAACAGCTAGTCTTCTTTTGACACGGCACAAGATGCATCTGATCTAGACCAACTTGCGTGTTTGATTTCCTTGGCAACTATTTCGTCAAGGGTTACTAACGCTATTCTCCGTCCGTCATCATTTGCTATGAGAAGTTAAATCCTTAGGTCTTGGTTCCTGCTTCCAAGAACTTTCCAAAGTTGACTGCTTATTATTTCTTTTTCTTTGACGATACTATGCAAATCACGGACTTTGAGCGTCGTTTTTCACACAGTGGTTATCGTCTTTTCTTGGCCAGCTACTGACATTATTACATTTTTTATAAAATTCGTATTATCTTTTACTCTTTTGGCTTTCAAGAGCTGGTCTCTTTTCTTGATGGTAACCAGTCTGGCTTTTTTCTTTTTTCCCTGTTTCAATCTTTTTCCTGGCTTCTTCTAATGGAGCCTCCCTCTAGAAAGGCAAGCTCACCTTGCACCTGGTTGATCAAGACGCTTACATTACTCTTGGCCGACGTTATTACGTTAGTGTTATGACCGGACTTGTTCAGAGTATGGTCTTAACTGTTTTATTTAAGTGTCATTCATGGATCCCTTAGGATTCAGCTCGTGAGCTTTATTTGTTCTTTTTAATTGAATAATAATCTTTCTTTAAACAATATGGGTAATTTTAATGATTGTATTTCTTTATTTAAGCAATTTCATAATAATTTGTTCTGTTAAATACAATTTCATCGGGTTACATTGACAAGGTGCAGTGTAAATTTTATTACTGATAAATAACTTGTATCCATCACTGATTGTTGTTACTGCTGCTTCAGAGTTCCGTAATGCTTCGTGCGGTAACCTTCAGTGTTTCCTTAAACTACACGAATGAATTCGTGGCCCGTAGGATGTTGCGATTTCTGCTTTCTCTGCTATCGCCAAAACCACTTTCGGCGGCCCACCTTTGCTGTACCTCGCTCTTTAGCGTAGTCCGATACTATTGATGTTCTCTATACGCACTTAAGTTGCCTCAGCCAACACGTTATGCCTTACGTGTATAAAGTACTTACGAGTCGCTAGAGTCAAAAGTGGACTAAAACTTTAGAGGACAGTTGACAAATGTAAAGAGAGCAATTTTTCCTCTTGGCGATGCGTTTTTATGGCATCAGAGCAAGTAAAAGAGGCCTTTGGTTGAATTAGGTCTACCAATGAGCCATGTTCTTGCAGACTGCGTTGACAGAAAAACAGTAGGCTTGCACGATGATGTTACATGTTATGATTTCACATATTAGGAAATAACAATTATACAATTGTGACAGTAAGTTTACAAATTTCGAAATCAATCTTTCTGGGAATTGTACAATCAATTTCGAACATAATAAAGTAATGTGTAAATAAAGTAATGTAAAAATTTAAAATTAGTATGCATAATCAGAATAGCAAAATTAATGAGCAAGTAACTATTCATTTATACATACAATACGCTTTATTTATTCATATATACATGCATTCTTACAACGAGGCTAGCCGTATTCTATGTCAGCATATTATGAAGCATTTTCCTTAAAGCTAATACACACACGCGCACACATGAAAGACGTACGAGCTCCTCTTGTAATATGAGCTTGTTTTATATTTACAATACGTCTTATTTGAATTTGACGGACGGATAGCTTTTAGTTATAATATAATTCTTATCACCTTGGGATGTAACATTAGCTAAAAAAGCTAAGTGCTTTACCCTTACAAAGTAATGGCTATTGAAAGATTATTTAACCTTGATGATAACCTCAGACCTCTTGGTACCACACCAAAAAAAACTATCTGTGGGACTGACGACAGCCAGTTAGGTTTTTACCGGATCGAAACTGCTAGCAGATTCTCCTTAGATAGGTAACCACCTGGGATACTTGTTTGACATAGACGTTCTTTATTGTGGCTAAATGGCGAGTTAAGGCAACTACTACCATTTTATTTTTTTTTTTTTAATTAGTATCTAAAAAGGGTTTAAATCAGAGTAGCAGCACTCTCCGTTACTACAAAAAGACGCTACTTGCCTGGAATGGCTGGGAGTCACCATTTTCTCTCAATCATACCAGCAGATACCGTCTCAGCATTGTGAACCAATTGTGAAAGTATTGTTTGTATGATCCCAATGCTCAAGTAGGCATATTACAAGTGCCCTGAGGAGACGAGCAAGAGACACATAAATCCATAACTAGAGCAGAGGACCTAACAGAAGAGGCTGGCGTAAATACTGCACTAAGAAAGTCCATTATGTAGCCTTACCAGAGGTAGTAAGTCTAGATTAGTCTACCTATCACATCCTTTTTGTTTACAAAAGGCACAGCTGTATCAGATGCCATTACTTGGTATTATCCAGGCCTCACTGTCCAGCTTTTTCTATTGCTAGGGCTCCACGCTAACCAAAAAGATACCGTTGGTCGATTCCTAAAACTGCCTATAAGTGTAACTGTGTATGTTTAGTACAAGAGTAATACCTGGGTCCAAGAAAAAAGTTGTAACAGTTATTCTGCACCAGGAATAATAGTTGTTTTTTTTTTTTTTTTTTTTTTTTTTTTTTTTTTTTTTTTTTTTTAGTGCAACGAACAATTTCTTGATGCATACGCCAGGGACCCCAGTAGTGTGAGACTAAGTGAGTTTTTAATAAGACCTCTAATATTCACTTCCTCTCTCTTTCTCCCTTATGCTGCGTGGCTTAAGTTTTACACCAGAAGCGCGTTAGCATCACTTTAGGGTGGAGCCACCAAGAAGATTATCAAATCTCACAGATTTAGTGAGCAAGATCGCCACCAGTTGCTGAAGGTATCAATCCTCTTAAGTCATGAAAAGACTGGGGATCTCTGTGGCAGTTATTCTCTAGCGTTTTTTTTATACGCTGCGCTTTTTGAAAAATCCACCGTACGCTGGATGCTTTTCCTAGCTAAAAAGTAAATGAACTAAGTGCAGTTAAGGTCTGTATAAGCATGTTATCATCCTTAAGATTTTGACACTTTAAGCGCGCCCTGAATGAGCCTTCTTTCTGACTTTATCTAGCGCTCGTCTGAGCGTCAAGTAGTTTTTATTGCCAGCTTCATGCTTTTTTTTTGCTGTTAGGCAAAGTAAACATCTTTCTTAACTGAGGCCTATAACTTGGATTTATTTATCTCTTTACAGTCACGTAACACATGCCCATATCCCAGGTATCTGTAACATCTTATTACCGCTCTTCATTTTTGGATTCGGCAACTTACAAAGCAGACTTTTAGTCAAACTACATTTTCTGCTAGTCTTGCCATAGATTTGTCTACTGTTATTAGCACCATTGTCTGCCCTCCAGTATTACGTTTCAAATGGTCTACTTTGATTTCAGTGCTTTGTTGCCCAAAAGTCTTTCAAAAATCATCTTTATCCACTTTTTTTTCGTCAACGGCAATCTTGTCCAAGCAAAAATTCGCCTTTATTGATTTGAGCACATTAGTGAAAATCCGTCCTTGGTCCAACTTAACCAATACTATTGTTGTTGTTTCTATTTTATTTTTCTGTCCTTTTTTGCTATTCAAAAAAATCTCTTGAATTTGGTCCACACCTGTTCTCTTTTCTTAAGAATGCAGCTTTTCTTCCTTTTCTAGGGCAGTCTAAAGAACTTCTATTTCTTTTACGTGCTCTGTTTCGTTAAGAGTAAAGCTCAGAATTTTCCTCTGAAAATGTCAGCAGAAATTGTACCTTTTATGTTTCTGGATTCGAAAGAAATTGAAACGCTCTTTTCAGGATCTATAGGGCTCTTCTTTAGCACTGAGAATGTCATCTCTAATAATTCCTGCCAATTTAAGGTGTTTAAATGCATCTTTGAGGCTATCTTTAACACGTTTTGCCAGGCTACCTTACTTATGGTTGATAGCTTTGGGCGCCATCTCAATCTCTTTTGTTGTAGGTTAAAGTTACTGAATCTCTTTATTCTATTTTAATTTTAGTTTTACACAATTTATTTCCATGGAGGAAAGCTCACCTTGTGTCCAGTTGCTAAAGACACTCACATCAATATTCCGGCTTACGTTGCTACTGAAGCTCAAAAAGCTTGATGTTCTACCTTTATCCAGTGAGGGCAATCTAAGGTTTAATAAATCCTGCTGACTAATTAAGATAACTTTGTGCCCTTCTTATGATCTGCAAACACTACAAAAAGCACGTTGACATAACGTTGTTATTTATTTTATTCAAAAAAAGAATTTGTGAGATTAAAAAAAAAAAAAAAAAAAGTTATTCTTTGAAGCAGTAGCTACCTCATCAACATGTAAGGTATCAAACAGAGATTTGATTTTAATAAGATTGTGAGATCACTTATGATCTTTGAACGTTTTTAACAATTTAGTTCTATTTGAATCAGAAACTTCAAATGATTACAGAAATTATATTTTTAGATTTAAGACTCACTAGTTTGAAAAATTACGAAGTAATTACTAGTTGTTACAGAAAATCTACTCACTTAGGACGTTAACTGAATTACAATTTTAACCATCCGTTAACTTTGTAAGCACCAAAAATTGCGATTATTTATACTTTAATAGATTATAGTGATGTATTATCTTATAAAAGATCTTATAAAGAAGACCTTAAAAATTTTTTAAACTTTCTATTAGATACTACTTATTCTTCCAAATTTATTGAAAGATAGCGTCTTCATAAAATTAATAATTACAATGAGCCAGCTTTTACTCCTGTGAAAATATAATATTAATCATGTCTATGGCATACCTGTCTTGCAATATTTTAAACGATTCCATTTAATTTTAACAACGATTTTTAATCAGAATAGAATCACGGTTGTTCTTAACTGTGTGTAAAAAGAAAATAAATTTGTGAAATTGGGAGAATACCCAACCTTACAATACTTCCATATTATACATATGTCAATCTTCTACAATACTTAAAATAAGGATGAATGAACATTAAAATGGTTGTAAGCATTTCAAAGATGTATCAGCTTTAGTAGAACACATTATTTAGACTATACTCACCTGTAACTCTGATAATGTTAAGATTTTTTATACAGATAGTAAAAATTACTAATTCTTGTTCTTAGAGATGCTATATGTACATTCAAACCATCACAACATTAATAGAACACAAGATACTAACAGCCTAAGATCTTGTTACACAGTTAGTAATGGATCAAAATATCTTCTGCGACATTTTAGAATACTCTTAATTAAATAAGAAGGTGACATCTATTTCGGCAGTTATGTTATTGTCATTGTCAAAGTAGCTGTCAACTGTACATTTTACATAAAAGTATTGTGAACATGACAAAAGTTGTTTTATTCCATTGGTAATCAATTCATTTATTATTATTTTGTGTATCTAAAATCTTTCACCAACATCTAAGCAAAAATTGAAAGAAATTTATAAAACGTTGTTATAAAATATTGTTTACTTCCAACTAATTAAATACGCAACTCACCTTCCCTCAGTCGTAGGTTTGTATTTAAATAGTCATTGACTGGTATTCGCTGGTGCCAGTTTCAATATGTGTACTCACACAAACTGCAATATCTACATGTATTATGGTTCAAGCTTATATAAGAGGCCACGTGGTTATTTCAATTGTATTTGACGTTGAACTACGTAACATATTACCTAGCAGTGTTGGGGGCTGCTACTGTCAGTTTTTTTACTTTGCGTTTGTTGTGTTAATTATAAGTGTATTATTATAATTTTAGATTTGTTCCTGATGAGGACGTTCAATTCATTAATTTTGTACATGTCAAAACTTTCGTTTGTGGATAAAAAAAATAAACTCAATAGAATTACCACTTGAATAAATTTTTTAAATTATATCTCCTGGTATCACTAAAGCTATTAAATTGTGTGTAATTATTTTTGTACGGACCTTATATGCACTGGACATAGTTTTTGTATTGGCAACTGTAAAATTAAACTTCTGATACAATTAAATCCACATATCTGATATTCTATACACTACTTAGATACAAATATTTACATTATTAACGATGAAGAATGTTTTCCATACAAAATGTATATACTTTGAGTCTTGGATAAGATATGGCCTTGCAACCATTAAAAACATCTCAGAGTATCCTGAAATTGTTTATCCTTCTCTTCCCTACCATCTTGCTTACGCCAAAGGTATGTAAATGCATATCGCATACAAAATTTATATTCTGCGATACCGGCGTCTGTACGTAAGATCATTGGAACAGCGACACTTATGAGTCTTGACAATAACCCAAGACAAAACGTTTTAAAACTCCTTTAGTTATTACTTCTTTTTCCTCAAATTTTGCTGTGTATACTAGAGCAACCCAAAAAGTTAGAATTATACAGTAAGAAGCTTCATTATGAAATATATAAAATACCATCATATGTCATTCGATGCCTCACCCCTAAGTTTATCAATGATTCTAAATTTCTGTAGATCTAAATTAAGACACTTTGTCCTCGAGTAGTGATCCATTCAGCGGTAGTCTTATAAAAGTTACTCGCTTGATAAGGCAGTTGGAATTCCAGATAGCAAAAAAAGATCGAAAGGAAATTTCTCATTTCGCAAGCAGATTCAATGAATTCTTTAAGAACTTTCAATTTGACCCATAAGAACTCATTATAAGTTTCTAATTTCATCAAGTTACAATTCACCAACTGAGATCATAAACTGCTCTCAAATAGTTATTATTCTGTACATAAATAAAAGCTTCGATAAAGTGATATATGAACTTACAAGACAGAAAAATAAATTTTTTTTTAACTTTGTCAGAACCTCTAATCGATTACAATTGTCATAGGATGCAATTAAGTGAGCAAAAATCATTCATTGTTTGTTTCATATGAAACATCACAATTACATCATTTAGATTACGTGCATTATAGTAATGCAAATACGTGCAAGGTCACCTTCTCTGAGCCCCTTTGTTCGATAAGTGTGGTGTACAAGAGAGAATGGTTTTGTTGATAAAGGCGAATTATAAAGAGATTTTTGCATTGTAACTTTCCTTAAAAAAAGAAAGATAGTATCAAATTTCTACTGATTAAAACAAACCAAGACCAGGGAGGTTCAGCATTAGGCTGTATACTAGGGTGTCCGTTATTTACCAAACGTTGTTTTTTAATCATATGCTCCCTTCAAACTCTTCGTCACATCCCAAAATATCAATCCGTACTATGAAACTCCAAAAAATCTCGAGTTCACATATGTCACAAAACACAAAATGATTTTCTATTTAAATAGCATGTTATTTACATGGACACTCATTTTGTGTTTGATGGCATATGTTGACTCAAGAGTGTTCAGAGTGTTATAGTACAGATTTTTATTTTGGGATATCAAGAAGAAATTTAAGGGGTACTAAAAAAATTTTGTAAGCCACGGACATCCTACTGTACACGCTTATGGGACGATATGTAGGCGGGGTTTTACTTAAACACTAGAGCTTGCAAATTTTCTAGCGGTGAGTCAGTATGTCTGTCCATTTCTAGCTATACGTTTTAATGTAGTAGTAAACATACTGGTAGACAGAGGACGAAGCTGAAGGGCAGTGTACCAAAATGATGCTAAAACTCACGCACACTACTTGCAGTCGAAGCTCAAAGACCTAACAAACACAGCTCGAAAATATCTAAAAAGAGAGTGCTTAACCCTACATAACCTATTACGATTAGATTTTTCATGATATTAGACAAGGACGATACTCCAGTATAAAACCCCTACAATAAAACCCTCATTAACAAAACAGATTCACATGCTTTTACGCTACATTGCACCTATGGAAATTAGAAACCCAAGTACATACAATGATATGTACTTATGATCCTGTGGTACAGCGCAGCGTCAGTCACAAGCCTGCTCCATGATTCAACCTCCAATTGAGAGCTCAATTTAAGATTCACGATAGACTTTACAAGAAGACGAGGAGAATACAGAGTGCCCAGAAGTTTGCAGAGTATCGTTGCACGAGAGACCAATTACAGAAAAATGTAGCAGTGGCACGGGATAATCATCTGCAGCGTTCACTTAAGGGTTTGCGTGACTCTGTGTCTTGCCGGAGGCTCTAGCGCCAATTCGGTTTGCTGAATGGCACCTTTGATTCTCCACTAACTCATATTTCACCTGAAGTACGTCAAATGTCACGTCATTTCTCTGATATCACCTGCGTGCGCTCGCCTTATAGTGTCAATGAGCTCCAGAATATTTTGGCTGCCACTCCGGCCGATGGGGCGAGTTTTTCCTTTCAATCTGTATCATCTTTGGAGATTCATTAGTCCATAGCCACTTGAATGGTGAGAACGAAGGTCCGTAGTTTTAATAGTTTATTATTATCTTACTTTTGTAATTGTTTGTATATTACGGTTTCCTTTTTAATGTCTGTTTTTAATCAATCATCCACTGAGATTTTCTGGCCAGCTAGCACTAACAACGTAAGATCCATTGCAAACCTAGACCATTTTGCAAAGTATTTGTTGTGATAGTTGCACAGAGAGCTTCCTCATATTTAAAGAGTCAAAATTTTCTCTCATTAATGAAGTCTGGCTTTACACGCTATTATAATACGCACCCAGCATTTCTGAGGATCACCAAGGATGTTCATCGGTATGTAGCGCGCTATGATTACTATCGTCGTTTTGTTTAATTTTTAAAGATCATTTGATTCAATTCATCATACCGTGCTTTTGCGTACCATGACTGGTATGGGTTTTTATGCTTGTGATATTAGGTGGTTCCACTCCTCTTTTTTAGGTCTGCATTAGGTGGTACTGAACTTAAACGGCGATTCTACGGACTTTTTGCCCAGCAATTCGGGGATATCGCAAGGATTTCCCACGGGATCTTTGTTTTCCTTATTTTTATTAACTCTGTGTTGTCGATATTGCACCATATTATGGATGTGGTCTTCGCGAATGACCTGCAGTGCCACATTCAGTGCATTCCATCTAACGCGCATCGCATGATTCACTTGTTAAACCAGGACATCGGTGATGTGGTGGCTTGAGCGGGCAAACGTGGCTTGAGTTTTAGTTGGGACAAGCTCTAGGCTGTATAATTTGGCACCCAGCAGCAGTTGGTGCATATAGACAAAGGGGCATTATCACCTATCATGGCTGGTGCGCACATTATTTCCTAGCATGACTTGGGCATTCACCTTATCAATGATCTTAGTTGGAACAGGAATGTGGCTGCAATTCCATCCAGCGGATTTAAAGTAAGGTTGGTACTCATTTGACTGCATCTTGATTATATGTGCTTAATCTGCCCTGAGGCCGTTCTAGGCTAAGCTTAGGTGGTTCCGCCCTAGTGTTAGGAAAAATTGTTTGAAATACCTCACGTGACACTCGCTTTATACGTTCATTCGTTGTTGCAACTAGATATGCAGCTATGGAACATTATTTAGGCGTGTATTTGTTGGGCTAAGACTTTAAGTGCATTTAAGAGCTCTTTGTATGAGCAGCTATTATAGTATTAACCCAAGCCTATTTGTATAGTATAAAAGTTGATGATGTGATAATTATAATTAGATAGTTTGCTTATTTCAAAGAACTTTTATAAATATTGTAAACACGCACCATTTTATCAGTAGTATTTTGTTGTACTTAGATAATATCTTATGTTACTGATTTAAGTTCATTTACTTTTTAATGTTGTATGGCTTTTGTATGATACTTTTGCATATTAGATACATTAAATATGTATAATTTGGTATGTTGCCATTGGGAAATTCCATCCTTGGCATAAATGAATTAATCTAAAATTAAAATCAAATCTCTCTTTTTTTCCTAAAACTTGGGGTACAAGATTTTCTTCCGATTGCTGTGTAGCCATAATCTCAAAGTACTATTACTGCGTTGTTGGTTGCCATGGTGTATTCATGCTTCTCTGGATGCTCCTAGTAGAGTTTTAGTAGTAGATTGGACTGTCATTATTATTGATGTCGTGGCATCGTTGATTGTCATGTCAGTAGGTATTGACCTGTATCCACTTTATACCTCATCTAGTTTAATATCTCTTGGCAGACCATTTTCAGTGAGTTTTATTTCAACTAACTGAAATAGCCATCAAGCGACACTTTTTGATACTGCCAACTACTATATGATTTAGAGGTCTACGATCTCGATAGAACATACTACTATAGAGGCAAGCAACCTTAATTATCACTGAACTTTGTGAACCGTACATACATCATTTAGCTACTAAATAATATTGCTATGATAATTATGATCGCTATGAAACGTCAATGTATTTAATAATTTGTTTTAGCATATAAGCAAATTCATGCGAGTGAAAATTTTTAACTTTTAAAGTCGTTATTTTATTTTTTTATGTATCTTAAAAATTTGATTTTCTAATCTGACCTACACATTTATACTCGCTCAATCACTCTAATGTTTTAAATAGCAGTTGTTGCGGAAGTGACTATGTATACGAATATGCTTCTATATATAATTATTATTAAACTACATGCTTCTTCATAATTTACATTAATATTGATTTAACGCTAACACATTATGAGAGAGACCATTTTAGCGTTAAGAGCTAACTAAAAAATTTTTATTTTATATTGAACCTGTCTCATTTGTTATCTTTGAACATCCATAGCTGGACCAATACTATGTGTTACAATACTACGTTTCAATTATTTTATACATTCTTGTACTAAGATTCATTATAACACCCGTAGTCAAGACAAATTTTGTTGCGTATAACTTCCCTGAATGCTCAAGACCAATTATTAACTGTGATAGGCGAGTCAGAGTATATTTCATACGGATCGTGCCTTCTTTTTTTCGCAAGGAGAACTAGTAACTTTTACTTTGCACTCTCTTACGACCCTAGTTGCTATCATAATAAGGTTTTATCTCCACAGTCAACCTCCAATACTTAAGGGCAAACACGCTCAAGTGCGTTCGATTGCGTGCATGGCCTTAGCAGCGTTTCAAATTCTTCTTCTAACACTGTTTCGATTGGAACTTGACCAAGTAGGCCTAGCATTTGGAAGGTCGGTAACGAGTTTAAATAAGATATGTTAATCGCTATGAACATGGACTTGAGTGGTGGGAAAAATTCAGCCAATGTCAACACGATATCAGTGCTGATGGCTACCAGTAGAATTGAACAGCTTTACAACATTCTAACAAATCATGGCGTCGTTTAAAATTTTAAAAATATTTACATGAATTTTATGGAGCATTGTATATTTTGTATCAAATGTTGTAGCTTTTTGGAGATAATTTGAAGCCACAAGTGACAAAAACTGAAATGAGACAGTTAAAATAATCCTACTTTTCACGAAATTTTAGAAGTCAAAAATTGAAAGCTCAAGCCATAGCTTCATTTTATTTAAAAGGTAAAATAGTACATTACGATAATAGTGCACAGAGAAAGCGATTGACGCATGCGTGTCAGTTCGTACACGAGCGCCAGCAAGTGTGGCCAGCACCTCTTGCAGGTGTGGTGTATGTAACATTTCGACACAGTATGCACGGAAAACGAGATTATGAGCCATCTAATGTGGCTCTGCAAAGCCCTTAACGTAGACACGCACTCGCCTAAGTCCACAGCACGAGCTGTGAGAAACGTGTGTAAATCGAGGTCTTTAGAGCTACAACAGATGATTCATAATCGAGTTCCTGCGCACAGTGTGTTGAAACGATAAAAAGCAAATTTTTTTAGCTACCTAGCTTCTACACGTTTTTTGACTTATGAATAACAAGTAATGCGTAATTTGAGAAACTAACAGCAATTTTATTCTAATATGTTTCATGAATATTAAATTTACAGAAATCTTCCATAGTGCCCCTGCTTAATATGGTACATTTGTAATAAGCCTCCTAGAGAAATACAAATACAAAAGTGTGTTATTTAAGTCATGAATAAGCCGAAGGGTTCAATAAACAACAGCTCGACTTTTGGAATTAAGGATAAAAAGTATAAATTATAATATATGTATGTGTTTATTTCTTGTGATAATTTTTACATAAATTGTATTTTAAATCTGATTTAAAGAACTTACCAGAAAGTCCTGTCATTTTGTGATGTAAGGTGACTTATAAAAATGTACCACCTCAGTAAAGCGAAACTTCCATAGTTTCGATTATAACATTACTCATTCCATCAAACAGAAGTTGATTTGGCAGATAGACATAAAACTGGTTGTAGTACACCTACTGGTCATTAACATACGACTTAACAGATGTGAAGTCTTAATGCCTGAAATAACTTATTTGGGACATAACGTAGGTAACTACGGAGTTAAACTAGATTTTTTTAAATTAGAAACTGATAAAAACTTTTCGAAACTAGAGAATAGAACAAATGCTTAACATAATTAACGAACAATTTTTAGGGTTGGTAAACTAGTACCGTTGATTCATCAAAAATTTTTAAAGAAATTGCAGAACTTTTAAAGTTCTTGTTGAGAAAAGGAAAAAAATTCGAATGGACAGATATTTAGCAAAAACGCTTTGAAGAGTTAAGGAGCGTGTTATACAGAGCACCTATCATAGCTTACGTTAGTCTGAATAAACCATCGATATTAACAAGAAATACATCTTATATAGCTATTGGAGCCGTATTAAGCCAATGAGAATCAAGAAAGGACCGTCCAATTGCGTATATTTCAAAAATTTCAAATGAAACAGAGCATAATTATTTTACAACCAAAAAAGAATGCTTAGCAGTAGTTATATCAGTCCAATATTTTTGGTATCACCAAGATAGCAGAACATTGACGGTTTACATGGATCACAAATCAATATCTTGGATTGAATCTACTGAGGACGCTATGAGTAGGTTGAATAGATGAACAGCGAGACTTACAAATATACGTATAAATACAAATCTGATAGATTAAATACTAACGCAGAGGCTTCGTCACGAAATCCAATAGAATTAAATAAATATAAAAGTAACAAAGATAATCCTTTGAACAAAGAAATCTCATTAAAAGTTGGTTGTTTACTATGGAATCCAAGCAAACTAAAACTTTATTAACTCTCCAAAATATGTCAAAAACTAATTAATCTCATTTCTATACAATTGGAAGTATACAGTCAGCACCTAAAGAAAAAAAAAGTAACCTAGAGATACACTACTGAAAGTACACAAAAACTAAAAAGGAAACGAAGAAAAAAAACACCAAGAGCTCAAATAAAAGAGCCATTATCAAAACCCGACAATGTGTCTACTTGCTGGGTTAGTGATACAGAATATGATGCTTCAATACCATCAACGGAACGATCATTTATGACATGCTCAAAAAATGTACTGACAGAAGAGATCACCCAAAATATAATAAATTAATTAATTAATAATTAATAATTAATAATATAATGAATTACTCAATTACCAAAAATTTGGAAATCAGTGAAATTAAGGAAATAATTAGAAAATTTTAACTAATATCTTGATCAAACCTAGTACGTTTCGAGTCAATGACATTAATTGAAAATCTATAATATTTTAACAGAATGAATACAACCCCTTCTAATGAGGGAGCTTTACATTCAACTACATTCAGACCACAATTTTTATTAACTTTTCGATACTCGGTACAAAATTTAGTAAGCCATACAATTGAAAACAAACAGCAGTTACCTAATACAAGAATAAATACCTGTAGTAGCAAGGATTACGACAAAAAAAGATTCAATAATTAATGGAATTAAAACTTATTATGGTGAGATGATTATGAAAAGAAAAATGAGCTTCTAAGTAATAGAGTTCTTGGAGAAATATAATATGTACCTTTATGCCTTAACAAACATCATGACGGCAGTTACTCGAATTTGGAACATATCAATTTACGTTAATCATCTTCTTAAAATCAAATCTTTTCTACTACAGTAAATTAATAGATCGATAAAATAATGAGCGAATTTATTGCAAATGGAAATTTTATAAGAGCTTAATCCCCTATCGCATCAAACATAAATTGTCTTGTCAAAAATAAATTACAAACCTCTAACGATGAACTGTACAGAAGAACTTTGTCACATACAGAAAAAAATAGTAGTAAAGATAAAGACGACAACCAATCTTATTTGGAAAACATACAAAATAAAACTAATTACAATAGCGAGAGATCTTTCAATCAAATTATTTTTCTGCAATCAAGCCCTACAGCAGCACTAAAGCCCATACAAAAAATTGGAACTCGGCTCGTAGTGGAAAGGTAATAAGAGAAAAAAGCCCTTTTAGAAATCTATGTAATGTAATATATGAAGCAAATGAACGAAATTATTTAGGACCCGTGAAAATGTAGCTTGTACTAACGATAATTATATTTATTTTATTTTAAATGTATATCTAAAAGCAATAAGCATAAAATAACCACCAGACGTAGAAATTACTTTGAAAAAAGAATTATTAGATGTACAATTAAAAGGAGATATTATTACTACAAAAAATCGCAAGAGATAGATAGATTTTTATTAGTCATGAAAAAAAACTTTAATGACAAAATTAAGCCTATCATTTTACGGACATGCTTTAAAAATCTTGCAAATGCTATTTCAGTAAAGGAAGTTGTCACTGCACGTTTTTGTAGGAAAGGTAAATTCATTGATAATCTTCGAAGATAAGAAATGCCATCTATTTCATACGAAGAATCAAGTAATCGTTCTCTTACTGTAAAAATTTGTTTTGGCGCATACTCGTATTTAGCTTAGAAGACAGACATGAGAAATTAATTGAATGTCATACTAGTATATTCGAAGGTCATAGAGGGGTAGTGAAAACTTATAGATAAATGAGAGTAAAATATTATTGGAAAGAAATGCGCAACAACATTGGTAAATACATGGATATCTTCCCATAGAACTCGATTTTAAAGTAAAAAAATTGTAGTTTCGTCAAATAAGTGACATCGTCTCTAAGGCTATATTGCAGACGTAATGTAGCCAAAGAGCGATAGCGCTTATGTGGCAAATCCTACTTTTCTTACCAAGGACATTCCAGCCTCTCAAAAACGTCCGTGGTAGAAAAATTAAATTTTCTGACCTCGAGCGTTTATCCGACGAGAACTATTATTTCTTACCATGGGCACATAGTGCAACTGCCGCTTTGCGCCCTTGTAATTACTTTAAGCTCTAGAGTAGAAAGTACTTTCTAGAGTAGAATGTACGCTAGGAGCAAAAAGTTTTTCTGATCTAGAGCCCAAAGTGATTACAAGGGCGCAAAATGTGGCCACGGGTGTAAGCTTCCACTTTGAGCCTTTGGTAAGAAAAACATTATACGCGACTCGGGCACCAACATGCAACAACTGCATCTTTCAGGCGCTCATGTTTTTACTTTGTGCCCAAGTGACGTAATGTACTACTTGCATTATTTTTTTTTTTTTTCGTTTGAAAAAAATATGGAAGATCCCAAAAAATGGAGGTATTTCATACGTAACTTAGAAATATGCCAGTGACGATTATATTTTCACTGCAGATTCTGATTCAGAGTTAAAAATTATATAAGAAATGATAGGTCTGGTCAAATGCACAGATCTTTTTTTTGGAACCTGTGTTAACAAATATATTGATGAAGTCAAAAGCTGCTATCTATCTATGATAAAAAAGCTTTTTTCGCCCTCGGGTAGTTTTAGGAGGCTGGTACTTCCTCGGGCAAAATAGCAGTTTTTCACCCTCGGGTGGTTTTGGGAGGCTGGTACTTCCTTGGGCGAAAAAGCCATTTTCCGGAACTCGTTCGAAAAGTCTCCTTTACGAACCTCGTTACGGACCTCGCCTTCGGCTCGGGCCGCGAACCTCTCGGTTCGCAAACAAAGACTTTACAAACTCGTAGGAAAACTACTATTTCTACGATGGGCCCAAAGTGCAACTGCCGCTTTGCACACTTGTAATCACTTTGGGCTCACGAACAGAAAAGTTTTTTGCACACTCCGGGCCCAAAGTACTTTTCTGCTCTAAGGGCCAACGTGATTTACCGGGCGCAAAGTGTGCCTACAGGCACAAATAGTAGTTTTCCTACGAGTTTGAAAAGTCTTTGTTTGCGAACCGAGAGGTTTGCAGCCCGAGCCGAAGGCGAGGTCCGTAACGAGGTTCGTAAAGGAGACTTTTCGAACGAGTATCGGAAAACTGCTTTTTCGCCCGAGGAAGTACCAGCCTCCCAAAACCACCCGAGGGCGGAAATGTTAGTTTTCCTACGAGTTTGAAAAGTCTCTGTTTGCGAACCGAGACGATTGCGGCCCGAGCCGAAGGCGAGGGACGTAACGAGGTTTGTAAAGGAGACTTTTCGAACGAGTTCTGGAAAACTGCTTTTTCGCCCGAGGAAGCAGCCTTCCAAAACCACCCGAGGGCGGAAATTTGCATTTTGCACCCTCGGTCAGAAAAATATCAGACGCGACTCGGGTACCAACCTTTAACAAGTGCATATTTGTATTTTGTACCCTAGTAACATAATGTACAATTATTTTCTCACAACACGCACTAAAAAATTTATCACTCAACACAATAATATACTTTGGCAACTAGCCTATGAAGATTCTGACTAACTTAAAACTCACCTTACGTTTCATCTAAGTTGAAGAAATAACGTAGAAGAAAAATTTATTCGTACTGAAGCTAATAATAATTTTTAAATCAGTACATGGGTGATTCTTCCCAAAATACGGTTTTTTATAAGTTATAAATATTTATGTCAATTATCAAAAAAATACGTCTACTTTTAATACGTGTAGAGAAGCTGCTAGTATACTTAAAGTGTTGTAACTTGGATTAAACAAAAACTAGAGTTGAACCCTAAATACTTTTAAAAAAATTTCGTTCTATTTAGTGCCTCCATTCAAAATTTATAGTTGTTTAAAGAGAATCGATAAAAATCGCTAAAAATGAGATTTCGTAGACTTTTGCCAAAAATTTGTAATTTTAAAAAAAATCTATAAAAATTTTGAGTAGTGGCACTTGATTCAACATATTTTCTCGTAACAGATTAAGCTTTGTTTCAGCAGTCATTTGAGCCAATTTTAGACCACCCAAAATAGTGTACTCCTTCGCTACTAGTATTGAGAGTGGAATCGATAGTTATTCAGAGGTTTCTTAATCACATAAATAACCTGGTATTTATTATAAACTTTACAATTAAAATAGAAAGAAATAATAGCTTAGACCTTGTAAACTTGAAAATAATATAAAGTCATGATGAATAAGTATATAAAATTAATAGAAAGCCTAAAATTACTTACACTTTTCTGGAAAAAGCATCGAAACCCAATTTTGGTTACTGCATTTAAACCACACCTAGTTATGAGCAGTTTTAAAACGTCCATTTTAAGGTGCCTGTACTTTTGACCATTCAAAACTAGGAGTAAAGTTTTTGGAATTGCCAAATTTGGCTTGGTCAGTAAATAAACTTGTTGTCCATATTATGGACTCAAAAGAAAATTAGAGAGTTTTATTTTTATCATCATCGAGATCTATAATGTTAAAGATAAGACAACAATGAGCTTCGTTTTAACTTAAAGGAATCTATGTTTGTTGCTTGTCAGTTTTAACTGATTAAAAAATAATATCTTATCAAATTTTTCATTAAAAAAAGTTTAAATTGAGAATCAAAGTTTCGTTTTTAATTTTACATTAAAGAATTGAAAAGAATACCTTGATAAAGATTTAAAGCATGTTTAAGCTCTTATTCCGGCCGAATTTTGAAGCAACTTTCGGGTGGCAACTGAGGACCTACTAATCCAATTTTTCTTTCATCGTTCAAATACGGCTTCACATGGACTCATTTTTATACTTACAAGTAGAACTCTATTCTGTTTGCTCTGAATAAATCTCAGCCCTTTAGAACATTTCTTGCTTTTATTTTTCGTCATCCATAATATCAACATGTCTCTTACACCTTGTTTAACTTGTTCTATTGAACCTCATGACTGAGAACGCTGAGGCTTTTCATTCAAAAGTTGTAATCCAAACCATATTTTACATAAATTTTGTATGATGCAGTTAACAAATTCACGTCCGTCATCAGACTGCAAAATCATCCGTGATCCAAATACACAAAATATTGCAATTAGGACATACCATACTTCTTCAGCAGTTTTAGTTTTTAACGATCGGACACTTACAAACTTTTCCAGGTTATCCTGATTATTAAAAATTAATCGATTATCACCATCTGGCTCACTTTGCACATTGATGAGATCTAGTTGACACTGACTGTTAATACAACAACTCAAAATTGGGCGTTGAACTAATCTTATACTATTCCCTTTTTTTCTTCGCTTGATATTCTTTTACAGCGATACATAAGCTGTAATAATAACTCTGTAGATGAATTAGCAGATTTATAATTCAATTCTGCTTCCCAATGGCCTGGGCAATATCAAATGGCCTCTCCCTGTTTATCAAGAGAACGTTTGATATCAAACGGCCTCTCCCTGTTTACCAAGAGTCCGTTTGATATCGCCCAGGAAATGGCACTATTTAAGTCCAAATTTACACGACAAACAACCCCGGATACATCATCAATGTTACCATGGGGATAGCGATTGGAGAGGAGCGTGCGTATCAAACAACTTAGGAAAATTATAGATGTAAAGCGAAACCCTATAACTGACATCAAATGCTATGCATTTAGATTGCTAATCAACTAATATTTAGTCCTGATGAAGCTGGGGTAGATTTAAATTAAAAAAAAAAACGGCATATAATTCTTTTAGGTTTAGGTGAAATCTAGCAGTAATTGAAGCATACCAGAGTTATATCATGTAACAAAGTATTTGGTAAAAAGTGTTGAGAGAAAAAGCTACATACGAATTATCAAAGAAGCAAAAATAGTCAATCATTACGAAGGGGTTACCTTTATAATGCGTAGCTTCAAACGGTTAAAACTTAAGGTAGCAGATTTTTAGAGAATCAGCAAGTGTGTTACCCGATAAATGGGTAGAGTACCAATCAGTAATGAAATCGTTGAGAAAGATGATATTATTCTACCCTCTATTAAGGTTTAGGAAGGCTTGTTTAACGGTCTTGCACCAATAAACAACTTTCGGAGGATCGTAAAGCACTATACAAAGAAATCTATTATATAGGCTCCACCATTGACTCGATAAAAATATATTTGGCTCTTTTTACATCTGTTTTTCATGCAGGCGTACTAGCAACAATCTTGAACTGTACAGACTCATGGACATACATCGCAACACCACTACTACCACGATTTATAAGGTCAATACGCAGCCAAGTGCAATGTGGAGTATGTCACTATTTAGAATCATAATGACTTTTTAAAAAAAGTTCACTGATCCCCATATCATATACACACCACGAGTTAGGATGAAATCCTTCATATCAGTAAAGTTTCTATTAAGGGACTGTGCATGACAGTGCACGACACATAAATACTTTGATAAGTTACTGTGGTAACATAGTAAAAAAGTGGATAAGTATGGCTCGCCATACTTAATAAAGGTCATACATTAAGTTTTACGCATTACAGGACGTTTGGACCTGTCATACGCAGAGTAATTGACATTGACTGTGATTCTAAACGAGATACAGATTTCGCATCGTAAGTTCTATTTATTACAAAAAGAATTGGACGCATGGGATCCGGCATAAAAAGCACAATAAGATTTGCAACAAATGTAAGTACAAACTTTAACGAGTAAAGTGTTGCTCTTATCCAGCGTAACCTCGATAATGCACAAACGAAGTTTTTAGTTTTTACACTGTGGGTGCATGTAAATTATTTTTATCAAGTGTTTTTCACAATTGGATACAATTTGATTGGTAATCCATCCAACCATACTTTTGACACTCAAGTCTACAGTCACATCATGTACAATGAGTAACGAATTATTAAACGCGTTGGCTTTTATCTCAAGCCATGGACACTTTATATTAAGCTGAGCAACAGTTTATTAGCATTCTTAATAGTTTCGTGCGTAGCTTTACAATTCAGATAGTATTCTTTAGCATTATCACGTAGGCCTACTGTTACACGACTGTAACGCTAAATGTCAATTCTCCTACCACGATTGAGCAGAGCTTCTTGCTGAAATTTTGTATACTAATTCTTGGTACGTCCTAGATGGCTTTTGTATAGTTCTTATCTTAACAAAATAAGTAAAAATAGCAATAAGTAAGCTTAAAGTTTTTCAAAAACATGTTAGCTTTTCACTTTAGTTCAGTAGGATCCACTAAGAGACGTTGAAATAAAATCAAAGACGCCTGCAATAGAAGTGGATCTGGTTATCATATTCCCGAGCAAATTGCTAAATACTACAATCGTTTACCAGCAGTATATCAAAAACGAAATCGTTAGTCGTGCAGCTGGGTATCACGGCTACCGGCCATACTCTTCTCTTATGGACAAGTGACTTACGTCGTATTCTATACCAAATCACCGAGATGAACAAGTACCACAAAAACAAAGTGTTCTGAACACCAATGTCTTCAACGAAATGTAAGGACGTATCTAGCCAGAGCACAATCTGCTCTAATAATTTGGGGTTTTGTGGTTGATATTTCAACCAATATGGTGCTACTTGAGCAGATTTTTCTACAAAAGAAAGCCAGGTAAAACAACGTTAAAGAGTTTGGGCAGCTACTTCCACAAACTTCATCAGCTTTCTCCTCATTGGTTTGTCCCAACGGCATACCACAGAGGAGATATTCTTCAGGCCCACTTCCCCAACCAACATTAGACGGTTGGTTATCCAGGGATCGACCCAAAGACAAGATATTCTTTTGCCAGCGGCGTATCTCTCTTTGAGACAGTATCTAAAAGCAGAAACTTCGAGGGCAAGAGCCAAGCTACCCACAGCCGGCTCTCTATTATCAAGAGCATTAACAAGAAATGACTAGAATTATCACAACAAGCTTATTTTAGGGCCATTTAATGTATTAACGTTCCCCACTCAGCCCTCAATCGCATTGGTTCTATTAAGGGCCACTTAAGGTTAAACTACCTTGAGAACAAATACATTTTTACTACCATTTCCTGCAACCGTTCGTCGGCAAGAAGACCATATAAAGCCAGCCACTATTAAACCATTAAACCAAGTCAGTCATTTACTGACAGACATCACGAGCAGTTTTTCGCCACGAGGATGGATACCCCGACTACCGACAACCCTGCATTACCCTCTCAACTCTGGGTATTTTAACCAAGAATTATCAATTTTCTCTGAAGTCTGCGGTGGGCAAATCTAACAATGAAACTATAAAAGAAAAATAAACCTAAGCAAACAAGACAATATCTAACAGACAATCGTCACGAACAAATCTCGCCACCTCGAAATGCAATAACAACGGATCCCTGCAAAAAAATTTAAGACTTTAGACATTAACGTCTCTAGCGTTACACGGGGAGACGTTAGGAAAGAGCTCTACAACTAGCTTAAACGCTTTAGATGTTGTAGTTTTCCTTCCAATGAGTCTGGTGCTACAAAAGCAGGCCAGAGATGATCACCTTAAAGTATCCAAGCAGTCACGTTTGCTGGAAACTTTAGTCAAGAAAGAGTTAAGCTCACCAGTGCTTTTTAAAGCCATCGAACGTTAAACTACCTTGGCAACAAATATATGAGAACTTAAAAAAAAGCTTTTTTTACAGCTTATCATTGGACCAAACTAACTGCATGAACTCCAAACAAACGTGTTATTATTAAGAAGTTTTTTGTTCGAAGAATTGACAAGAACAGACATAACTGAAAACGTTATACATTACGTATGAACACACTATGATGTTTCATTCAGTGAGTCTCGGGAGAAGCCAAGACGGGAGGACTGCTAGTGTACTATACGTACATCATATCTCCTCGGAATCTTAACGCTCCTAACGCCTGTATAATGAAAGTACATGCTTTGATTAACATAGGATAGAAAGACATATTATTTGAGTTAAATTTTCTACAACTTTAATTCTCTGTGTCTTATCATAAAATGCTAAACTTTTAAAATATTTAAAAATATCTATGAACTACGTAGATCTCACGCCACTGTCTTTCACCCAGATTTTAAATTTTTACCAAGAGTTAAAGAGCTACATGTCATTCTTTGTCCCAAAAATTCCACTTCCGCACAATGGAAACATCTTGTTTTACATGGCTTCCAAACCATCAGACCATGGTTAAACGTACGCACATAAAAAATTAGTTTTTTAGAGATACAAACCAACTGAGTGCAGGCTAAGTCTCAAGTATGTAACGACGTGTTATCAAGCCCCCAAGTAAAGAGAACCGTAGCCAAAACCACTGTGCTAGCATAGCTGTTACTGATTTGGTTTTAAGTAAAATCGATGACTTCGCAAAATCATTAAAGTATGTGAATACTCTCGAGAACAATATATTTTATATAACTCAAGATTCAAATGAAAGGAAAAGACGTTTAAGAAAAAAAAGTACAATACAGTTAAAATACAGTTTTTCTTAAATGTTATAGGCAATTTTTAATAAAGAAAACTGTACTCTTCTGCACCACCACCTTCTTTTCTTTGAGTATAACCCCAATTCATTGGCAGTAGTTAATAAAAAGGACTAAGAACTTTATCTATACCGAAAAAACTCTAAGATTAGGAACGAACACAGAACTAATATAAGTGATTTAATGTTTAAGGGCGTGTTCGTTGTCTCGTGTAGAAGTGCAAAATCGCTCGGGTTGCCACTTCTATAAATAAAATATTTCAAAGTGGCTTTTATCAAATTATAAATGAAGTTGTCGAATAATCTATCAATCCTTGAAATATCTACGGTAATAATGTTAAATTATTGCGTTATTGATTTTTGTCTTCTTCGAAAAGTACATTAGATTTATTTCATTACGTTTTTTATTTTCTTAGATTCTTATAGGTAATTCTCTCTTATTTAAAAAAAATTTATTTACGTCTCTTTAAGCAAAGATCCAATTCTTGTACCTTAAAACTAAATAAATAACGACTTAATAAAATATCTTGTCAACTACAGTTATTAAACAGATTTCAGGAATTTTAGGACTCGCAACCACCTGTAGAGAGATAGGCTGGAATAAATAAGTACACTAAATTTTTCAATTTCTTTAATTTACTTAATTTTATTTAAAAAAAAGGAACAGTTTCTCCAATTACTGGATTATTACTCTTATGTATTCAAATTCTTTGCTAAATTTCAACTAACAAAATAATTTGATCTGTCATCAAAAAAGGTTTCACAGATCACTTAAAATTCGCGCTCAGACATAAACTATTAACTCTAATTTTAACTGTAATTTTCTAGCACTAATTGGCATTGGCAACATAGCGATGGCACCATGTGTTGATGAGATCGCAAGCAGTGAGAGAAGGCTTTTTGGCAGGCTTAAAACTCAATCAGTGATGCTAAGCGTAATTAATTTATTGTTTACCAATATTGATTAATTGTTGTGACAGTGTGTGTAATAGGTAGGTTAATTAAAAGTGTGTATCTGTGAACAGCGCTGTAAAATTGTTAGCAAAGTAACCGAGTTGCCAATTTTTATTCATCTCAAATTTTGTAATGTTAATATTTGTATATACACTTAATAGGGACTGTGTAGTTAATTTTTAAAAATACACGTGATATTTCTTAGTGAACAAAAATGTATCTAATAATCTACAAAGTATACAAGTTTCGCAATTTAAGAAAATTACTTTCAAGGCTGGATTAAGTGAAAAATGCAAGCATATTTTGTCAGATTTTTTATTTTGCAACAGGTAAGTAAATTACATTCAATTGTTTTATTGAATCTTCTTATATTATTCCTATTCATGTATAAAAAAACTTACTACTTTCATTAATAGATTCAATAAAACAATTGAATGTAATTTACTTACCTGTGGCAAAATAATAAAGCTGCCAAAATATGTTAGCATTTTTCACTTAATCCAGCCTTGCAAGTAATTTTTTAAAACTGCGAAACTTGTATACTTTGTAAATTATTAAGTTAATTTTTGTTTACTAAAAACTATAACATTAATTTTTAAAAATTAACTATGCAGTCTCTATTAAGTGTATACACAAATATTAACATTGCAAAATTTGAGATCAATAAAATTGGCAGTTCAGTTACCTTGTTAACAATTTTACAGCGCTGTACACAGATACACACTTTTAATTAACCTACCTATTACACACACTGTCACAATAATTAGTTAATATCGATAAAGAATAAATTAATTACACTTGGGAGCACTGATTGAGTTTTGATCCTGCCAAAAAGCCTCCTCTCGCTGCTTGCGAACTCATTAACATATGGCGCCACCGTTATGTTGCAAATCCCAATTCTAAATGATTTTTATGCACACGATAATTTCAATTTCAAAATTTTCCCGCACTAACTCATTCCTATATACATTTGGTTAGACCATGACAGATTATTTATTAACACAGCCACAGAGTATTGATTCTAGAGTTTTTGCCTATACTAAAGAAGTCATGTAGGGTTAGGTCGTCTTCGGGACCCTTGGGTATCTTGAGCATAGGTCAAGTAATCGACCCAGGTACTTTGCCCGAGGAGCATCGTCACTATCTCTAGTGTTTCAACTACTTGGGGGTACGTTATCACCACGCTATTCGCTACGTGCACAAGCTGAAAAAGCGATCGCAGCAATACCTGTGCTAGTATGTGAAACTAAACAATATGTTTGTCTTCTGCTAGCAGACTACGAAGCATTACTGTCATCAGAAAGTTATGTGTTCATACATCGACAAACATTCTAAGGATTAAATTTTTAATAAAATTATGAGTAGTATGTACATATTTTACTCATGCATGTTCATTTTAAAAATGCAATGAAATACATCGTATACTGTGTATTTCTTAGAGTTTTTAGCTGGGGCCTGATCCTCTAAGCGTATCGCATAAACGTGTGTACATACTGTGTGAACAGGCCAGTACAGGGCTAATGGAGCTCTCTGATTGGTCAGAGGAGGTCTGTGTTGACTACATTGCAAACTAATAAAACGTATCACATATCACACAGTACACGGACTTGTGTTGAAGTAATACTCAAGCGCTTACAGTGCTTGTAGTATAAATTTTGTCTTTAGTTATTCACGTAGGAGTGTACCACTTGAGACATTGCATTAATTCGTGGTATAATAAACACAGAACCTTTCGTGTATCTATCGAGGTGCTGTGTTCCTATAGGTATCAAGCACATATCGCGAATATTGCCTTCTGCTGTGCCCGACCAATAGTTCTCGTTTTTTCCTCGGTGGCGCTGCTTCAAAATTGTGCACGTAGCGAATAATCGGTCGAGCACCGAAGATCCAAGTAGATACCAGTTAGTAGTGGTAATACACTACCGATGTACTTTCACTAATGATTACAATCTTGGCCTTCGTGTCCTATCCTCTTCCTTCAGCGTGTGCTTGTTGTGGTCACTACCGGTACACCGGAGAGTTTCAGGTTTGGGTAGGCAGCGGGTGTCTACGTCCCAGGCTCGCTGCAAAGAATGAGTTCTTTTGTAAGTCAGCGCCTTTTATAGTCGATTCACATATACTTTGCTGCCACAATCTGCGCTATCTCTTTGCGCACCATCGATTAGACATATTTGCTGATAATCCTTGCGCATATCTTATCTAGCATTCTACGTGTAATTGACAGTACACATTACGTGCTTTGCACTAACTCCTTAAGTTTTAACTTGACGACTTTAGTGTTTTTTAAATAATTATTTTAAGGACAGTGAAATGAAAAAAAAGATGTAAATAGTAATAAAAGTGTATATTATAAGTTTCTAGGTGATAAAGAATGCCTCCTGATAGCACATACATAAAATATTTGAATCTGAAGATAATTTATGCTCATCATTTGATTTATCGATTAAAAATAAAATTAACTTAAACCAAATCAATGGTACTAAAAGAATTGCATTTCATAAAAATATGTTTTAATTAATGTATCAATGGCTGAGACTAGTGCAGTATTGGCACAGCTTGGAGAAGAAATGAAGTCATAGAATTCATTGATTTTTAGATTTAAACAATGTAATAAGCCAACATTTAGAGTTGAAATCTTACAAAAATAATTGAAGTTGATTTGGAGATTGAGGACGAGGTGTTGTACATTCCAGAAAAACCTTAAAAAACCATACAGGACCTTGCTTGATCTCTGCAATACAAGCATACATTTTAGGAACATATTGATTGTTTTAGACAAAGATTTTTACCAAATTTTCCTTGTCATTAAAAACATTATAAGAAGTACGGTAATATCTGATATTGAGAAACCATCATTTTATACTCAATTTCTTGCCATTTAAAAATTTAATGATAATATTCGTTGAACAGATATAAATTCTTTTGATCATCTAGAGGGATGCAGCCCTCAACGTAGCTCGCCTGTGTCGGCCTGTGCCACAACGCTGTAACAAAATTTTGTCAAGCTCCCATGCTCAATGTACACCCACAAACCCACGAAAATATTGCGTAGTATACCTTTATATTAAACAAACATTCGTTTTGTTATAACTACCCACAAAAGTTGTTCACAGTCGCAAAAAACGATGGCGGCTGGCAACCACGATACACTGCTGCTGTGACGTCTTGGCACACGACATTCAAGCTATATACTCTATAGCACATAAGTGTCGCCAAGGGTATTCCGGCAACACTGACCAGGTTCGAGTATCCTTACACTTCGATAACCCACCTCGTACAACTTTCGTAACTATATATATATATATATATATATATATATATATATATATATATATATATATATATATATATATAAATACGTAACTAGTGTGATTCTGTCCTCTAAATGAGATTTCTAAATAAGTTTTGCATTTTAATTTTATCAAATCTTGAAAAATGATATGATTAATAGTTGAGTAGGCAAAAGAATATGTTGAAGTAGATCTGATCAGATTCAGAAGACTACGGTATTTTTGGAAATACTGGAAGAGTAATTCAAGTGGGTCGATAAATGCTATAGATATATGCAGTAGCATTATCAAGATAAAATAGCTGTTATGAGAGAATTTGGTAGATCAGATTTGTTTATTGCAGTAACGTGTAATCAAAAATGGAAAGAACTGGAATTACTTTTGACAAAATTTCCAAAAAATACTACCCAAAATAACATTCAAAATATTACAGTTAGGTTATTTCACACGAAATTATCATCTGTACTAGATAAAATAACTCGAAGAACAGTTTTAGTAAAGTTTCAGCTTATGTTTATAGGATAAGATTTTAAAAACATGGTTTGTTATACGCACATCTCTTATTAAAATTACATTCTGAAAGTAAATTAATAACACCTGAAAATATTTCTGCAGAGATAATTTCAAATTATCAGGAATATGACAATTTCTAATGAAACATATGCTACAACACATAGACCTCACAATAAGCAAAGCCCATGTTTAAATAATTGTGATGATAAGTGTTCCAAAAAGTCTTCAAAATCTTTTTGTCAAGTGTTGATATCTCGCCTCATTGTCAAATCGCTTAGTGCATGTTGTAATGCCTAATTTTAAACGTATTGCCCAAAATTGGTGTTAGTTTGACAAATATTTATGACATTTCGACTAATCAAAAAATCTTGTTCAAACTAGAAAGACTTATAAACTATCTTATATGACATTTCGCCTAAATGCTATAATAGTATACCTAAGGTTGTGACGTTTTGCCTAATTATGGATATTGTTCAAGCTATTGTAACTTATACACCTTTTCTCATGACATTTCACCTAAAAGCTATGTCACTTTGACCGAAATTTTGTTGTATCATCTAATCAAATGTTTCATATAAGCTATCAAAACTAACACTTTTTCTCATGTCATTTCACCCAAAAGCTATCTCAATTCGCCTAAAAATTATAACGTTTCACTTCATCGAAGGATTTATTCAAGCTATTAAATCTTGAAAAATTTTGCTATGTTTCTTCTCCTAAAAGCTATGTTATTTTGCCTATAATTATAACGTTACGCCTAGTTAAAACTTTTGTGCAAGCTATGAAACCTTATAAGCATTTATGGTAATTTATTACCCAAACTGCTTATTTTTACGGTAAACATAAGGAATAATACTTTCAGTTATTTTCTACAAAACTCAATTGTTTTTCAGTACTATTAAGAAATAAAATATGCTCTTAGGCGAGCAAGCATCGGCGATTAAAAATCCATCAGTTTTCTTGTATCATTAATAAATAAAATGTATTTTTAGGCTAGCAAACATCGGT
This sequence comes from Copidosoma floridanum, assembly GCF_036245765.1. Lineage (NCBI taxonomy): Eukaryota > Metazoa > Arthropoda > Insecta > Hymenoptera > Encyrtidae > Copidosoma > Copidosoma floridanum. Next base: position 2,508,097 of record NW_028321900.1, read on the forward strand.
GATTAGCAATCGAACTATTTTCTAAAACTGCTGTCAACGTGATGCAAATGATCAGTGATAAAATGTGACTTAGTAACAGAAAGTATAATACACACATATAATAAGTTTAATTTTATCAAATAACAAGTAATACTGTCTATGTGTGTAAGTTGATTAAAAAACAAAACACAAACACCAGTACGTCGATCTTATTATTATACAAATATATATATAAATTTAAAATTTTAAGCGCTGCACAGTTGTATTATTATAATAAAGGAACAGATAATATATAACAGATACAGAATATTTTAATGGTCTTTTCTAATATAAATGATATTGTACGGATTTTAAAACTGTTAGTCAAAATACCTTTATAAATTGATAATAATAAACTTAAATTACTTTCAAATCCACCCACATACACCTACATTCTTCGTGTCGCAGTGTGCATACTACTTCTTTGTGTGAATTTCCGTAATTTTGTCATTGTTAGGAATAAGTACATTTGTGCTAGTGATGTATATGTGAACACATGATGTATGAGTAAGAGAGAGTGGAAAGGTAACTTCGGTCCCGGTGTACTAGCTTTAGAGAGAGTTGAAGTAGTTAATATGAAGCCGTCGTAAGTGGCACTATGCTTACTACAATTATTGTTTAATACTTCTCCTTATTATAATAAATTACATTTATATGAATACTTAATAGTGTATTTATTATTCACCATTTTAACATGGTAGCAGAGCATGGTTAGGATTTTTTTTTATCTCTCACGGCCTACTTCGGTAGTCTGTGATTGATATCAAAAACGACACGCGGGCCCAAGTGAAAGTGTAAATCCAACACTGAAAAATCGAAAGAAAGATATACTGTGAAGATAGTGCATGGATATCTAACAAGGAGAAAAGAAAAATGTCGAAAAAACGGTGATTTTAATGTACCAGTATTTGATGGAGAGAATTACCAGATGTGGAAGAAAAGAATTACAATGTATTTGAAAATGAAAAAATATGAAGAAAATATTAAAAGAGAAAAGACAGTAAGTGATAAAGAGTCATGGGATGAAGCTGACTTGAAAGCAATTAATTATATTTACAGCTCTATTTTGGATAGACAAATGGAGTTTGTTTGTAAGGAGACGACGGCTTATGGAATCATTAAAAAATGTGATCAGTTGTATTTGAGAGAATTAACGGCAATGCAAATTGTATATAGAAACAAACTAGAAAAATTGAAATTAATAAATTATGATGATGTAGCAACTTTTTTCTTAAATTTTGAGAAATGTGTAAATGATTTAAAAAGTGCTGGTGCTACAGTAACTCAAAAGGAAAAGCTACATTATATTTTAAATACATTGCTGGAGTCGTACAGTTATATAGGCGACTTGATAGATACATTGAAGGAAGAGGATCAGACGGCAGAATACGTGAAAAATAAAATTCAAATGGCTGAAAGAAAAAGTAATAAAGACGAAACAAACATTAGAAATTCGAGTGTATTTGCAGTGAATAAGAATCAAAGACAATGTTATAAATGTAGAAAATTTGGACATATAATGAAGGATTGTTAACGTAAAGGACAAACTGATAAACAAATTATAAACGGTTGCTCGACAAGGAGATCAACAAGAGGCTACAGAGGAGCGAGGGGAAGAGGTGCTTATAGAGGCGCACATCATTCCCAGGCCGGAACAAGCAACGATCAAAACATAAGCTGTGGGAACGAGTCAATAAGAGACGACAAAACAGGCTCATGGATAGCCAAGGTTGAAGGGAATACAGCTACTGCGTATAATAGTAAGGTAAATGATAAACAGTGTAGCGAAATCGATTGGATTTTAGATAGTGGTAGTACAGACCACATTGTAAACAATAATAGTTACTACGAGGGTTTTGAAATTTTGAAGAATCCAGTTAACGTATACTTAGGCGACAATAAAACGGTAAAGGCAACAAAGATAGGAAGCATTGTAAGTTATTTTGATGCGTTGGGAAAGCAATTTGAAATTAATATGAAAGAAATTTGTACGTTAAAGATATAAATATGAATTTAATTAGTTTTAGCAAAATTACTAATAATCGTAAAATTGTTTCAGAAAAAAATTTAGCGAAAATATTTGATATAAATGAAAATTTAATGGAAGTTGCAGAAAAGAAAAACGGAATATATTACATGAAGAGTAAAAATAAAAAAACTAATTTGATAGTTAATTATACAAATAAAAAAATCAGTAATATGAATTTAAAAGAAAAATGGCATAGACTATTAGGGCATGTGAACTTTAAATATTTGAATACGATGTGTAAAAAGCAATTATTAAACGGAATACTGAATGAATTAAAAGGCGAATTTTTGAAATGTAAAACGTGTATAGAAAAGAAAATGCATAATGTACCATTTAAAAATAATAGATATCGAGCAAAAGATTTATTAGAGATTGTACATACAGATGTTTGTGGGCCTTTCCAAAATACGGGCTTCAGAGGAGAAAAATATTTTATTACATTTATAGACGATTACAGTAAGATTGCTAGAATATACCGTATTAAATCCAAATCAGAAGTGTGTGAGTGCATTAAATATTATGAAAATGAATGTGAGAATTCAATAGAAAAAAAGGTAAAATATTTAAGATGTGATAATGGAAAGGAATATTTAAATAGTGAAGTTTTGAATTATGCAAAAAGTAAGGGTATAGTTATTTCTCCGTGTCCTGTATATGTTTATGGTTTAAATGGTGTAGCAGAAAGGTTTAATAGATCGACAATAGATATGTCACGTTGTTTATTAGAAGACGCACAGATAAGTAAAGTATATTGGCCAGAAATAGTTCAAGCGGCAACTCATTTGAAAAATCGAACGTTGACAAATACTATTGAAAAGGAAACACCACATGAGATATTTTTCAGAAAAAGAACTAATGTTTCACATTTAAAAATTTATGGTAGTAAAGTTTTTGTTAGAAAACCAGAACAGAAAAGAATTTCAAAATGGGATAAAAAGGCTGAAGAAGGAATTCTAGTCGGGTATAGTGATAATGGATATCGTATATTGATAAATAATAAAGTTATAGTAGCGAGACATGTTGAAGTTACAGAAGAAAATGAAAAATGTATTGGTTTAAATAACGATGAATCTGATGAATATGAAAATGAAAGTAATTTTGATAGCGAGGAATGAAATGATGAAGTTTTTGTAAGCCCGATCAAAATTAAAATTAATGGAAATAAAAGTCAATTAAAAATTCCTAGAAGGTCAGAAAGAATTAGAAGTAGTCCTGAACGTTACGATGAATATAAAATGAAAAGTAAAATTGTTGCGAATTTTTGTAGAACTGATGTCCCTGCTACATTTGAGGAGGCGATTAAATCAAACGAGAGTGAAAAGTGGATAGAAGCAATGCATAAGGAAATGAATTGTATTAAATTAAGTAAAACTTGGAAATTAGTCGATAGTAAAGGAAGAAGGGCAATTGATGTTAAATGGGTGTACAATAAAAAATCAAATAGTACATATAAAGCTAGATTAGTAGTTAGAGGTTTTCAACAAAGAGATGAAGTAGATGATATATATGCTCCTGTTGCAAAAATGCAAACGCTAAAAATCTTATTAGCTTATTGTTGTAAAATGGGTTTGCATATAGAGCAAATGGACGTTGAGACAGCATTTTTAAATTGAAAAGTAACGTCTGAAGTATATGTTAATCAACCTAAAGGTTATGAAGACGGAACTGATAGAGTGTATAAATTAATTAAAGCATTATATGGCTTAAAAGAAAGTCCCAAGGCTTGGTATGAATGTTTAGATAAATTTCTAATAAAATTAGGATTTATTAGAAGTAATATTGATTATTGCTTGTATACATTAAAATTAAAAGAAGATATTGTTTATTTGCTTGTATATGTCGATGACTTGTTCATTAGGAGTAAAAATAAAGAAATAATAGAAAAAGTAAAGAAAATGCTGTCACAACGATTTAAAATGAAAGATCTCGGAAAAATTCGAGAATAAATACAATGTGTTATGTAATGAAATGGAATTATCGCAAAAAGAATATATTATTTCGTTAGCTGAAGAATTTGGGGTAAAAAAGTGTAAAATGTATAAAACACCAATAGAAATAAACTTAAAACTCGAGAAATTCGATGATTGTGAAAGAGATATTAAGTATAAAAATTTGATTGGTGCTTTGTTGTATATAAGTTCAGCTACAAGGCTAGATATAAGTTTTGCAGTAAATTATTTAAACAGATTTCAGAATTGCTATAATATTACCCATTTTAAATATGCTTTGAGAATTTTAAAATATTTATATGAGTCTCGAGATTTAAGTTTATCGTATATTGGAAATAAAGTTTGTAGTACAGTTGATTGTTACGTAGATGTCGATTGGGCAGGCGATAATTATGATAGGAAGTCGACGACCGGCTTTGTAATACGATTATTCGGTTATGTTGTGTATTGGAGGTCGAGAAAACAAAAGTCCGTTACAAAAGCGTCAACATTTGCCGAATATGTTGCTTTGTCAGAAGCAGTAACTGAAATAAAGTTAGTCACAGAATTATTATAATCCTTTGATATTGAATGTAAAAAACCAATGAATACGTATGAAGATAACAGTGGTGCAATCAATATAGCAAAGTACGGTAATTTTACTAAAAATTCTAAACACATAGAAGTTCAATATCACTTTGTACATGAGAGCGTAAATGAAGGTAAAATAAATATTGTAAAAGTCGGTACTAATGAAAATGTTGCTGATATATTTACGAAATCATTGAGTAGAAAAAAACATGAAAAATTTTGTAAAATATTAAATCTTAAATAAATGATAATATGGTAAAAATAGCAGAAATGTAAGGAGGCGTGTTAGGAATAAGTACAGTTGTGCTAGTGATGTATATGTGAACACATGATGTATGAGTAAGAGAGAGTGGAAAGGGAACTTCGGTCCCGGTGTACTCGCTTTAGAGAGAGTTGAAGTAGTTAATATGAAGCCGTCGTAAGTGGCACTATGCTTACTACAATTATTGTCTAATACTTCTCCTTATTATAATAAATTACATTTATATAAATACTCAATAGTATATTTATTATTCACCATTTTAACAGTCATATCAACCAGTTACTAAATAACCTTAAATTACTAAGCGCTTACATCGCATAGACAGCCCCATAAAAAAACCTTTAGTTTGCTAATCACCATTGCTTGTCTGGATACATGTACGTTATCTCAGATTATAATACCTATAACAGTTAGATTGCTTGCCTAGGGACCAAATAATTTTATAAACTATACTAAAAAATAGTTGGGTTGCTCATCACCAATACTTTCTTACTTAAGACTTCCTAGATGGTTTTAGAATAGTTCTTATCTTAAAAAAATTAATAACATTAGCAAAAAAAAAAGCTTAAAGTCTTGCAAAAAAAAGCTAGCTTAAGTTTAGTAGTATCCACTAGGTGACGTAGAAGTAAAATCAAAGCTACCTGTGATTGAATTAAGTAAGTCTATTTCCAGTACCCCGAGCAAACTAAGGGATTTTACAGTCGTTTTCTGGTACAGTTAACGGTTGGTTGTCCAAGGAATGACTAAAAACAGGATATTCTTTTGCCAGCGGCGTACGTTCCTGCAGCACGGTCTCCATACACAGAGACTCTGGGGGTAAGAGTCAAGCTTCCTGCAGCCTGCTCTTTATCATCAAGAATAATTATAAGGAATGGCTGGAAGTATCACCATTGTCTCTTTTCAGGGCCTTTAGAAGTATTTACGTTCCCATATCAACCATGGCTCTCACTGGATCTTTTGAGGGCCATCCAACATTAAACTACTTTGACAAAAAATACATTTTTCTACTTTTTCGGGCAACTCCGGCAACAATTCGTCGACTAAAGAATTATATAAAGCCAGACACTATTAAACCTATTAGACCAAGTCAGTTATTCAGTGGAGGACTATTATGAGCGGAGTTCTTCGTCGTAAGGCCTGAAACTCCGGCCGTTGATAACCCTGTATTACCCTCTTGACTCTAAGCGCTCAACCAGAAATCGTCTATCCTCTTCCCAGCCTGCACTAGGTGAACCTTACAGCTATGAAGCAAAAATAAACTTAAGCAAACGGGACAGTCTCAAACGAGCAAGTATCATGACCTGATCTTTATACCTAAGATTACTAAAACGATAGCTCTGCAAAAAAAGAAGTTGCTTTAGACACCAATGTCTATGGCGTAATACCAGGAGACGTTGGAAATAGCTGTAGGACTAGCTCCAACACTTCGGTCGTTGTAGTTCTCCTTCCGATCGGTCTGGTGCTACAACAGCAGGCTAGAGAAGATCACCCTGAAGTATCCAGGCAGTCACGTTTGCTGGTAACTTCAGCCAAGAAAGAGCTCACCAGTCCATTTTAGGGTCATACAACGTTAAACTAGCTTGTTAACAAATACATTGCAACTTCAGAAAGTTGACAAAAAACAGCTTTTAGGGCTAACAGAAGTTTTAACCGTGCTTACAGTCACGGTTAAAACATCACAAAAGAGCGAATTGGAAGAAAAACCTAAAATGCTGCAAATGTATACAAACTTAGGCATCAGAAAACTAACGCAGAACATTCATCTTCATTGAAACAGCAGCGGCAAAATCGACGGATGAAGGATCTATTACATAAGAGATCTTATTTTCATTATAACCCTGACTGTTATCACTTAAATCGTCCAGATTTTTAAATAGATAGAATAATATGTTTTTGTATTCATTGTGTCGATAAAAATAGAGCGATTAAGCTCCAGGACTTTGTTCCTTGTGTAAGAAAGTTGGAAGACTGGAACAAACAATTTTTTAATCATATATTTTTGTCAGTTTTAAATCTTTACAGTCTTAGAAAATACCCCTTTCCATTTATAATAACGCGAAAAAGTGAAAATCAACGATCCTTTAGAGCCAACCCACAGCCCATTTATTCTGAACTTTGCATGAAACTTAAAAACGTTATTTTTTACGTAAAGTAACACACACAAACACACACACAAACACACACACACACACACACACACACTTATGGTTGAGACCAGCTGCAATCTAACTTTTTACAACTGTAAGATAGCATAACTTGTTATTTAATGAGTAAAATTAAACTTATAATACGTGTATTATACTTTCCGCTACTAAGTAACATTAAATCACTAATCATTTTCATCACGTAGATAAAAATTTGATGAAACCGTTGGATTTCTTATCACCGATGTTTACTCGACCCAGAAAATATTATTTTAATGCACTGTATTAAAAAATAGTTCGATTGCTCATCATCAACGTTTACTCCCCTATAATTACATCTTATGTATTATTAGTACAAGAAAACTATTGGGTTTCTTATCACCAATGCTTAATCGCATACAAGCATATTTTATTAATAAATACACTAAATAAATGTTGGTTTTCTCATCGCCGATGCAAGCTCGCCTAAGAGTAAATTTTATTTATCAATAATACTAAAAAAATTGTTGGATTTCTTATTGTAAATACATGCTTGCTTAAGAACTTATTTTATTTATTAATAGTACTAAAAAACTGTCGAGTTTCTTATCGCCAATGTTTGCTAGCCTAAGGGCTCATTTTATTTTAACAATACTGAAAAACTGTTGGATTTATAACTGTCAATGCTTGCTTGCCTAGGAGCACATTTGATTTATTAATAATACAAAGAAATTATTGGCTTTGTAATTACCAATAATTATTATTGTATAAGATCGCATTACATTTTCTAATAATACTCAAAAACTATTGCGTTTCTAATCAGCGACGTGAAGGCTATGCAATACATACACGAGAGTTCGTATTCTACTCACTACACGCAAAAAAAATTTGTACCGTGAGAGTACAGGGGTCCAGCTTGAGAGAGTCCAAACACGCATTAAACACATACAGTACAGCTGTCTGCTCGCAGCTATCCCAATTTTGGACTCGTACAGTTCAAAACAACACTGTACTATAGAGTTCTAGGGAGGGGGCTGTCTGAGCCAGCGCTAGGGACGAGTACGTACCAACCTCCGAGCTCGAGCTGTAACTACCGATGTTATAGTTACAGTGTCTATATATATATAGTGATTATATAAAGATATAGTGATTATAGAAAGATACGTTTTAAGGTTTTATAACAATTTATGAATTACGTGTGAGGTGTGAGAAATAGCGAAAAATTTCGCGTTGCTGCTTTCAGCCAAGGCAACGAAAGCTTACACAGCATCATTGCAAGTAAGGCACCAAAATCGCGTTGTTACAGTAAGTCGGAATTATTATTGTGTTGCCTCAGCTGTACTTGCAAAAAATGAAGGAGACGTAAGTTTGTTTGCTGTAAAAAAAAAAATTAGGTCAAACACCCGGAGTTTTTACATCAAAATTTTGTATTAATAGCGACAAAGTAGACACATGTAAATCTACGAAAAAAATTTTGAAAAAGTATAAATTGAGAAGATTAGAGCTAACTGCAATATGAAAAAATACCCGTTAAACTAAGGAAAAAAAAGGGATAACATAATACAGAAACAGTGGAAAGAATTTAAGTTCTAAAATCAAAATTCAGACTTTCTTACACGAGGTTATTTATTTTGACTTAGAAACATCTGGATTTGCAATGCCTAATGATATTTTTCAAATTGCAGTGATTTGTAAAAATCGTGAGTTCAACATTAACATAAGCCCCACTGAATCAATTTCCTTTTACGTTACGAAAGTTAATATTTTGTCTGTGATAAAAAATAAATTATGGTTGAAGTAAATACGATGAACTTACACGATGCATTACTATCGTTCTCTGCATTCCCTAAAATTTGTTTCATTATCGTGCATTTTGGTGGCTCATAACGGTTGTAGATTTCATTTTCCACGATTGATTAATGCTATTGTAAATACTTAATTATAATATGATTATTCAATGGTAATAAAATGTTCGGATACCATGCAATTATTTAAAAAAACTTTGCCAAAAAAACAAGGTCCAGAAGCTTTGTGTCTACTGACTTTAGCTAGAAGTTACTTGAATTTAACTGACGAATCTGAATTTCACAAAGCTCTATTTGATGTAAAGACTTTATGAGACCTGGTAATAGCGATTTCAAAAAAAAAATTATTTTTCACACATAGTAAATTATTTATTGACTTAATGCAGAAAGTTCGTATGAATAAAAAAATATCGTGCGTGGATTTAACATTGTTAAAAGTAATAATTTTAAAAGATTTAATTAAAAAATTGCCTTAGCTGGCTTTGGCATAAAAAGTTTTAAACAAAGTCATGAGGTGGGGAATATGGGTTTGTAAAAGTATTTTTTGACAGAAGTGATTTTATAAGTAAGCCTGTAGTTATCAAGGATGAAAAAGCTTTAAAAAAGGTCACAGATTTTTTTTTAAGTTACAGTATTACTTAGGTTTAAAGAAAAATTTAATTGTTTTTTATTGATATTTATTTCGTGACTATTAATTATATTTAAAACTATCAATACTTAGAGTAATTTAGTGTTCATTTATTGTTTTTTATGTTCATGAAATATATAAATTACCTAAAAAGCATCACCAAGATAATTTATTCCCAAAATCCAAGTATCTTTACATTAAAACCTTTTTGTATTGCATTTAATACAGATTCCAATATTACCGATACGGTGACCTTGCCGTCTCGCAACGAATAGTCTCTCGTCATGACGAGTTCTTGTTAATTTTGCATGAAAGTTTGCAACTTTAGATTAAAATATCTATAGAACCGTGAAGCTAGACTGTTTGAACTTCCGTGCACTACTTACTAATATAGTTGAGTACAAATAAATACAAATTTTTTTAAGGACTTTCTAAGATTACGCAATATTGCTCGAATCCGCTTAGTAAGACGAAACGTCACTAATTCAGGCATAATGATATAGCATTAAGGCAAAATGTCATAAGAGAAAGTTTATAAGTTTTACTAATTTAAACAAGATTTTGTTTTAGTAAAAATCTCATGAATATTAGTCAAACTGACATAGATTTTAGGCAATATTCCAAAATTAGGCGTTACGAAATGGGTTAGGCACTTTGAAAATGAGGCGAAATACCAACACCCCTTTTTTGTGAGTCCGCAACATTACAAAAAAATGATTATGAACAACACAGTGAAAAATTAATGTTATTGCTAATAATTATTTTATGTCTTTATTTATTAAATTATTTATTCACCACATAATATACATAATATAATCATAATACAATGTATTTGAAATTTTACAATTTTATATTAACTTTTCTATTAAATAAGAAGTACTGAATTGTCATCTAAGGAGAATCGATACTATAACTATAAACTAAATGCATTCCAGCAAGGAAGCATTGAATGTGCCTGTACACTGGAGTGGCGTACTTAAGGCTAGAAATCTTAGAACTAAAAATGAAAAAAGAAAAAAAAAAAACCAAAAAAAACTCACATAAGGAAACAGAATTAGTTTGCAATGTTGTAACACAATTACAAAAAAAAAATTGAAAAACATGTGGGCCAGCAGTTTAAATCTAACTTGATTTATTTTATAAATCTTTAACACCAGTTTTTCACAATTTTTTTCTTTTTTCTGTTTTATATTGTTTAAAATTTTTAGTTCATGCGGTAGTTTATTATATATAACGATAGACCTTCATCTAGAACGACATTTCCTACTATTTAAATTACTGTTTAAATTCGGGATACTTTTGTGTCTAGTTTTGCTTGTACCAGTCAAATACCTTTCCTGCAGTGCCCTATATTTATACAGTAAACATTCATAATTATAAGTTTGTTCAGTTTCCAGTGATTTCTTTTCCAAGTTTAGATAATCGTACTTAGTATTAAAAATTAGTTTTACAACTCTCTTTTGTAAAGATTGTGATGGGCCCAGCACATTTTGATATGCTAATTCCCACGATAGGTTTCCATAAGTCACGACACTGTGAAACAGAGCATAGTATATTGTAAATAGTTGGCCCGTTTTTCAAATGAATTTAAGCCTGTAAAAGACAAAGAGCAAATATTTTGTTTTTTTCATAACACTAATAATATGGCTTTCCCATCAAAACTTACTGTCCAGAATTAGACCAAGATATTTGGTCTCGATTCTTGTATTTATTTCTCGGCCATTAACTATGACAGTAAAATTATTAAGTACTGAGTCTGTGTGTTTTCCAAAGGTAATTGTTGAAATTTCGTCAATGTTAGTGGCTAATTTATTTTCGTAGAACCAATAAAATATTTTATTTCGTTTATATGTTAATAACTCTTTTAATTCATTCCAAGTGTTTGGACTGCAAAATAGGGCCATGTCATCAGCAAAAGAAGTAATACCCTCAACTTGAAGAAGTAGTAAGTTTAAATAGACAAGAAACAACACAGAACCAAGTATCGTACCCTGAGGAACTCCAATATTTAGTGTTTTATAGTTACTACTAGTATTATCAACAGTGGTTCTGATAAGTCTATCTTCAAGATAGCTTCAGTGTTATTCTTCTTACGCCTAAATTCTCAAGTTTACTCAATAGTATTGTATGACTAACGCAATTAAAAGCCTTACTTACATCTATGAATGCTATTGCAGTTGAATTTGATGAATCTAGCTCAGTATTTATAAAATCATTTCGTGAAGCAAGTGCATCAGTACATCCCTTATTTTCTTTAAATCGATATTGTTTTTCTGATTTAGGCTTATGTGATGTTAAAAAATTATAAAATCTAAAAAATACTAATTTTTCAAAAATTTTCACAATGTTTGATATTCATGATATAGGTCTATTATTACGGAATTCACGCTTATCATCTCCTTTAAATATAGGTATCACTTCTACTGTTTTACTTAGTGATCAGGGTACAAATTTTGTTGGAGCTGACCACGAGCTCAGAAAAATGCTTAAGGATCGACATCAGTCAGATCAATTTGCTGATAACTTGTCGTCATTAGGAACACAAAGGCATTTTAATCCACCAGCTGCTCCCCACTTTGGTGGTATTTGGGAGTAAGCCGTGAAATCAACCAAGTTTCATCTAAAACGAGTTGTGGGTGACCAAATCTGGACTTTCGTTGAATTCTCAACTTTTCTTTGTCGCATTGAGGCTTGCCTTAACTCTCGTCCACTCTGCCCCTTGACAGACGACCCACTTGACTTGAATCCATTAACTCCTGCACATTTATAAACCTTGAGGGCTTCTTATTTTGTCCCAGAACACGACCTTCTAGCTGAAAGGGTTTCTCCATTACAAAGATGGAAATTATTATCGCAGTCTGTTCAGGTTTTTTGAAAAAGGGGGTCCTCGGAGTACCTCAGCACCCTTCAGGCACGATCCAAGTGACTTACGCATCAAAGGTCCATGCAAGTAGGAGATTTAATCCTTATTAAAAATGAGTTGAGTCCACCTGGCAAGTGGCCTTTAGGTCGAATAATAGAGATTTTTAAAGACCCGAACTCTGTAGTCAGAGTTGTAAGGGTGAGGACCAGCAGTATTGTCTTAGTTAGACCCATTCACAAACTAATTCTGCTGAAAACTAGCTCTGAATTGACGCCAATAACTTAGAATAGGATCTTAGAACAAGAATTTAATGTTGATTATATAAAAAAAGGGGAGCATATTAGTTTGAATTGATTACATTTTAAATGTAATACCTAGTTACTTATCCCAGTTTAAAATTTTGTTCATATTATTATTATATAATTATCCTTGTAAGTAGACAAGTGGTCTATATTAATATTTTCAAATTTTGATTTATACATTAAACTTTGTTGATTTTATTTATTTTTCTCTTTCTTTGATAGACATTCGTATGGAGTGCTGTCCATCAACCTGGATAGTATGTTCAACATCAAATAAGTATTACAAAACATTAACTATATAGAATTTATATTAACTATATAGAACCAATAGCGTGCGTACGATGGTCCTGTGTGACCACCAATCATAGCGCTCCACGTTTAAGTTACTTTGGCTGCTCACGACTGCTCGCCTGTGAGCATTTAGTCAGTCCGCACCGATCGCTCGTCCAGTGAACCACAATGTGGTCACTGTGTACACCAACCAAGTAGACATTTTCTCAAGTAAATCATTTTAAATGGAAAGAGAGAATGTCTTGTGTTATTTACTCGCGTGACTTAAACAACATCATTATCAGTTTAATTATATTAGTAAAATAACTGTTCTTTAACTTCGTTTAATATCCTTAAACTAGTGCACATAAAACGTACTTTTGTTATTTACCACAGTTTTTCAATTTTTTCTCATCACGTGTTGTGATTTATACTGTTAATGTACTTTATGATTTTGTTATATATGAAAAGGTGTGAGTGTTAATCTTTCAATAAACCCAAGCAATTGGCTCCCACTCTTTTCCCTCGCAACCGGTAAATCAAATGATACAGTCCACAATCATTGGGTTTTCAATCCTAAGCATGTGTGGATTTATTATATCCACAAAACTTTCTATTTCAATTGACGTACCATACATTTCTGAATCAAACAATATTTCAAAATAATTCTCAGACTTCTTACATTCTTAAAATATTCATTTCCAAAAATAAAAGTGACATAAAAGTTTTTTCTGTTCACGATATTTTAAACTATCATCAAACTTGTTTTAGAATGAAAATAGTCTTTATTATACAAAAAAAAGAGAAATTCTTAAACATTCCATTCCCATCACTTTGATATAAACTATTATCCATTGAGTTTTTGTTAATTGAGATCCAAAATCCATTGAGAATTGTTTGGGTTAAGTACGATTAACTATTGAGTTGTCATAAGACTTTTTTTTGTTTAGTTATTAACGTATTACTTATCGAATTGTCAGCGCTGGTTCGAATATCACATATATTTTTTAAGGATTTGAATTTTTTTATTTTTAGAAAAATTTTTTTTCTGAATTAAAATAATTTATTATATTATATGATTTATCAGAAGTTTTTTTCATTAAATTTGTGTCTTTGAATTGTAGTATTGTTGAGCAATTGGTTAACATTTTTTTTTTACTAATACTTTCATCACTATCACCACAGACTTTTTTTGTTTTTCAAATGGTTTTTGTAAGATATCAATAATTAAATTTTTTGTTAGATTTTCAAAATCTTATATATCATAATGACTAGAATTAATAGTTCCATAAAAAAATTTACTGTAAGGTAAGGAATACTGAAACAAACTAATATTCACATTGGCGATCTTTCACTACTTTAAAAGAATGCAATGAAAGTAATATAAATGAATTTCAATTTATATATATATATATATATATATATATATATATATATATAGCTTTTTCATATTATAGTGCTCTACGTCTAGCTCTCATGTAGAGGCACTACTTAGGGTACTGAGCACTTGGGATAAGGAAGGAATTGGGATGGGATTGGAAGGTAGAAGAGGGTCCTAACAACTGCTCCACATTCGCCCATGACGTTTGTCATGTGGATTAGGAAAACCCCGGGAAATTTCCCGTAGGAAAAGCCTGATCCAGAACAGCCTGGTGTATCTGCTTTATTTCTGACCTGGTCTCCAAGCTGCAGACTTACACAACGGGGCAGAAATTTCGCACACCTCCCGCTCACGATGTCGATAACAGAGAAACAGTCAATCAATTTACGAAGCCAACAGCACAGGCGAAACTCTAAGACTTGAACGGTCACCCATCCAAATACTAACCGCGCCAATTGCTGCTTAACCTCAGTGATCGACGGGACTGCAACTCTACCGCTGAGCCATAGTATCAGCCATATATATAGCTATTACGTTAGCTACGTGTTAGCTATGACTACTACCGACAGCCACTATCACCACACCCATTGAAAAATCAAAAGGGCAATTATTCATTTAAAAAACATTGGTCCTATGGGTTTGCCCTCTTCTTATATTAGCGAAAAAAAGTACTAGCCGTCGAAATAACTTAGGAATATCAAGTTTTATCACTTTCACTATTGTTTCGCCTAAGCCATTCTCTACTTGACGAAGTTAGATAGGTCTATAATATCTTTTTTTTCTTTACGCTTTTCCCCTTTTTATTCCTTGCTCTGCAACTAGATTTTTTTTTTACTTTAATTTTGTCTTTTCTGCTTAATTCAAAAGTATTTAGAGTAAAACTTTTTATAGCCACGTATTGGAAATCAAGTGGTAAGTAAAATCAGCTGATGCAACGTAAAAAGGGTCCATCCGGTACATAGTGGTAAGGGGAAATCGGAGAGCGGAAAGCAAGACAGGAGAGAACGGGAGGAAGTAGCACGCATGTGCATCTGAAGTTGAGTAAATGTGTAGCAGAAAAAAAGAAAGAAAGAGAAAGAGGGAAATAGAGCAAGTACACGGTTCTATGTAAAAATAGGTACAAAGAAGCGAATATATACATAGCACACCAAAAAGTGTGTATGTGTGCGTGCATGCGTGTTAAAACTCTCCGTAGGTTATTTGATTGTCCATAATGGTGGGGATATGCATGGAGCATTTCCCCCGCTACGCCACAGCTTTTCTTCGTAGTAAGAGCACATAAACTGCGTGTCTACATTGCTAGTAACTTCTAGCATTTCAGAAAAGAAAGTAATGCATCTACGTTTTTTTTTTTTTTTTTTTTTTTTTTCGTTAAGAAAGTAGTGGCTTCAAAGTTAAGGCTTTTGCAGAGTATTTTTCAACTAAATTTTTGGGAATACAAATACTATCGTAAAATACTTGAGTTTGAAAGTATCTGGTAAAAGCATAAATCTTGTTATTAAAAATTCAATTGTATGTAACAAGTATAAAAAGTATAAATCAAATACGAATCCACGATAAAAAATTATAGTAAAGTTATTATCACCTTAAAAATACGTTAAGTGCATTTTAGATAACCTTGAACTCAAAATTGTCATCAATTCTCATTGGTAGTAAGTCAGAGCGTGGCAGAATGACTTATTCAAAATAATTTTTTTTTTTTTTTAAGTGAAACTTTTTTAGGAGCGCCTAATATGGGGAGTTCAATCATGAAACAAGCGAGCAAGCTAACGAACGCTGCCATGCACATATGACTCTATGTATATTATTTGTACGTATACCAGCCGCGCCGCAGGCAGGGTATCTGTTTGTCTGTCTCCCTTCCTCTCTCTCCCAACCTTTTATATGCGTACATTAGTACGCCACGATTACTTTATGTATATATATATATATATATATATATATATAGCTCCTCTCGATCTCTACATATATAGGAGCGCGTGGTGGCTTAGTCGACTAGGTCATGATCTCTTTGAAAAAAATCTGTACATATCAAGTAGACAGTCAATCGGTCAATCAATCCGAAAAATCACCAGCATAAGCGGACGCAATAATAGTCGAGTGATCACCCATCCAACTACCAACCTCGGCCAACCCTGCTTATCTTTTCAGATCGACAAGACTGTAACTCTTCCACTGCACCGCCGTTCCAGTAGTAGGTATACCTACTGCTGCATGGTAGAAATCGCAATGTAGGTGTTATACGGAAACTGGGCCTCCGTTACAGCTATGGTACTGTCAGGTAAATAATGTCTGACATAAAACATGGCTTGATCTCTTTGAAGTCTTCGGAAAACAGTAAAAATCGTTTTTTTCCTGTTTATCTTTTCGTATGTGTATATGTATGTTATAAGACGTACGTAAAATATAACATATGTATAATACGACAATTTAACTTTTGAAAACAAGAAAAAAGGCTGTATCTCGAAAAGGAAGCAAAATTAGCTAAAAATAAAAATTTCTACGAGTTATCAGAAGGGGATTCACATAATCGAGGTGCACAAACAGAGACGGGTTGGACTATGAACAAACGTAACCTCAATTTTTTTATTTTTCGACGGCATCTTAAAAACAAGTCAAAAAAATTTTTATTTATAGTATGGCATGTTTAAAAAAATTAATACGGACGTTGACAAAATTTTTGAAAAATTTTTGTTACATTATAACCTCCCGAGATAAGAAAAATACTCGTATCTCGAAAAGAAAGCCAGATAGGCCAAAAATATTTCTACGCATAGAAAATAACTATTGAGGTGCAAAAATACATAACACGGATTCATACAAACAATTGTAATAATTCTGAAAATAATAAGTCATATCTCAAAGGCAAAGCTACAACCTTCATATCCTACCTAATAATTGATTTACTTTCTGTTCTCTATAATGTACTATAAAAAAAATTTTCACGTAACCAAAACATATATTCGTTTTATCAATTTTAAGATCAGAGGAAATTAGTTAAGCACGGGTGAATTTTAATATTAAATTATAAATTATTATAGAAAACAAAGAAAATGAAAAATTACATATCTCTTGTTTTTCTTAATCGAAATAGGATATAGTGGATGATTCTATTTTTATAGTAGCCAAAATGTAAAAAAAAATTTATTTGTCGGATACAAAGATTCCAACAAAAGTTTATGGTACACATAAGATATCACATTAAATTCCCGAATGTTAATTTTAAATAAAAGGAATTGCTGTCTCACATAATAGGACAAAAGTACCTCCGTTCAGCGCAGTATAGCAAAAATTTTTGTTCCATTCTGCATTACGCGACCAACAATTCGTACATGTATTACATAGATCATAGCAAACATGGAAGTCCTTAGAATGCGTGAATTATAACATAAGTAGTATATTGAGGTTTATGTATTGTATGCACGCACGTGCTCGAATACGTAATAATATTAAAATTGTCACTATTTTAATGTGGGGTTCTTAAAGATCTATTAAAATGAGGTATACTGTAATTTCCTTAGTTCTTATTATACCGAGTTTAATAACATTTGAGTTGGAAGTTTTACTTCTGCCGGGGGTCCCGAGACCCACACCAGGTTTTTTTTTTTCTTTCTTGTAATAGCAACTGATACTTAAAGAATGACAAGGTTCGTACGCCTTGGCTTCGTTCGTGAACTACAAAATTAACATTTATATTATTCATAACATAAAAATCCAAGTAAAAAGTATACAATGATTATAATAATATTTAATGTATAAGCAATTACATAAATTAATGGACCACGGCTTATTTACATTTCGAATTTAAATTTTGCGCCATAGCCCCTGTTCGTAACTATACATTGTAAGCCTGCGTATACATAGAGCTTAAAACTTACAGGACTATTTATGATCCCATGTGAGGGTGAGTAAGATAATATAAATTCTTACTTTTGTGTGACGGTTTGTTACCGTCAGACGCTGATGTCTTAAAATTTGAATTTGGAATCGATTTTACCATCCCTTCAACATCTATGAATTATTCCTAAGCATTTTTGGTAAACTATTCTATTTAGCATTTTAATTGATAATTTAAATGTTAATATTTATTTTTAAATAAGTCCTAAATCATTAATGAAATTAACGTTGAAATACCTTTTTCTTTAGAAATTTTATTTTTTGATACTCTTTCTTCATTTACATTTAAAAAACGCAAAAGAGCATGTGAGAGAATACTTGAAGAGTCTTAATCTAGTAAATCTTGGACCACCTACAGAAATACAAGACAGGATAGATGTAGACAGGCAACGAATAGATAGTCTCATTTAGAAAATCAATCATACCTGACGGGTAGGCTCGAATTACCGCGCCCACCCTTACCTCAGATACCTAGCAGAGATAGACGGCCAATTCTCAGACAGGGGAGCACAAGCCAGATCATTTGAATTGACTGTTGCTGTTAAGATTATGTGAAGAGCCACAGAATAAACAAGTAACGTCACACTATGCACATAACCTAAACCGAGTTCGCAACGCTAACCAACAGGATTTGCTCACTGAAAATATTCAGACCAGAAAAGCACTGGTAAAGCAAAGTAACCATGGGTTGTTGAGTCAGTTGTTGGGGGAGGAGTGGATAAGAGAAAGTAATACCCTAAAATTCAGGTATAGGTGAGAATGACAGCTCAGAGAGACGCAGACAAGATGTTATCAAGATGAAATGGAATAAGGATATTCACAGGAAGCTGGGTTTATATCAAGTAGATCACCTGTATAACCAAGTAAGCAATCAACAGGATAGTAAAGATTTTCGATGAAAACTGCAGACAGTAGATATATTTTACGAATAGAATTCCACAACACAAGAAGGGACGATAAGGAAGAATTTATAGTGAAGCTGCGTGAATGTATGTTAACAAATCGGTTGACAATAGAAGATGTAGTACGAGCCTTACCAGCAGTACTGGACGCCAAAGCTAACTACTGGTTCTGTAGCAAGAAATTTTTGTGGCGTTTAATCTGGGAAATGACGGATGCCTTTCAGCTATACTGTGGGATTCGCAATTTGCAGGAGCGGCTCTTGAAAAAGATTAATAGACGCATGCAAGAACCAAATTAGGACGTGATGACTTACTTGTCAAAAATCTGAACCCTTATGGACCCAGTAAACCCTCTGTAATGTATGAAAAACATAAGCGTACTTACATTAGCGTTACAGCATGAATCAGTAGTTGTAAGCTCTTAGTAGAGTAAGAAGATTGTGTGCAATGTAAAAGGCGTCAGACTCAGTTCAATCGTTTCTGAGAGAAGATACGATTAGTAACACACAAGAGACTACGAGTCTTTCAGGTTGTATTTTTCTTCTTTCAATATACTTATATTTTACAACTAAGTACTGCTTTTCAAGAACCGCTATTGTTATCCAATTTTAATGTTCGCAAACATCACACCTACCTTTCAGCCTAGAACAAAAAGTTGATGAATAATATAGAAAATTAGACCCTAGTGATCGGGTCTGAAAAAATCGGACCCACATTCTAAATTTAACAAAATTTCTAGTGTTAAAAAAAAGAAAAATATTTAAGAGTTAAGACAAGGATACTTGATCTCCTCCTGAACCCCAAGAATTCCTTTTCCTTTTTACAACCTACTAACCTCACTGACAGGGGATAATCAGAAAATCAGCAGCAGTAGAGTCCATAGATAATATGAAATACTAATAGCGTACTAAGTGCAATCAAAAGAACGAAATCAGCGGCCCCAGTTGGTAAAAACGATCAGTGGAACCAAGCAAACGCATCGGCAATGTCAACAGGTACACTAGTACAGGGATTGCCTTAAAGTGATCTACTACTTAACGTGTGGTAAGATTGGTGATAAAAGTGTGAAATATAGGAATTGTGATACTCTGAGGCTGGAAAACTTACGGGAACGAACGCGTTAGGAGTTGCCGCTACCTCTTTAAATCTAAAACAAGCTCGAGCACAACCAGCAGATAAGTTATCGGTAGACATTAAGGCGAATATAAATAGATTAGTTAATAAGTTTCCTTCAAAATATATTAGATTCACATCTGGAGTAGGAAAATTACAATGGATTATTCTGCAAATACTCTGGTGGTATACGTTAGGCAACCTAATGTTAAAAGGTTTCCTACAGAGGGCACAAGGTGCAGTCTGTAATAGGAAGGCGAAAGTTGGCAAAACCTACAAGTGTATTATTAATTAAGGAAAAAGTTTAGAACACAGTAAAAAGGAATGCATTCGATAAGCTTAGGAGTATGTGGTGGCGAAATATCCCCCATATGGCGAAGCAGGCGTTTGGGGCGGCAGTTATCGAATAATAATGGCATAACGCTAAACAAGGAGGGTAGGTTGAACGGGAACAAAATAAGTCCTTGGGAACTTACAGGTACTGACAGAGATTAGTAGGGAGATTGCTGACTGTAATGTTACAGAGAGTGCCCACTTTTTTCCACTGGTTCGAGCACCTCATCACGGCCAGGCACCGAACCAGGCGCACATTTTTTTTCATTTGAGAAGCATGGTAGGAGTATGCGCCTGTAAGGAGAGAAATAGATTCGCGTAAGAATATACATATAGGCGCACATTTTAAAGACGCGCGAAAGGGGTATACCAAATTTGCGTTTACGAAGAAAGGAGAAAGGAGTGGAGAGTCGACTACAGCTACAGCTGAGCGTACAGCGAAGCGACCCATGAGACTTTTTTGCTCAACCTTTTCTGTTGTACATGAAAACTGTATTTAGTTACCGTGCTCAAACCGTATACATAATTAAACGCATACTGGATTACGTTCAAGAATTTGTGTACTTGTACTCGTCATACGAGTTATCAACAGCTATAGGTTAAGCTCCGAAGGTCTTCGAGAAACATATATTACTTTCATATTTTTGAAGGGAGTGCTCGCAGTAGCTAAGCAAACTGATGACCACTCCGATCCTTTTAATATTTTGAAGTTCTGGGTTCGAAACCAGCATTATGATGTTTTTTTTATTTTCCCTTAACAAACAATATTGAATTTCTAAATTAAAATTATTTACCCTATTAATCCATTATTTTCATTACATATATAATTTTTCATGTAATTATTAACTGTACATAATATCCTACCATAAAAAATTTCTGGTGAAAAATCTTCATCTAGGGAATTATTTTCTAATAACCATGAAAAAAAAAAAATTGGCAATACGCGAACCCTACACTGTTAAGTCGTCGTAAAAAACTAAAATTTTTTTTGAGCTGAATGAGATATGGAAAGAAATGTAACCTCCAAAAATTACGTGCAAAAAAAAACAGAGGCACAAAAACTTACTTCATTAAAACACTACTTTACAAATATTATTTTCCAATAAACGTTAATATTCACATATATTTACATTTATAGACGGACACATATATTATTCGTAATTTAATGCTTATAATACTAATATTTACATTATTTCTATTAGCACAATGATAAAAATCACATTTGTTTAATTTAATTATATAAAACTGCTAATTTTAATATAAAAAAAGCACATGATTTAACTTTCAAGTTAAGATTCTAAAAATCAGGAGAAGACAGAGTGCATCTTTATAATGATTTAAGCCTTTTAAAATACTTACTTGTGATTTGTACACTTCTGTCAGGAATGTAAAAACTGAATTTCGCTACTTCGACATTAGTAGAAATGACGCTGAGCAAACGCCATGGCGCAATTATTGTATCGGCTTTTTGTAATTACTGAATTACTTAGTATATCGATAATAACAATAGAAATTAACTCATTGGCCGTGTCAACATATTTTATGTATGTTATTTTTTAGCTGCCTAATCAGTTTCAAAAATTAATATGAATAATAATAAAAAAATAATACTAAAAACGTTATAAGAGTAAGAATCGTAAATAAGAAACAGTTATAATAGTAATAGTAATAAATAGAATTTATTAGTTATCAATAAAAAGAAAAAAAATTAATTATTAAATGAAATAATTTTAATTTAAAAATTAAATAACTTTTGTTGAAGAAAAAAAAACATCTTATTGCTGGTTTCGAACCCACTACTTCAAAATATTAAAAAAATTGGAGTTAGCATTAGTGGTGCCAAATTGTGGTACCAAAAATCGAATACCTTAAAAGGCCCCGTAATGAGCAGTGGCGTTGACTCAGTGGTATGCGTGCTCGTTCCTGATACAACGCTGTTTTAGAGGTTGTGGGTTCGATTCCCAGTAAATACAGATTTTTTCAAAAACTGTTTTCATCGGAAAAAGTTCCTATGTAAGCCCAGCTGTTTCAAGACGGGGTCTTCCGTGGAATTTTTCTTCAGAGTAATTCCAGGGATTTTTTCTTGCCTCACAGATCTTCGGGCCTGGTTTGATGCGAAACGGTGTTAGGAGGTAGGGATTAGCAGTCTTACTGGCAAGGAGTGGTCCTTGGAACATGGAGCTTCTCCGAGGATGCTAATTAGCCTAGATCCAATGCTTTGGCAGAGAGCGCCGGCTTAACCGGGGGGAAGTGGAAGTCCTGAAATATAGAGTCCTCTACGGGGAAAGGCTACACTGTGGTGAGTGGACCCGATGTACTATCGATATAGAGTGTTAGCTTAACTGGCAAGGTGTTTCACCGGAGATACTCACACTGTGCCCATGGATTCAGGTATGATATTAGTAAAAAGGGTTAGAATGGGTGTGGCAATACATCCCCATACATAGGTAATGAGTGGGTGGTCCCGGCAACTAGACCAGTAGGCTGTCGCGGTAATCCGGTATATATAAGAAAAAGCTCCATAATGCTAGATCTAGATGCGTAGAAATTGTCCTTCCAAAAGAATTAATACTGAGGGAAATAAAATAAGCGCACGCAGAGCCATAAGCTGCGCCTTTAGGAGTCAAAAAGACAAATTTACGCCTACTTGTGTACCACTATTGGCCAGGGTGCTATCATGACGTCATATATGTGAGGGCATGTCAGGAATTTTAAGGGCATAGAGTTTTACAGCCGACTCCTCCGATTTGGGGGAACCAAACATCGAAAAACCTTGGATTGTAATGACCACTGATATACTTGGGCCAAATCACCATCTAAAACCGAAAACCATTACGTCTTGGTTTTTCAAGATGTCTTTCCTAAGTATGTGGAACTACGATTTCTTCGCAAAGCTGATGTCAAGAATGTGAGAAAGGTATTTGAGAATCTGATTTTCAACCGATGGGGAACATCAATGTATATACTTACGCATGATGGAACCAAATTCATAAACAAGGAACTCAAAGAAATCTATGATAATTTAGAAATAATATATACAAACTACCCCCGTATTACGCACAGGCAAACCCCGCTGAGAAAGTGATGAAACCGCTTAATCCATGGATCAGTTCTCATATCGATGAAGACCATCAACTTTAAGATATCCATCTCCGGGAATTGGCCTTTGCATTAAACACCATGGAAGTGCATTTACCAAAATTACTCCAGCGTTCCTAAACTTTGGTAGGAATCCGTTGTCCACCAAACTTTCGAACAAACCTATGGATAGGAAAAATAAGATATTAGGAACACGAAGATTTTAGAGAATCAAATACAGAGGCTAGCTCTAATAAGAGATTTAATAAAAGAACATCTTGACAAAGCTACACTTTCAAAACTAACACTTCTGAATAGGGAACTTAGTCTTAGGAAAAAGTCATGTATTGTCTTCAGCTGGGCTGAAATTTCCGACCAAATTAACCCTAAAGTTTGTAGGTCTTTCCGACATCGTTAAGGTTTTGTCAGAAGAGGTAATGGTGGTTAGACAAATAGACACTAGAAAAACACTCAAACTACACGTATTGGACTTTAAGGAATACACCCCACCTCTAACGACCAACTTAACCCCTACAAAGAATTTTACCGAGAAGCACATGGTCAAGGTAGTCGTGGCTAATAAGCCAGCTACTGAATCCAAGAATTTGGGCCCTATATCTTGAGCCAGAAGAGGAAGTCAAGGTAAACCAGCACCCCTTCGCAGCCAGAAGCGGCTGGATCCCGGTAGCCTGAGAAGCAACACCGCTCCTGGATCTAGACGAGGTTATGGACAGGCAGCGACTAAGATGGAAGAGGCAGCAAAGTCAGGAACCACCGATCAATCCAGCGTCCCTGCTCCAGGTGATTAGAGCAGAAGATTGCAATCTCGGTAAATAGATCGTGCAGCTAAGTCAGCCCAATCCGACGTTCCTGCCTTCGCACACTCCTTCAACACTATTGAGGAGCAGCTAAAGCGAGTGCATGAGCTATTAGAAGAAGAAGAGGGGATGACCTGAACGTTACCGTACCAATAAGGCACAGACGAGGGAGTGGGTCTAGTTGAAGAGTACCCCAACAACGCACTAAATCTATGGGGGAGGAGGTGGCCCTAAAATGCCTGACCAGCAGAACTCGAGCAATGAAAATGGCTGAAAAGCTAGGCTCTCAGATCTCAATAGAAAACGCAACTCAACGCCAGAATAAGTCCCTGACTCTGACTGCTGAGGATGCAGAAGGTTGTGACACAGTTTTACCATTGGTGCTGTATCCAGAATATGACCCTGGTACATTGCCCAAACAGCTGAAAATCCTAGCTTGAAGAACGGTAAGGATTCCTTGCAAAACAAGCACACCGTTCCCCTTACCGCCCCCAATAATTCTTTTTTTTTTGTTTGTTTGTCTCTTTTTCCAATTTTTCTATTTTTTTTATGTAGCTTATTATTTATCCTTTAGCGCTTCCTAAATAAAATTTAAACTTTCTTTTTTTCTTTCCTTTCGATATCACTTGAATTACTGTTTTCTTTCTTTTCTTCCTCTGCTCTTTTTCAAACAATAAGTGTTGCCTCATATACTTCCCGTAGTGGGACATTGTGTAACTTATGCCGAGTAAATTGCTCATTTTTTAAAAACTGACGTCAGTCAATGACCAAATTCTATCACTTGAATACAATTAGTAATAACACACCCTAAACTTAGTACAAAGCACATAACAAAAAACTCAAACATAAAGTTTCTCAGTAATAATGGCTGCCAACCACATAACACCAATCTCTATCTATGGGCCTAATGAGGCGTGACCAGTTGATAGAAATTACCAGCCAAGGTATAGACTGAGCTTGGGCACGGGAAGGCTGTGTGCCCAGGTAAGGGAGAACAATATCACACACAACTAAGATAGGGCTCGACGTGAAAGTTAAGCAGCAGTCATAATAAGATTTATGGAGTAAATCATTCTTAAATATAGTAACTAATGAAATATAGCTCTTTACTTTTCATCCATGAGCTTAAATTCATATTTTTTTAATAACGTTTACGTTTATTATTATTATTATTATTACAATTTGTTATTTTTATGGTCTATAGTAAATATTTTTTAGTAGTGTTTGTTTCTGAAGTTATACTTCTATAGGCGTGTTATGCGTGAGAGTAAGTCAATGATTTTAGATTGGTATTTTTTTTTTTCTTTAAACAGTTCTTAAAAACAAGATTTTTTAAGAACAAGTTTCCAAATGGCCCTTACCCACTCTGCTATGAGCAAGCCCGATAAAAGGAATGCGATTACTCGATTACTGCATGTTATAGTGGCGTTTATAACTTATTATAATTTACTGTTAACTAACTGATTTCGTTCGATTATAAATTACATCAGAAAAATTACTTAACAAACTAATTTTCCTACTTAAATGTTTTTTTCGAAAACTCAGAAACTAGTATATTTTAGAATAGCAAGTTTTTCTACGGATTAATAAACATTTATTTACTTATTATCGATTTGTTACTTTTACAATACATAAATAATTCTTCATACAATTTTTTTCATCCTTTTCAAAATTTTTTAGAATTAAAAAAAGTTTTTTTAACTGTACAAAAACAACAATTTTTTAAAACGTTTTATTTTTTCACAATTTTTCTATTCGTGATAGAGGAGATTTTTCAACTTGAGGACATTTATGACATAGTTAGAAGGGAAAAACTTTAGAGAAGTTAGAGGCACGAAAATATATGCAGCAACACTGGGAATTATTTTTCTCATGTGGATGTACTTACGTATACGCTTTTATGCATACTTCATCTCTTTTTTCTTGTATTATTAAAAAATAAACAACTTTGAAACTAAACAAAAAATGGTACAGTTAAACAATCTGCAATTTTTTATGGGTATTTTTTATGCTATTTCGAATATACGTTAGGCGTATAAATAATATCGGTCAAACAACGTGTGATGAACGTCATAAGATGATGAACGTCACATTCATTAGCAAAATATACGTCCCTATTGAA
The DNA here is from genome assembly GCF_036245765.1 of Copidosoma floridanum. Taxonomy (NCBI): domain Eukaryota; kingdom Metazoa; phylum Arthropoda; class Insecta; order Hymenoptera; family Encyrtidae; genus Copidosoma; species Copidosoma floridanum. The sequence continues at coordinate 2,534,560 of NW_028321900.1, forward strand.
GAAAGCAGTACTACAGGGTGATTTTTCCATACATTTAAGATCAAGAAGTAGACGGTATGTAATACTAAGCAAACAACTACGCTGTACACATACTTTTCGTCAAGTTTTTATGTCTTCCGGGATCAGGATTTGTGACGTGGTGAACTAGAAAAATGTCCGAACACGTCACAGGGTCCTCGTCACTATCAGTCAGCGGTGAGAGTCTCTTCGTTAGCTATCTCTCTTTGGGGTGGGTTGCTGTTATGAATAAAATTCCGGTATAAGGCTCTAAGGCCACGTCATTAAAAGTAACTAAAGGGCTAGGTCAGACTATTCTCCCGCGCTTCCAGCTTGTATCCTTGGAATGTGTGTGCGCTGTTGAGGGTATAAATGTGTCAACAGCAGCTACCAGTGCATCAAGGTACTAAGAGGTAACAAAATAACGGTCGCTCATCAACGATCATTTGCTGGCTATTAGTATATAGTGGGCCATATAGCGTACAGTGTGTCTGCGCACCGAGACAAGGGCGGACACTGAAGCCGCGAGTCGTGGTGTCAGAAGACACTCGTCTGACAGAAATCTGTGCGCTAAGCCGATTGAGATTCCAGCTGCACAAACACCAGTACGCCCTTGCAGGATCACACCAACTCTCAGTGCTCTAGACTCAGATAGCGAATTTGAAGACACCAACGGAAAGATATACCGGAGATATCTTGGTAGATGTAAATATTTAGTTTAAGTGCTATGCGTTGTGTTATAAAGAAGTGGTCGTCCCTAGTAAGCGAACTCAAATTTATTTGAGTCCACATGAAGTTTCCTGCCACAAGTTACTACTTCATTCACGTAACTAGCAACGAATTTCATTCGCGACAGCAAACCACGATGTTGAGGGTCGTTACCTTCGTGGTGTGCTGCGTTTCATTTGTAATCAAGGTGTTAATTACAGTCAATATACCTTAAATTAATATTATGTTGTGTTGTTTTATTCAGTGGCCTTAGGCAGTGCTAACTAAAGCTACAGTAAAGTGGTAACTTGGTAATCTTAAAAGCTATATACTACTACCAGTTGCTGCTACGAGCGCTGCTTAAAAGCTGTTGTACACCAATCGCGTTCTCGAATAGTAAGAAAACTAAAGTATCAATACGCGTCAGTGTAATATCGACATACGTTACATATACAATATACCAGTGAGCTTCGATCCTTGCACGCTCTGCACGCCAATGCTATAGAAGACTTTCATTTATTTTGCAAATTACATCATACTAATTGATTTTACTAAATACTGCTATTAGAAGATTAAATATTTTTTTTCAAAAGATAATAAACGTTTCTGTTTGAAATTATTATTCAATAAATTAAAAGGTGTGATATCATTAAAAGATTTAAGAACATATCATGGAACCATATGTAAAATATTCAAAGTTATTGCTAAAGCAATGGGATTAATGGAATACGACACTCGAGTTGACAATATATTCAAAGAAGCTACTACTATCATGTTGTTTTATTGATTAGGACAACTTTTTGAATGAGGGGGGAGGCGAGCAGGCGTAAGAACAAATTGAGGGGTGGCAAAGGAGGGCTAAAGGGTGAAAAAAAAGTGTAAAAAGAGAATGAGGAGGGCAAGCATTTTTAATTATTAAGATAAAAGGTGAAATAAGGACATATTACAGTATTGATAAAGCGATATTTAAAGAAGTTGACCAATCTAACGATAATATCCATATTAATTTTTCGATGAAAATACTAAATAACATTTGTAAAGGTTTATTACCTCATGAAGTTAATTTAAAATTTACAGCAGTTGTTTTGTTCATGAAAAATTTGATGTACACAAGAACCAGAGTACTTTCGATGTGAGCATAAGAAAAAAGTACTTTATGTCCGAAGGATGCAAAAAACTCTTCTGTCCGTGAATAAAGAGTAATTTCAAGGGCACAAAGTGTGGCCCAAGGGCACATTGTGGCAGTTGCCCATAGTAAGAAATGGTAGTTTTCTAACCTGGTGGCACATGTCGCTATGGCAAGCACCAGGCCCTAAGGACCTGCAAAGCATAATTAAAACAAATTGAAATTATAGAAAGACTTGGAGTATCGTAAAGAAAAAAAATTCATTTTAATTAAAACGAAACATTGTAGAAAAAACTTAAGACTATACAGTAACAAATATAATTTTTATATTAAAAATACAAATAAACAGGACTTGAAAAATACAAGAACACATTTCAGAAGCCTCAAAGTATATATTATCTAACATTTATCTCTGAATGGTATTCAATAAAGATATCTTAGAATACACAACGACTCAAAGAGGCAAAGGAACCATGAAAAAAAATGACGAGAAATACTAATGTGCAAAGGTTCAGACACAATATAAACAGAACTCCTTGATGTACTTACCTTGGTTGGATGGGTACTGGGTGTGAGCTCTATTTTTCTAACTGAGGGCACTAAATGTCTAAATGCAATAAATAACGTCCAAAGTAGAAAAACCAGTTGACAGTAGGTGCATGGGTACCGAAGTAAGAAGTTATACTTCTATAAAATTGTATGGCAGATAATATAATTATAAATATAAATATACCTTCCATGAAGCAATATTGTGTGTACGAAGGTGGTGCAATTATCGTTGGAATAAGTATTGGATATTGTGTGTACAAAATATTTAATGACCAAAACATTATAAGCAATATATTATGGCACAATACAATATAAACAATGTCCCTTCAGGAATTTCATCACATACAGGTTTTTTTGACAGATATTATTCAAGTATCAGAAGTATACTCAAAATACTATAAGAAATACCCAAAAAAAAATTGCAGATTATTCAACCGTACCCTCTTTCACACGCTTAATTTTTAAAATTTGCAATTTAACATGTAACATAATGGAAAAATCACTAAAAATAAAATTTGTAAGATCTGTATAAGCCCCTTAATTTTTGTTTATATGAAAGATTGCTTTTATATAAACCTGTTTCATTTTTAAATAGATCTATATTTTGTGTAATAACACAGGAAAGAAGGGGTCAAGTATGTGTAGAAGCGTGTAAGTAAGCTGATCCATATAATAAAAATAATTTCCAGCGTTGCTGCATATATTTGCGCTCCTTCCACCTCTCTAAATTTTGTGAAAGAAGAAAACGCATTAAAAATCAATTACTGTAGTTATGCAATACCGACTTTTTTTTTCGTAAATATGAAAATTATGAAAAATTGTGAAAAATTGTATAAACAATTATTTACTCATTTTAAAAGAAACAAATAAGTAATAAGTAAATAAACGTTTATTAATACATATGAAAGCGGATCTGCTGATGTATACTAATTTCCAAATTTTTGAAAAAAACGGGTACCAAAGAATATATTTCACTAAATCAATTATTTATTTATATAATGTATAATTAAACCAAAAGTAAATAAAAGTTTACATTAGAAATATGTTACGAATTGTATGATGAAATCAAGTAATCGGTTTTCCTACGTCGGGCTCGCTCATAGCAACGTGGGTAAGATGCTTGCCTAGGGAGCAAGGGGACGAGGTTTCGAATCTCTTTGAAAACTGTTTTATTATTATTTTATTTTATTTTTTTTTAGAAATTGGCTAAAAGACAGAATAAGAAGAATTCAAAATATATGGTCTGGTGTGGTGGGATAATGTTGTGTGGTGTGGTGGCGTTGTATGGTGTATAGGCGACTAGAAGTACGTCATGAGGGACGGGGCAAAGGGGGAAAATAAAAGAAAAATCCACTTCCGTTACATTTTTTCTCAAGGTCACCAATCTGAAATTGTTGATTTACTCCGTAGGGTAGAACGCGCTTATAGAATTATAACTCCAAAAAATATTTCATTCTTATTTAAAATTTACTGCGACACAGGTTGGATGACCACCAAAACTTTTTACGAGTACATCTCGAATATATTCTATACTTGGTTAAAAAAAACAGGTAAATAATTTTCTGGCTGAGTTGTTTGTAGACGGTAATTTTTTCCATATCACAATGCCTTTTTCAAAATTTTGTCGAAAACATAATATTAAAATTAGACTTGCAAAAAACTCGACGCACATAATTCAGCTCTTTGACGTAGCTTCGTTTCGGCCATTCAAAGTAATTTGGAACAAATAGTTAATAATTAGGCCTTGGGTACCTGCAGCAAAGCTTTAGTAATCTACCTAAGTACTTTGCCTAACAAGCGCCGTCGCCATCCCTAGTATCTCTACTATGTGGTCGTTCCTTCTCTCGGCTCGTGCTCGTTGCGATTAGTACCGGTGCACGAAAGAGTTCCAGATCTATGTAGGCAGCAGACCTCTGCTTCCCTGGTTCACTGGAGGAGGAACGTATTTCTTTACGCGTCAGCGACTTTTATAGCCGAATTGAAGATAATTCGCCTCGGTAATCTGCGCTATCTCTCTGCGCACTATCGATTATACATATTCGTCAACAACCCTTACGCATATCTTATCTAGCTTTTTGCACGTACTTGGCAGCGCACATGATATGCTCGGCACTGACTCCTTAAATTTCAACTCGGCGAATGAAATGTATTTTTATTAATCATTTTAAGAAAAAGTAAAGCCTGTAAATAGATATAAATTGGAATGAAAAGTGTATGTTATAAGCTTCTAGGAAAAAAAGAATTTCGCCTTGTAGTTTATGCATATGTGACCTTGGCTTACTCCCTCTCTTTTATTATTACCTTTAAATAACAAGTAAATAACTGAAAAATACTATATATAATTTCAAATCATGTTCCACGATAGGGACACTGACTGCGAAACAGTGCTGCCTAACCACTGCAGACGTTCCGTTTTGAGCACCTTCTAGTTTATTTTATGAATCTTTTAATTCTGCTGGAATTTCACTATTTAACAGTAATTTACGTTCAAAAATAAATGATCTACTATTGTTTGTCCGAATTTAGTGATTAAAAGTTAAAAAAACTTTTTTATCGGTAATAAATGTAAATCGATACCAAAATTCATCCCATGGTAGGGATATTTACCTTACATCGAAGAGAAGGGGTAGTGAGGGTTTCATATATTATACTAGCAGCCCCCCGTCTCGGCTTTGCCCGAAACTCGCTGAATAAGACACATGTGGGTTGACAAATAATATAGGACTTTTTCAGTTAAAAAACTTCACATCTATTTTTGACACTTTTTGGAACAAATTACTTCTTATTGAAAATATCGAAAAAAAGAAAAAAATGATGGTAAAAAGTAACGTGCATTCTTTACGTCATAAAATAGGTATTGGCTCTGAAAAGGGACGTTGATTTTTACATGTTAACGTTATGATATAACAAAGGGTTATTTGTTAAAGGTATAAGGATACAAATATATAATTTAAAATTATTTTTTCATTCACAAAATTTCAGTATACGTGACATTATTAGTTTTATTTACAGAAGGAATCAAAACAATCTGATAATGTGAATCACCAGTTCTTGAAAGCCCGACATAAAACTGTGAAAAGCAGTTTGAACGTAAATCTACCCCCACAAAATTATAAGTTTGTCCTTGCGACTTGTTAATTGTCATTGCAAAAGAAACTTTGACAGGAAACTGTAAACGCTTGAACTGAAAAGGTAAATCAGTTGGTATCATCCGAATGCTTGGAATAAAAGTTATTTGTCCTGATGCTGGACCTGTCAAAATAATAGCTTCTATAACATTATTTCGCAGAGTTTTAATTTGCAGTCTGGTTCCATTACACAGGTTCTGGGGTTGAAGATTACGTAGTAGCATAATCGGAGCTCCAACTGTCAAATTCAACTTATGGGGTGGAAATCCTAATGGAGATAGGGAGTTTAAAAACTCCTAAGGATAATTAACAACATCTTCAGATGCGATGACTGAATCAATAGAGAGGTACTCTAGAGAATCAGCTAAAAACTTTTGAAGAATAATGTTGTTAATGTCCTCTGCTGTAGAATTTCTCGGTGAAATTATCGCTCTCTCACATAAACATTGGTATGATTTGTTTGATAAATTTTCAATGTTTGGGTAAACTTCAGAAATAAAATTATTGACAGTTGTAACCAGTTTTCCAATGGATTGATCGAGGGTGATAAAACCGTCTTCATTTTCCATCGTGCCATCGCCAATTTTTAATAGCTGTGTTGGAACTTCCATATTTCTTCCGCAGAGATGTGCTCTCATATTAGTACGTAAATAAAGAGACTCTACATAATGCCAGAGAAATGATGATTTTAAACAGGCATGAATAATATTAGCTCTAGTTCCTCCCGGAATTACTGGTAATGTCTGCCTAAAATCACCATCAAAAACAAATGTAATGCCACCCATTAAATTCTAGTTTGATCTTAAATCTTGCAATGTTCTATTAATTGCTTTAATGTGAGCTCTGTGACTTATTGCGCACTCATCCCATACAATAAATGTTGTATCTTGAAGAGTTTTTGCAAGTGGGCCATTTTTGCGTATCGGGCCCGTGTAATCTTCTCCGGAAAAAACACATAATGGAAGTTTAAAAGTGGAGTGAGCTGTTCTACCTCTACTCAAGAGAGTGGCAGCAATGCCAGAAGATGCAACAGCAAGGGACAGTTTTCCAGCCGATCTTGCTTGGGCTAACATAAGATTGATTAGAAATGTTTTTCCAGTGCCTCCAGGAGCATCCAGGAAAAAGACTTTTCCACTACTATTTAAGACACTATCAATTATACCATCAAAAGTTTGTCGTTGGTCTGGAACCAACTTAAGAAGATTTTGCTCAACGTAGTTATATAAATAGTTATGATCATAACCATGTCTGATGGAATGTTCCAAAGGATCATTAGTACAGAGTTTATTTCGAACCGGTGAGTTTAGCCCAAATGCAGTCAAATTTTTTTCTGACAGAGAGATGATCTTATCTTTTACTTCAATTAAACCTCTGTTGAACACTTCTTCAGAAAATTCAACTTCAAAATCGTTGAGTTGAATTCGTCGAGAGTGAAAAATATCTACGCATTATTGTTGTTTAAACATATCTCACAAAATTTGAGGTTGCGATGGCTCACAAAAAACTAGAATAATAGCAAATAAGTCACGTAATTTAGATGGATTCTCAGACAAAGCAGCATCTGCGAGTGTTTTTTTCCATTGATCATCATTTTCCAATAAACCACGTGCGTAACAGGCAACTTTGAAAGTTGCGAAAGTAACACCATCAACGGTTTTTAAGTACTCAAATGAAGTTGGGCCTCAAACATATTGAAAATAACATTCGAAGATGGAAGCACTCTGACTGGGTGGGATGAATCGTATAAACTCTACCTATTGCTCAATCTTTTTTTACTCCTGGCCAGCCTAAGACATCTTAACCCTGTTTTCTTTTCACAAATTTATTACTGTCCCATCGGTAATAGGCGGCAACTTCGGAATACAAAAGAGTTTTAGCAAAATCATCTATTACGCAAAGTTCCAAAAACGCCATCAACGTTGTTTTTCTCGGATTTTCGTGAATCTGTTAAATGTTTTGCTGATTTATATAAACTCTTTGATAATTTTCAAGGTGAACGTCTAAATGTTAGACTGTAGGATACCATGCGTGAATATTAAAGTCAAAGAAACGCCAAAATCCCTCAGAGGAACAAATATAGCGTCCATTGGCATAGCTTGCAATTTCGTCAATGTTTCCAACTGAAAAAGTGGCACGGTCCGATCCTTTGTTGGTATATTTGAAAATATATTTAATTGCTTGCACTGAATGACAAAATTCGACGTTAATGTGGGCATTGAAACATCGTGATAAGACGGGTAAGTACGGTACAACCCAACGGTTATCAATCTGTACTTCTTTGCCACGAATTTTAAGTGCAGAACTATGACCTCCATCTGCAGGGGCTCTTCTACGATAGGTTGGGTAGCCATCATCTGCAGTTAGGGTTTCTTTAACAAAATTTCGAGGAAACTTTTTTGTACATTTTTCATTATCCATACATGGTGAAGCCATGATGAATTCGCCGCAAGGTCCATGAATCATATTTTTCGAAATGATACTGAATAGCAAGGGATCTTGTTGAGGATTTGGTAATTCAGCTAAAATGATCTTGTTTATTTCATCCGGCTGAATTTTTGTTTTAAGCCATAAAATTATGTGCACATGAGGTAACCCTCATTTTTGCCATTCGACACTATAGATTCAAGAATCAACTTCGCCGTGTATTGCTTTCTTAGTAAGGACATCTATAAGTTTCCTTAATTTCAAGTGAAAAACCCTTGAAACAATGTCATGCCTGTCTGAAGGTTTTTGATTTTTGTGTAATTCATTTTTTATTTCTGACCACTCAGGTTTACACGTGAAAGTGATAAATAAACATGGACGCTCGAGTTTTTTCTCGCATATATTGCGGTGAGCCAGTGAATGAGGATGGTAAAATTACAGGCTGTCCAATACTGGAGGGTTCAATGTTACGATCATTATTTATTGCATCTCGTAGATGAATGTAACTTTCAGCACGCAGTTGTTTTTGATGTGTTCGCAAGTAAAGTAAACACTCTGTGATCATTTTTGCCATCATATCAACAACAAATTAATTGAGTAAGTTCTCATAATAAAGTAGGTAATTTATATGATCATTTTTTAACATAAGCCTATAAGAGTAGAACTGTATGCACGAAACAGTTTTGTTTGGAACACCGTGAAGTGGTATATCAATAGAATATCCATTTTCTCCAAAAACAAACATCGGAGGATATTGCAAGGAGTCATAGAATTGGTTGAGCTCAAAAACTCGCTCCAACCGCCCATTTCGACCATGTAAAATAGTGTCTTTAGGGCCTTTTTCCTCGTTAACTATTAGTGCAGCAACTTCATTCTCTCTAGGCACATTGTATTGTCCTCGATGCTCCCCTACAGGAGTTCGATCGGCATGAATAATCAATTTTAAGTTTTTAAGTTCATCTACTGTTCAAGAGTCATAATTGGATTTAAAAGTTCTTATAAAAGGAATGCAATCATGCATCACCTTTTGTAATGATTCAATCAAAGTTTTTTTGGGGCATTATCTGACCAAATAGAAATTTGCTCAGCTTCAGACATGAAATAGATTTAAAAGCACTGCGGACTCTTGTTCTGTTCAGGAAGTAAGATACCTATTGAGTGGTAAACTTGACCTTGGATTTTGAAAGTTGGCATAAAGTTTCCTTCTCTAATTTCTTTCCCTCCAAATGACGTCATTTGGAATTGCGTATTGTAACGTCTGACGTTATCAAGGAAATGTTTTGATAGTGGGTGTTCGTCCATTAACAGACATCTTACCAATTCAGGAGGATTTTCCAATAGATCAAGAGAAACTTTACCACCAAAACAACAGAGCCTTGGAGCTTCATCTCTCCATTTTTTAGCACCACAATGAGTGCAAATAGAAACCATTCCGCCAATTTGAATTGATGGAAGATTTAAGTAATCAATGTCAGGATTGTAACAGAAAGCGGATCTGTCACTTAAATAATTGCTCAATCGTCGATTTTGCCGTTGCTGTTCTACTCTCGATGAATGTTCTACATCAGTTTCTCGACTCCTAAAGTTGTAAACATTTAAAGCATTAGAAGTTCTCCTCCCGATTCGCCCTCTTGCAATCGAGAAATTGTTAAAAATTTTTGCGCGCCCTAAAAAGTGCTGTGTTTTGTATACTTTGTCAATTACAATATATACTTTGGCAAAGTGGTTCAACGTTTAATGGCCCTGAAAACAGCCAATGAGATTGACCAAGTTAGCTGAGCGCTAATCTTGGAGGAAAAGTAATTTCTGGCCTATGTAATTCAAGTGTAGAAAGTCGTCGGTTGCCGAGGTTCCCAGACTCACGACAAACAGCTCTGCTCTCTATGTCTGCCAGCAAGGGGCAGATCCTTGATTAGCTTTATGTTGCTGTAAGACATTACTCTGAAACAGCAGTCTTAATAAATATATATATTTTTTTGGAAAAGTAGTTCAACGTTGAATGGCTCTTAAAAGGACTGATGAGATTGAAGGCAGTTACTTTACGGTAAAATTTATTGATGGCCCTAAAAAGGGCCGGTTGTTATCTTCATTTTTTTTTTTTCCTAACGATGGACAGCTGGTGAGGGTCGATTATTTGACATGCTTTATCAGGCGTTCAGTAAACGGCAAATATTTGCCACTTAACTCTGCTCAGTCAACGGGGATCGCGGAGCTCGGGTACCTGGACCCGAGGTTGCTTCGTCCTTGCCCTTGGATTCTCTGCAAAAGGAAAACGCGCTAGAGGAAGGTGTGTAGCTGGCCGAACAAAATCTCGTTTACGGGTCATTCCCCGGATCACTATCTGCTGACTGTTAGTCAGGGTAGTGGGCCTGAAGAATACGTTTTTCGTGGAGTTCCTCTCGCAACCAACTTCTGAGGAGGAGGCTGGTAAACCTTCCAGCCGATGTGTCTGCTCAAGCTCCTCATGGTTATTCTGCCTGGCTTGCTCTTCTAGGACCAGGTTGGATGGAAGAAGGGCTTCCAAACCTTGTAGTGTTGGTGAAGCAGGTTGAGCTCTGGCCGGACGTCTCCTGGTATTTCGCCTGAGACGTTGATGTTTCGAACGCCTATTTTTCCGTGGCACTCGGTTATTTTGGCGATTCGGGGTAAAAGCCGATGTATTTCACTTGCCCATGAACGAAGCGTGTCAGCGGTAGCCGGGATGCCTAGCTTCACGACAAACACCTTTGTTCTTAGGGGACTGCCGAAAAACGACTACGGAAATCGTCGTTTCGGTGGGGCAACTTATAACCACTCTTCACTATCATTGATTGCGGGTGGCTTCAATTTTACCTCGACGCCACCTAGCGGATCTTACTGAACTAAAGTGAAAAGCAGGTGTATTTTTGCAAAACTTTGAGCTCGTTTATTGCTATTATTATTAAATTTTTCAGGATAAAAACCATACTTAAACCATCTAGGAAGTGTCAAGAATCGGTATGCAAAATTTCAGCGAAATCGGTTCAGTTGTTTTTGCGGTTAGCGATTAAAATGGTTTTAGCGACTTTGCTTTATATATTAGTAAGATAAGTTATACAAACTAAACGAAAAGATTTTCTGTTATTCAGTGGAAAGCATTAGAGAGCTACGGGCAGCGCAGGGTAGAGACGAAGGGGAGAGAAATGGTGGTTTATTTTTTGTTGTATGAATTGGTATTAATCTGAAAGTGTACAAGACGTATAAAAATAATTAATTAATATGTAACTTAAAAACCTTACAGACACACATTTGTCACTCTTACGTTAGAATAAATTGCTTCTGCAACGCTTGATATTGCATCTATACTTAAAAATGAGTAAATGTTTGAAATTAAATTTGAGTAAAAAGTTAACCACACTATACATTGTTTTTCGATACAAAATCAATTTATCATCCAAATACACCAAAAATTATGGTGCATTTTACTTAAAACGCTCACAAGTAATTAATTATAGTTACCTGATACCCTGCTTAGACCAATAGCATCGCAAACAATAAATTTTTTTAAATAATGAAATCTACAAAAATAGTTGTGTGACAAGCAAAAAAAAAAAGAGTCGTTAACGAATGAAACCCAGCCAAGTATTTCTGCAGATAATGACACTGCAGCTCAATTAGACAAAATTGCGTATCCATCGAAAAGCTGATTTCGTTTTATTTTCGATTTATCATGTAATATTACCGTAAAATTTTACGATAGTAACATATTAATACCTTTTTTTTCTTTATAAATATTTAAGTTACTTTCTGTTAAGTATTAAATATAATAAACAAAACATCATACCTTTAATGCTTCCTGTGATTCTTTTCCTGTGCTAACGCAAATAACATCAGGACCTGCCATTGCTACTAGAGCCTTCAGATGTTTTGTATCGGCAACCTATTAAATAATGATAATGATGTAGTAATTAACTATGTAATTATTAGATTTAAAAACTTAATATTTTTCTGCTTGTTTTTGACTACGTGGGCTCATAATGCACGATAAATACAGGGTTTAAGTATAGCATGATGTTAATATTCAATTCTGTACAAAAAAAAATTTGCTCATAAATGATTTACATGTTAACGAATAAGTATGTAATATATAGAATCTTATAGTTCTTACCGGAAGAACGCAATACTTTTATTTCTTTTGCTACACACAGCAAATGAGATAATTTTTTTGCAGCACCACGTGAAAATGAAAAGTTGCTCATACAATCAGGTTTGGTACAAAGCTCAGAAATTCTCATTACTAATATGCCGTTTTGTATAGAATAAGTACAAATACATTATTAAATGGTCATTAAAGTAATATGTTTCATCATAAAGTAAATATCGTTATCCATTATCCATAAGCATTTGCGAAATAACATAACTGAACAAAAAAATTATCCATTATTTCTTTAGTTTTGTTGAGTAAGGAAAACGTGAGAAACCGCAGACTAGTAGAGAAAGAGAAAAAGAGAGATAGAGAAAGAGAGAGATGATTGTAACGTTAGAGGTGTCCTATTACACACTAAGTTCATTGAATATTCGTATGAAAAAGAAAGACAGAGAGAAACTTTAAAAAGAGAGAGATTTTGCAAAGCAAAAATATCCCTTTACGAATTAAAAAAATGATTGTTTCAAGCGTGATTGTCAAAATGTTGGTAAACAATCCAAAAAAATTAATATAGTACGTGTAAGAAACATAATTATTTAAAAAACTTTTTTTTCATCTAATCTATACAAGCATAATATTATTAAATCAAATTTAATTTGTGAATAGGTTTGTATGATTTATAATTAACTTTGGGTAAAAACAGATCGAAATTATAAATAATACCGAATCCGTAATACAAGTGCATTACTAATTTACCACAACTTAATGTCATTTGATAACTTTTTAAAGATAATTGAAGCAGAGAAACAGGTATTTATGAGTCATTTTAAAAAAGATATGAGATTCCAATTTTCCTTAAATGCATTTTTGAGATCGAGTCAAAAAATTTGTTTGCGTGGCCGTAAAGGTTGCAAAAAACCGGCCGAAGAGTCATCACCATAACGCAAAGCATTTAAAAACTCAATTTTTACGGCTTCTGGTGCCTAGACGTTTTATTTTTTTTATTTTGTTACGCTATATTACCTGGAAGTTTAAGATATTGAGCACCTTATTGGATAATTTATAACTGAAAAAAAAAATTTGTTTTCAAGTACGGGAAGTTTTATTTGTGAAGCCTATTTTTAACACTTTTAAACTGCGCACCACAAACGATTCAGTTTGGCCAAGAAATTAATTTTCAGACACTTAAAACAAATCGTTTTGTATTTTGGGATGTACGAGAACACTCAATTCTCTGCAGTCCCAAATTTAAAAATGGCTATTTGCAGTATTGTCGCGAATACAGAGCGTTTTTTCTAGTAAAATAACTGGTCATTTCCGTCATACCCCTAATCAAGAAGGAATTTGAAACCATCGATTAGACGACTGTAGAGTACTAAAGGGTATAGAGTGCAGATGTGACAAACGAAATTTTGTTGAGAAACTTCATCTTGGGGCTTTATACTCGCAAAAATTTACCGTAACGTTTTTTTAAAATTTTCATAAAAATGCATTTAAATTAACATAGATTTTGAATACACGATCATAGAGCTAGGGCCAACAATTTATAACTAGTTTGGACCTCACATAACTTGAAAAAAAATTATGAAAAAATTCTAAGTATTTAATTTAAAAAATTTCAATTAGACCGTGAAAATATCACAGTTACAATGAGATGACTGATACTTGTGTGTTTAAAGAAAGCTTAACATGCTATTTCAAGTATGTATTTCCCAATTTTTTGAAATAGATTTTTAAAAAGTACATGATATTTTATAAGGTTCAATTTTATAACTAAAAGTTATTGTTTAAGATGATTACGTATAAAATAAAATTGTAAAAAACATAGATATCAGAAAAAAATATTAATTTGGCTCTTCTAAAAATGAGGGAAGATTTATACAATAATATTTAATACTATTGTAAATAACTAACGAGCTGCTAACAGTTCTACTCATCTGTTTTATATCCGTCACAGGGTTGACAATCTCATGAAAGTAAAAATGTAAGTTTCAACGATTAAATACGATACTTTTAACTTTAAGCTCATGTTCTCGAAAAATAGGTGTTTATGAAGGAAAAAAATGAGAAACAGAGTATAAACGTTTGACTTACAACTATTTTTGAAATACTGTTCCTTAATTTAAAAATGTATAGAAAGAAATATTAAATTCTAGGGTGAAAAATTGTTACTATCCAGGGTATTATTTTATAATTAATTATAATTTCATGAAAATAATAAATTTCTTTAAATTTAATCATTTACATTAATTTGAATTCTCGCGCGCCGCTCCAACTTCAAACTTTGTATTTAGTAGTACTACCTACTGCTTACTAGGTGGCCACTGTTAGTCGCAAGTAAGAAAGAAGCTAAGAGTACATAAGAAGGACTGAGCGACGACCGAACGAGAGCGGTTAAATCATACAAATACGTGTATTGTACACATCTCAAACTCTTCCAACTGTTCATAATTCTAAAAACCAGTAGTAGAGAAATCGTACATATTAAATAAACATCACTGTACGTAAAAACTCTCTCTCTTTTTTTTCTCACTCATCCTCCTTTCACTTTGTCTTTTCCCGATCTTGGGTGCTCATAACGTCTCCACCTCCCAACCAGGAGTGGAGACAATTGACTCCAGGTCAACGTATCGACGAGTGTCTCTCCCAGAGATACCTTGCTGTCACCTCCTTCGAAATCCTTCCCAGAAAATCTACCTGAGACGTGGCCGTACGATTCCTGAAGGACTTCTTTGAAGTTACCTCCACACACCCCCCGCATCTTATAACGAGTGACCCTACCCAACGGACCAGAATCACCCCCACCAACCCGAGTGCTTTTACACCAAGAAGGTCTCCCCCTTCGAATACACCTTCGCCAGCCACTAGCCCCGAACTGATAGAGGGCCCTTAACCGCTAATACGGAGTGTGGTCCAGGTATTGCCGCCACTACTAGATCCTGAGACATCCAGGCAACGATAGGAGCATCTCGTCGGGGTTAAGATGTTACATATTTAATTATAAGAAATAAAAAAAAAATAATAAAAAATTTAAAAAATTAAAAAAAAACTACACAACAACCCTGGCGACCACTTCATCAAAGGCCTTACGGATAACGACCCAAACGCCACTCATCCATGACGATCCAGAATACGACAAGGCCGGCACACCAACCACACCCACAGCTTCAAAGGCTATACCACCTTCGCTATTTGGATTGAAGGAACGGCTAGACTCTCTAAACAAGGATATCAGTTCTCTTCAACTCCCCCTCTCAGTTATAGGCAGCCCACCCCTACAGGCCACTCCTATCAAAATCTTTAATTCTACTTACTTTTTGAGGTTTAAAAGTTTTGAGTAAAGATCTGTATGATTTTTCTATATTTTCTATTAGGTAATCGACAAGCCCCAAAAAGTATTATTGGTCTACTACACTTTTATCTCCAAATTTACAATTTTGACAAAAAAAAAAAAAACACACATTTTTATCCCGCTGTGCAGCGCTCGGATTGCGTGATCCACCTCAATGCTAGCTCGTAGAAAGCGCTTAAGTTTGGTTTGGTCATGTCTCTTTGAATAGTGGAAGCTTTAACAACTTCATAACAAGAAAGGTTTAAAGCTTAATAAATCAAATGATACATCGATTGGCTCTAAAAACTATGATAAATCTTAAAAGCTGCTTTTAAAAACATCATCTAAAAAGAATAATGAAAATTATATTTTCTAAAATATTAACCTTAACCGAAAAAAATTTAACACAAAGGTATGAACAATAACTTATTAAACCACCATGGTTGCTTACCTCTTCAACATGGTCAAGTTTGATGATGTGAATACTCGATGGATACACCCATAGACGGGTACGATGAGTGGGCTGACTAATTGCGGCAAGACAATGTTCATTAGTCTTTTTTTGCGACACACAGGCCGTATAAATAGTACTTTTTTTAAAAGGATGATTCTTTGTTACAGTGAGTGACTGAGAGCTTAGGAGTAATATTGAAATCCACGAGAAATTTCCTCAAAATAGCGATTGAGCAGGCGACCACAGACGAAATCTGGTTATTATTGATAATTTGATACGTAAATCATTCTGTACTGGCGATAACTTCAACTTGTTTACTAAAGGTAGTTATCATAACAATTTGACGATAATTGTTATCAGGCAAAATATATTTATTTTTATTAAAACTCACATCATCGAATTAAACCTACATATGAATTTTAATAATGTATTATTCTGTGGTTATACTTAGGCTTACTAGTTTAAGTACATACATTGCTGAAAAAAGAACAATTTATAGAATTTTTACATCTAGTAATATGTTTAAAAAAGGTTACAGCTATTTTACTTTTTATGAAAGTATCTGGTAGAAAAAATTATCAAAACATACCTGGAAAACATTTGTTGCACATAAAAAATAAAAAATCGATAAAATAATTTCCGCAAACACTAGAACTAATATTTTTAAGCTGTTGTACATTCCAATAACAAGTGATGCAATTTCTTTTGAGTCCATCGATATGATGAGAGATTAGCAGAAAATCATGGATGGCAAAGAAAACTCCATTATCTTGACTTTCACTATCAAAATATATGTGAGTTGGCTCAGAACATTCATCGGTATTAACTATAAAAGTGCACGGTCTCGCCCAAAAAAAAGGTACCTGATCCACGGAAAATACGCTGACCGGCGCTGCAAGTATATTGTAAAGAGCTCTACGTAGTTGCGACAGGTCCATAATAACAAATGTATGAATTTCTATGAATTAAAATCTATAACTACTTGACGATTGAAGTTTGCTTTTAATATGCTGTCAAATTTAGCATACCAAACGCTATTTGTAGTTTTCGTAAGAGGTGTCTCAAAGCGTACCTCTATTCATACTTTACCATTTTTACTTAATTCCAATGACCTGCAAAACGCGAAAAGAAATCAGGCGTAAGATTGAATTATACCCTTTGTGATAGTATTGTGTGTGAATACTTTTTCCCTCGTTCATGTAGAAGATCCAGGTGCCTGAAAATTAAGTATGGAATACTTCCACGAACATAGGTGTGCTTCCTGTAAAAGTCGATTGTAGCGGCTTACTAGGGACTTGTACACCAACAATATATAACGACAAAGAATTCGTATATTGATTTTAAAAGTTTAATGGATTCATCCTTCGGTCCCCATTAGGCTTTGTAGTAAGCATATCGTACATAATTTAAAATCCTATATAATAAATTCATAAATAATTTTTTTCGAAAGTTGTCTAAGGATAACATTATCTTAACAGTTACCGCTTATACCACGATGCAAAGTAAAATATTTGAACTCGGTGCGAGTATTTAGATATTTTGCTGTAATGTTTGCCAGAGCTTTTAAGCGTGAAAGAAAAACTGTAGGGCTTACTTTCACTCATTGAACAAGAAGCATAGCTTTGATAATACTGACAGAATAACTTTTTGCTGAAACATCCAAGACATAAAAAGCATCTTTTGAACGTACTAGGCGTAAACGAACTTTAACACCATTTAATAAAAAATTATCCTGACTGAATACATCATAGTTAAAATTATCTATCACATCTGTGGTCTTTCGATCTTTTAAAAATATCTTGACACTTCGTAAGAGCTGAATTTTTTCCGAGCCAGGTAATTCTTCCATTTCACTAGCGATATTTGTTTCCCAAAGATTTGTTGACAAATACGTTGATTATGCGGCAGGATCGTAATTTGGAAGCATTTTAAAGTATACTCTGCAAGAATGAGCATCATTTAGGGTAGTCACGAATTTTTTATTACAACATACGTTAAGCTAGTTAAACAACGAGTGCAAAAAATTTTTTACTTGAATACAAGCACATCTCCATCCTTGTCATGGAGTGTTAATTTGACATTTACTCTGAGCATCGTATTGGCTAAGTCAAAGTAATACTTGTTTTGAAAACTGATAACGATTTTTATGGGACTCTTATAACTTAAAGACGAAACAGGTTTGTAATGCACCCATCCATTAGCTCATAATGTCTTCTGCGTTATAGGGACAAAAAATAAATCCAAATATCTCTTCAGGCAAGCGTAGGTATGATTAAGTAGATAAGACATGATTATCCAAAAATATCTACTGGTCTTAATTTTTTAATTTTTACTGCCTCTTTCTAAGTTTTGTAAACAATTTTTTTTTTACTTAGCTAGTTTTTTTTACTATTTTTTTACTTTTCTTACGCACACCAATTCTTTGCCTGGTTACTCTCAAACAACTTTCATTCTTTGTCTTTACGCTGCTACACAAGTTGTTTAGATCACCACTTCTACGACGAGACTGTGTTCTTATACAATATGGTAAAGCATAATATCTTGATCCTTTTATTACATTCACAATTTTTCCTGTAGCTTTACGTATTATATTTTTACCAGATTTGCTCATCTAATTCTTGAATGCATGTTGAAACGGTACATTACTTTCTCTTACATCGTCAATTATATTCACTCCCTCTTATAAAGCTTCTTTTCTAATGCCTACAGCACTTCTGACTATGTAAGGCATAACACTTAAAAATAGTCCACTAAAAAAGAACCTCATTCATGCTTTCTCTGTCTATACGACCCTGAAAACATATGATTGACTCATCTTCTTTTAACGCTACGTATATTATAACTTTAATCCTATATATATATATAACGTACAACTTACCTCTTAACAATCGTGTTTCTGAAATAAATTTCCTAAGTAGTTAAATTTACTATTTTTAATGGATGCGAAAACGTGTCCCCAACAATACTTGGTTCACATATATTAGAAAAAATACGAAGTTGATCAGGTACTGCTCTTGATAAGCTTGCTGATTGTTCACCGTAAAACAATTGCCTGTAGTCCCCTCTTATTTCGGCATGGTCACAGTCAATCTCTGTTAATCCTTTTAATAATCCAATAACACGTTTAACTGTAGTTGATGTAGTCAGAGTTTTTCCATATGTTCTTGTACGTCTTGGTTTTAATGTTGGAAAACTAATGAATACAAATTTACCTCAATGATCATAAGTTAGCTGCTGACATTCTTCATCTTCATAATAATATTATAATCATTTTTTTTATTTTCCTTGCATGAACTATGAACAGAATCGAAAAAACCATGCTAATTGCAACACAGTTTTCTTCACCTGGATCACTTATCGCTGCCTCTTTACATCCAACATGGGAAATAGTAATTGGTACGTTAGTCTTGCAAATTCAACCTCCAATTTTCCACATAGTTCAATTGCTTTTGATAACTAAGTAGAACGATTATTTATAGTATTAATAATAACACAGTATAAAAATTGGTTATTGGAGCATGACTTCAATAAAGTCATGCTCCAATAACCAATTTTTATACTGTGTTATTATTGATTTTTGACTGTGGAGCAAGTGTTTGGAAGTTTCACCTTTGATATTTATAGTATTGTTCGAAAAATATATTGTACTACTATTGCTAAGTCGAGTTACCGTTAACTCGTTATGATGCATTGTTTTTTAAATCACTTAAATTTTTTCACGAGTTAAATTTTTCAGGGTAACCTACCCAACTGACAAAGTATTGTTTGTTCTTTTCTTTTCCAGTCATTTTTCAGGTATTATAAATTTGCTGTAAGATATATCTACCTCGCTAAATGTAGAATTTGCACACGATCGCGGGAGTTTTAAAATAGGACGATATATGGCACATTCAGACACATGTGTCCCGAATAAGTTGACTTGTAAAAAATATTTAACGTTATAAACATTACACTAATATTTTTATGGTGACTCTTTTCTGAAATCTGAATCTTAATAAGATCCACAACAACATGATTCAACAACTCACGCATCAGATCTTCGATGGTTAAAAGCTTAAATTGTTTGAATAACCTAAGGGTTTCGACAACCCCTTGTGAAATTCAATTTGCCGTCCATTTTTCAAAACATTTTCAAGAAACAGTACGTTGTTGTAGCTAATACTTACAGTTATTATACATTTCGGAGTACAACCACACATATAGGGTACCTCGTAGACCCGGGTCCACCAGATAAAGCGAGGAACTTTATTGCGCATGAAAGGGGGAAATGAGCGGTTGGAGAAAGGTGCCATAAAAGGGCATTGCAAGGGAGAGACGCGTATCTAAAGCTGAAAAGAGTTTTGTTTTTCCTTGGATGATCGTGGCGAAAGGGTTGACAATCAAGGAATTCACACTCAACCTCTTGCCACGTGGTGCGATTTAAGATCCACGAGGTAGAGTCACTGCGGCATCTTTTGTCTCTCGCTTTAGGTTTTTAATTTGATCGTAAGTAATAAAAAGTCATCGCATTTAATTTTAAGATTTTTGCTCGCGGACTGCTGGAAAAGGTAGTTCCTCGTCACCAAGACAGTAAATTCCTTGTGGTGGTCTCAACGACGTGCATCAACTCAATTGATGGTATCTCGCTTTGTCCTTTAATTTTTTTTTATATCTTCATTTGTCCTTCATAAATCTGATGGTCGTCATATTTCCGGACGTATATTTCGGGACTCTCGTAAAGACGGTGATGTTTAGCCACCCATCTCTTTCTCAACTTAAATGCATCAGGAAAGCTGTTTGCGTCGTATTTGATAAACTGAATTGTAAGCGATGCATAATTAAGCAAGTAGTCATTATCTTAGACGATTTTGTATAAAGCGCAAAATATCTTTAATTTATTTTATTATTTGTTGACTATGTAATTGAAGAATCTGTGGTATACGAGAGATTGTGAAAAGAAAAAGGATCCATTTTATTTTGTCTTGCGTAGTTGCCTCATGTTGTATTTGAGTGAGAGTCAATGCTACATTTCAAGATCTTAATTCTGATCAAATGCTAAGTAGAGTCATAAGATGATCCATCAAGTCATTGTTCTTTTTTATTTTTGAAGTTTCTGTATATGCAAAATAGGTATAAAATTTCCTTTACTTAGTAGTATTCTATGAGATAGTAAAACGATAGTGATCACTCAGTCTTAAGTGGCATAAATTTTATTCATATGTTAAAGGCTAAAAATAGCACAAATTAGAATAGTTTTATAAAAATTTCGATCAAAATAGAAAAAGCGAACTACATTATTTTTTGTTGTTTCACTTATTAAAATAAAATAATTTTCCTGTGTTTTTTTTTTGTTATGTTTAATGGTCGCTTTATAAGTTCTCAATTTTTATAAGTAGTATAAACTCTTAATATTATCTTTGTTTTCATTATTCAGCGACGCACACCTCTTTCCGAATCTCCACGCAACCTTGTAATATATATATATATATATATATATATATATATATATATATATATATATATATACATGTATGTATATATATATACTCACATATTTAGACATAAATCTACGCATGGGTTGGTATAATGTGCGAGTGTCAGCTGAGTTACCTCTATATGTACATTTCAAACGCTACTCTTCTCTTCTCTCAACTACTCCCTTATATAGATGGAATGAGTTTGCAGCGAAAGAACATTATCTTTCTTGGTATCTAACTACGCAAATGATCAACTCGTAAACTTTGATTACTTACCAAGTAGTTGTAGTTCCTTACTAGGATTTTTGAAGATGCAAGTCCTAAATAGCTCAGTTGATTAATGATTTCAGCCACATAAAACCGTTGTTTCAACTCGATTCATTTGGACTTTGCATATTATTTTTTTTTAATTTACATTTTCATTTATATATTTAACTATTCTCAATACTCATGAGTAACGATTTTTTAAAATAAAATATTAATCGGTCTGTCATTATTAAAAAAAAAAAAACGTAAAAATTAGTTACAAGGCTTACGTGCAATAACTTAAAAAAAAAAAAAACAGTAAAAATTTATTGATTATTTTTTATCATCACTGATACTATCCATAATTACTTGACAACTCGAAAATAGTGACTGTAGACTTTTAAGTGAAAGATTCTGAAAGGTGTTATAAAATGCATTTTTATCCTGCGATTTTACTTTTAAAGATAAAGTCTGGAACATCCATTCTTTTAACAAACACGCTTTTGAAATTTTTTTGCGCATGCATTAGACATACTGGTACATTAATATTTCTTTAATTTCATATACTGTTAGCATTGTACAGATTCGCGATAAGTCATGAGCATCACATTCTTATATTAAACTCATAAATTTGGCTCCATCATTACCATACATGTAAGTTCTCTTCAGATTTTTAGTAAATGTAATAAGGCAATATCTTAAATTATTTATTGTAATATCGCTTTGAAACCACTCTATTCCGTAAACTTCTAGCTTACGGTGATTATTATCTTTTTTTACATCGTAAGGTTGATTATTAAATTGGTAGGGTAGTTTATTTAACAAGTGATTAATGACGATTGCTTATATTGATACCACTACAACTTCCTTTGGTATGAATTGTCAGTCAAAGTTGTAAAAACCTTGGATATCTATGATGAAATCTATGATGATGAGCCACTACACTATTTTGTACTCTTTATTCTCTGGACAAGATTTTTGGTTACAGGAGAACGAGTCGATAGTAAACTTTTTTACCAAAGAGAACAGCGATTTCCTTTTTTTCTCCTCATCCACTCTGCTAAGAGGGGAGATCTTCTCTTCTATAGTACCATCATCCTTCTTACTACTCATCGACTTTATAAAATACTGAGGAAAAAGCAGTCTGCCACATGAGTAGATAAGCTATGGCGGTTATTGAACACAGCAGTTCTCCTGCGGCCAATGGGCAAGCGGGTTCAGCAGTTTCCTTTTTTTTTTGCGCACGCTGCTTAAATATGCAAAATCTTGTGCAGCTTGCACACGCGATGGTCAATGTATTTTTTTTTTTTTTTTTTTTTTATGTAAGCGAGTGTGTTGCATGATAATGTAAGACCTGAAGTGAAAAGAAAATAATTGTTAACATTTCTGTTTATATTTTGATCAATTAGTTTATTTTAAATTAAAAAAAATTTACACGTTGTTACGTCGAAGACGGCGTATGAGTAAATTTTGTATTTAGGCCTAAGCTTTCGCTCAATAGCCTGGGGACACGACAGCAAGGGTTGAGGATGGAGCACTAGGGTAGGAACAGGGTAGATGATTAAAGAAGGGTTAGCTAGCTACTTGGCCATCGGTATTTGTACCCACGGCACGTAACTGGCCATTTACTTGGAGTTGGTAAGTTAGTTCCTTTTGAGGGGTCTATAGTCGTTGGTTGCCAGTATTTTAC
Organism: Copidosoma floridanum; assembly: GCF_036245765.1. Lineage (NCBI taxonomy): Eukaryota > Metazoa > Arthropoda > Insecta > Hymenoptera > Encyrtidae > Copidosoma > Copidosoma floridanum. The sequence goes on from NW_028321900.1 coordinate 2,557,774, forward strand.
TAGCGACGCACGACGTACAGTTTAAAAATTGGGTCGGCTAACTAAGAGCTGGCTGTTTGACCATCGGCATTTATACCAACCGGCACATAACTTAGCGGTACTTGATTTTTTTTTAACGGAGGCTAGTTGCTTGGCCATCGGCATTTTCACCAACCGGCACACAACTTAGCGGTACTCGATTTTTATTATTTTTTAATTAAAATTTTTTTTCACCACCTGCTTGGCCATTAATATCCGGATTAAACGGCACGCAATAGTGGGTTTTCCTCGAAGAGAAAAACTATTGGGGGATATACAATAATTAAGTTTGAAGGAAATATTATTACTTACTTTTATTAAAAGAAAAAGAGGGGGTACAAGTGGTTCTCGAAGCAAGACCCGGGTGGCCGGATATAATTGAAATCGAAACTGCGGACCGGATTCTCCAGGTCACGAATAGACTTCGACCGGATTCTCCAGGTCGTGTATTCTAGTCTGGCTACTGCTCTCGGTGTTTTACCAAGCTGGCCTGACCATTGAATGCATCGACCGGGTTCTCCAGGTCGTATGCCTTTAGTCTGGCTACTGCTCTAGGTATACACCCAAGCTGGCCTGACCATTGAACGAATTTTTTTGAGACTGAGCTGCTCGTGCAGGAGGCCATGGGCTTATATAGCCGAAGATCTTGTCTCCTTATCACTGCCACTACGGCCAGAGACGACGAGACGCACATAGGTTCTTAGAATTAGTCTGCATCATCTCATGGCAGGGAGAGGGAAAGATTTCCTGTATGCTTTCCGTCTTCCTTTACATATGTTGTTTTGGTTTTGGGGTGACGCTTACTTGCTAAAGAATATAGTATAGTAATGATACTGGTCCCAGTGCTTGCTTATCGAGATTAGGTCATATTAAAGTTCGCGTTATTTTTCGGCTTGGCGTCTCTGGGTACTGTAAGTGTTAGAGAAAAAGGTGGTAGAAGTACAGCATGCTGTTGTCAAGTCACGGTGCATGAACGCTAGCCGATGTGTAGATCAACATCCTGACTCGAGCGTCGGCTTATTTACGAATGGTTAAGACACAGAAGAGGGAAAGGATGGAAAATAATTATTAAATTTCATCAGGCGATGTCGACGCATAAGGAGGGAGGGAAATGTAGACTAGTTTTTCTTTGTCTTACTTGGTCTCTCCTTATATGTGTGTCACAAAGCCTTAGTTTTGATACTTGGTGTATGTGTACGTGTATGTCATTTAGCTTGCTACGAAAACGCGGCTTTACGAGGAGGATAAGGAGAGGAGGAGGAAAACAAAAAGGTACGTTGAGCGCAGCCTCGATGTAACACGTACAAACTAGACTTACAAAACTATTTGTTAAACATCTTATTCTTGAAATACAAAAAAATATACAGTAAAAATTCATTACTATTTCTTTCACCATAGGCTATACTTAATCAACTACATCGTGCCCACTCATCCACGAGCATCAGCTTTTGTAAGACGTTCACATGCTGCATAGTATGAATCACTGTTTTGCTTTGATGACTTGACTGATGTGCTAGTAATAAACCATTGTTTTAATAAGTGTGCTTTATGTAGGGCACATAATATCTTTCTCTTTTCGAAATGATTGAGCCCTTGTGTAAGGCATATGAGAGAAAAAACTTTATCTTCAAGGTGTTTGAAGGGACGATATATTTAAGACATATCGTGAACCTCCCACGACAGAATTAAGCTAATAAATTGGGCTTTATCACTTTTATATGTATTCATTCTTTTAAGGTTTTTAGTAATACTTGAGAGAAAATACTTCAAGTCACTTAATGTTATATCACGTTGAAACCATTTAATTCCGTGGACTTCTAGTGTCTAGTAATTATCATGCTTTTGATATCCAGCGGTAAATCATTAAAATCGCAGGGTGCTTTGACTATCCAATGTCCAACAACGTTTCCTTGCAATAAAACCACAAACAATTCTTTTGGTATAAAAAATCTATCATGTAACGAGGCAGAATGGCCTCCACGTTCCAAAATGCTCTTACTGATGCAACGTATATACAAAACGCAGAAAGTCGAAGGTTCTCCGAATTTTTTTGTTTTCGGAGAGCTATATATACGCTGAGAGGAGGAGAAGAGGACGCTAACAGACAACAGCTAAGCTGCAGAGACGAAGCAGTGGCAGAAAGAAAGGACAAAAAATATGCGAACACGACTAGCAGGACACAGTAGCTGCTATGTTGAGAGTGACTGCGAGAGGAGATACGTGGCAGCAGCAGCGGCGGCAGCCATTGCTTAAGCGAGAGATCGCAAGTTAGTCTCGAGCAGAATCCCAAGCTGTGCGCCTGGGTGCGAGCAGCAAGAGTTTCGGTGGCTTGCGGATTTTCGTAGCGAGAAAAGAGTGAGAGAGAATTGAATTGAAGTATAGTTTACTAATGCCAAGGATAAAATATCCGAATAGCAAATGCATGTAAAAATAACAGTAGAGTTTTCCATTACAATACATAGTTCCTTAAGTGACTTAAATAAATGTTATGTTATGAATAAATATGGTATCAAATTTTTAAATTAATGCTCAGGGTTTTACATTATAATTACGATAAAGGAAGGCGTAAAAATTTACATAGAGCGTAAACTATCGAGCAAACATAACCAACCGATACAAGCAAAGTTCCAAGTTACCTATTTACAGAAATAAGTGTAATTTACAAGAGAGAGAGAGAGAGAGAGAGAGAGAGAGAGAGAGAGAGTAGAGTTGAGAGAGTTTTCGAGAAGGTGCGTAGAGTGTGAAGAGAAGTGAGTGCGGAAGTCTAGCAGCTGCTGTGTTCTACCCGGACGACAAGATCTCCAGGTCGAGACAACGGTAACAGCTCAGGCAAGAAGAAGAGAGTAAGAGAGCGCGAGCGAGGAAGAGCGAGGCATAGAGCGCGAAAGAAAGAAAGAGAGAGTGTGTGAGTGAAGAGAGCAAGAGTGAGCAGAGAGAGAGAGAGGGAGAGAGAGAGAGAGAATACAGTAGTATGTAGGATTGGGGACGAAGGATAAGTGTGTGTATGTTAGCGTGGGTTTAGGACAAGCAGAAGCCCCTCCTGGTCCAGGATGAGTAGGACGTGGTGAACGTGCACTCGCAGCTCACGTATCGCGAGGCAGAGTCACTGCAGCGCAGTCCAGAGAACGATGTGAAACGTTGTGTCGTGTATTGTGTAAGGAGATAATGTGTATTAGTTTTAAGTGGCTGAATAAAAAGAATAGTTAATGATATTTGTTTGTGTTAGGTTAATAGCTCTCCTCTTAGAACTGGAGTACGTCTATGCCAATTTCCCTTGTTAAGGAGAACAAACCCAAAGTGTAAAAGGGACAAAGGTGACGTATGCGATCAAGATTTGTGAACGCTGCGTTGGAGCCTCTCTTTGCTTTCAGGTCAAGAAGTAGTGTAACAATCAGCATTATAAAAGCCATGGAGAATGATGATAAGATCCATGATTCGATAAGTATCTATAAATTGAGAATTTTAGTGTTGAAAATTATTTTTTCTCAAAGTCTTCTCTATTTAACTGGCTTCTCTTTTTTGCCGTTGCTGTTACTACTTGTGTCACATGAGTAAAACTAAGAAAAGAATAAGATACAATCACTATTAAGAACTTCTTTTTATCAGAGCTAGTGACATCTTCCCACCCGCAGAGCTGCTTGAGTTTGCGTAAATTCTCTGCAATCCCTTCTCTGTAAGCGAGTATGAGATGCAACTTTCCTTCTCTTCGATCCCCCCCTCTTCCGTGAGCGAGAATAAGATGCAGCTTCTCGTCTCTTTGTGCGCCTAAGCCGCTGCGAACATACCCGTGCTCACGAGCAGCTGTGACTGTACAAAAAAGCTGCAGTTATACTTGACAGTTGGATAGTTAGAAGCATCACTTTACTTTTTTATGCTTTCTGCTTGTTCTTTCAAAACGAGAGAAGCAGATAATCTTAAGACATTAAGTATAGTTATATCAGAGTAAGCCTAGGAGTAGCTTCAAATTTTTTCTCTCTATGATAAATTAAAACGGCTAAATGTTCAAGCACAGTTTCCGATCCCACGCATGATTTATATGCTAAATGCATACCTTGTTTCATATAATTATGGCTCTACATGTATAGTTCAAAGCCTCTACGTATGCCAACTAATCCGCAGATCAACAATTCCCAACGGGACTTTTTTTCTTATCAGGTTTGGAGCATTTTCTTTCTAAAGCAGTACATAGTTGGTAGAAAAATTTTAGAGTAACTTTATGCTGAAGGTGTTTACTTCATAAAGTTAGAATTATTTTTTATTTAAGAAGATTGTTTCAAAATTAATAAAAGAAATGAAATTATTACGGGCAAATTTTTTTTATAACATTATATTATTAAATTTTATGAAATCAATTTTAAGAATTAAAATTCCTGAAACTGTTATAAATCTTACCTGCTCATAGTAAATAATATTATTGACAATAATAAATAGGTATTATTAAATAAAAAAATGCTGATTTTTTTTTAAATTGAGTTTTTATTTATTAAAAATAAGTTACATATTATGAAAACTACAATCCTAATTTAATTGAGTAACAACAATTTATCATATTACAGTTTAAAAATAAAAATAAGAACTTCAATCGAATATAAGAGAACGATACACTTTTTTCTTTTACTATTTGCTTCTTTTTCTATTCTTTTCCTTTTATTTTCGTACGTAACCTTACATGCGATGTCAGGTGATGGTATATTATTAACTATTGGTAATGATATATCAATTATTTCATTATTATGACTCAATAGCGATATCGTTAAATCAATCACTGATGACTCAATGTTTACTACCGGCGAAGTCATTAGATCAATGACTGGCACTACTAGATGTAGAGCTACCACTGCCGGTGAACTTCAGTTCATAATCTCAAACCTCTTCATAAAAGAAGGTGCATGAAATGCTGGAAAAAGACTCTCAGAGTCTATTGGTACTGACGATGCTGCATCGATGTTTGAGAACGATGCTGTTTTCCATGGTGAAAGAGAGATTGTTCTAGAAAAAAAAGTTCACATAATTATATAAATTATAAATTATCAATAATTTTCAAAAAAAAAGTTATTCAATATAGCAAAGCAATTTACCAAAGAGTGGATAAAAATCCTGAGCTGCGGCCGTAAGTACACTCCACCACACCGTTTCAAGCATCTTAAACTTTTCCATATAGGAAGGTGTAGGAGATGATGAAGGGATATTTTTCATTGGGATGGCGATTTCAGAGCAAGACAATCCTGGAAGAAGACTTGAAAAATCGGTAAATACTACCACTGACATTGCTAGATCAATATTTGAGAGCGGGACTGTCAGCCATGATGAGAAAAAATTGATTCTAGAGGAGATAGAAAAAAGTTATACAACAATTATTTGAGGTTTATTACAAATAAACAAAAATAAATTTATAAAATAATACGTAACTTGCCAAGGAGCACATAAAAATTCTCTTCGCAGTTGAACGCTAGTGGTGGATTCAATTGAACTATCGCTGTCGGTGAATGCGACGGCTGGGTTTCCAGTTCTCCTAACTCGTATAGACTGGAAATTGAGACTCGTTGTAGTGATGTGTAAAATTCTAAATCACCATCATTGAAATCTTGCAGTAGCATACTATCTAAAATATTTCGGAAACTCTATTTCTATAAGCTCTATTTTACTACAGAACGAAGGCGATGGACGTGTTTGAGCCATTTCAATGATTTCACAAAACTAAATATTTTAGCTCTCAGCCCTCCTTTAATGCACTTTAAAACAGCTACTCCAAAAGCTGTGGATTATTTTTCCACTGTATTCTAATTTTTAGAATATTCACGTAGCCAATTGGAGTATTGGAAAAGGATAAGATTTAACTTCCACCACCTATGAATCACGTGCGAACGTCTGTAAAAGAAGGATATTTCATCCCTCTCAATGCTCATATAAAATTTTTCTCCCTCGCATTCATAGTCCTCTTCCTAATAATATACTGTGAAGGATGCCCTAGACTGTCCTAAAGTATAAGAGTCATACTTATCGAATTAATCAAGGAGTAAAGAAGTTAAACTACGAGGTAGCACAACGCATAGGTCAAGACATACTCATTAAGGTATGGTAAAATCTTTATAACTATTTTTTATGTAGTAAATTTTTTCTTTCTTCTACTCGAAACGCAGAAATGTCGTTGAGAGTTATACTTTTTTATATTTCACTCGAGATGCAGAAATGATACTGAGAGTTATACTTTTTTATACTTCACTGAAGACGTAGAAATGATTTGGAGAGTTCTACTTTTCTATATTTCTGACTCATAATTTTACTTTTTTTTCGAGCGTTGTAAGAAGCATAAACACCTTAATTTATATATATATATATATATATATATATATATATATATATATATATATATATATATATATATATATATACACATTTTTTTAAACATAAATATGGTTAAAAAGACTACTGAAGGTGTTATAAGAAGATATCAGGAACGTCTGATTTATCGTGCTTTACGACGACGTACAACTTCTGAACAACAATCTCCTAAGTTTTGTCCTGACTACGATCAAAGAAGACAATATATTTCTTCCATCAACATCATCACCACCACCATCACTCGCAGTAAGTTCTCCATTGCCCGAAAATTTTGAGACGTAGTCTGAAGAACATGAATGTGCGCTTATCGGAAGAGTACACATGTCTTTAAAAAAAGAAGAAGTAAAAATAATAACTCGCGAAAAACAAAAAATAATTAAGGAAAGAGGAAAAATTATTAAAAAATTACGAAAAAAAGAGACTTTAGAAAAAAAAAAAAAAACCAAAAGGCAATAGAGAAGAAGCTAAAAGCTGATTGATTCGAGACGGAAAGATGCAAAAAAAATTTTATAAAAATCCTTTATCTCAAAAATTATTAACTGATATGTTTTAATTTCGAGTGCATATTTGTAAGAATGTATATATATATATATATATATATATATATATATATACATATATATATATATATATATATATATATATATATATATATATTGTGATGTGTCGTGCCTTGCTCGCTTTGCAGTCAGCAGCAAGACACGGTACATATAATATTTATTCTCAATTATTCTTAAGGGCCATTAGGAGAGGTGGATAGCTGGTATTCAAACACATACAATCAAGGAAAGCACATCTATTCATATTTAAAGATAATGCGTTTATTCTTACAATGACTATACTTGCCATACAAAAAGAATGTTAACGTCCAGCCATCCGACAAAACCTATCAAATAACAACTCGGCCCTGTGGGTGCAGGTGCAGCAGTTGCTGTTCGGCACAGTGCTTTCGCGGTAGGGACAGGATTAAGGGAAACAGGCCCACCATTAACACTCCTATGGAGAGGTACAGTGCAACTTGACCTCGGGCACTGGGAGATCCGTCTGGCAGGCGTCAGCACTCGGATGGCACGAATCTCAGTAGAAGCTGCGTGTATACGCCTGCAACCAGTTGGGTCAGCAACAGGTAGCCATGGCTGCGTCTCCTGTTGTCGCCTGATACGGAGCTCGCCTCACTAACTTACGCAAACGCAACCGACGTATACAAAAGTACGACTTTTTGGCAAGCAGACAAGAGTGAGAGTGACTCTCCTCCCGGCCCGCTGATCCGTGCTGCCTTGGCACCTCAGCCACTTATACAGGTGTGTGTTGCGTTGTTACACACACACACACACCAAGTGTTACCCACAGTCGGGAATCGGTCGTGTTGCCCATAGTAGAGATGGATACCTATGCATGGGTTTGGGATAAGGTAGGGGTAGTGTGCACTGTACCGCCTCTCCTCCTGTCTGCTATCACAAAACCGATGTTCTGACTGTGACGGTGACTCGTATATATATACACATTACGAATGTTAAATTTGTATGTAAAAGAAAAATAATTTTACGATGTAATAAAATTTTTTATTTTTTGAATAAGAATTCTATCTATTCAAATTTTGTCTTAATTATACTGAAATTCAACTTTTAATATTCTTCTTATGCGCAAAAAAATACTGCATATAAATTTTTTAAAATTAAAAGTACATTTATTTATCACCAACATTATTTGTTTTAATAATAATTAATAGTTTACTGTTTAACGTTCAAAATTTCATAATTCTTACGACTTTGCATCTAATCTTTTATTGCCAACACATTTTTCTCACCACACATTAAATCAATATGAAAGCTATGATGTTTGCACGGCACGTAGTCTTGTATGAGATTTGCAAGAGCAGAGCACCCATTTATTAATAACTCTGAAAAAATATCTATTTATTATTTACAAGAAAATGTATATTATTATTATACTCAAGTTATTTTTTATTAAGTTAATGATACATAATTACATAACAGTATATTTTACGACAATTTTTTTTTCTCAAGACCTTTCACATAAACGATTCTAAGGTCAAACAGCATGCGTTTAAATGTTTATATTCCCCTTCAGTAAGAGATATTACTAGAATTCCAGTTTATACCATGAAAATTAGCTTCCAACAATTAATTCTGTTTATTTTTGGTACTTTTTTGATAAGTCCTCCAATGGAAAAGGCGGTTTGAGTACAATGATGGACGGGAAAGTATCCATGTCAAGGTCAATAAAAAAATTTTCTTTGAAAATAAATACGTAAGCATAGCTTTTAGAACCTTGCAAATCTACAATATACTTTATTTTATAAGAAAATGTAATTGATGTTACTTAGCCAAGTGTAATCAAATGAATAAATTCTACTGCTAAATGTGGCTTATAACATATACTTCCTAGTTTAACACACATACATGCGCGATTTTACATCCCTTCTCCTCCTCTCTATTTCTCTCGTATTTGTCGAACTTGGAATGTAAAAGGAGTTGCTATCGCCAATACCACTTCCTTCTATGAAATCTTTCGTTTAGTTAACTTCTGATTTTAAGTTAGCCATGGCTACTGTTCAATGTTTTAAAGATGTGATACATTGTATATAGCAATCATATCAACAATTAATCAATAGTAATGCTGATATATCTCAAATCCAAAGATTAATAGACACTAACCTTATAATTGCTAAGGATTTTCATATTTTTAATCAAAGAAGTAATTTAATTACATCAGAAAAACAAAAATTCCAATCTGCTAAGGCTTTACTCAAGACTGTTATACAACTATTATATGATTATTTAGAAGTAGTAGAAGCAAAAAGGATACTTATAAATGAACCGGAAGATTTGGTGACACAGTGAAAAGTGGCAATAGCAGTCAAGGTATTTGAAAATGAACGTGAAATTTTTGTACTAGAAAGTAATAAAAACATTGTAACATCAGTTGAGACATGTAAAACTACAACCACAGCATGCAATAATAATGAGAGTGTTGTACCAGCAGCAGCTTCTAATTGCGTTCAAGGTAAAGATAAAGGAGAAGCAAAAACATCAACACCTACGGTATGTGTTTAAAGTGATGGTATAGTACCGCAATACAAGTTCCACATGATGAAAATGATGCATCCGTAAGTTTGAATGATGTGAATAGCGCATTTGAAAATCGCATCACAACTGCTTTAACTGTGAATTTGAAGCACTAAATATAAAAAGTTTCTTAAAGATGCCAAACAGCAACTTGTTCAACAAATTCAACAATCTTTAGAGGTATATCAAGCGCTCAAAGTTAATACGATGTTGACAGCTGAATATCTGATAGTTAAAGATAATGTCAAGGATGTAGATTTAAAATATTTCAATACAAAATCGCATACTATTTACCAGACGACTAACTTGAATAAATGGTTTGAGATGAATGTACGACAGCTGATAGAGAAAAATATGGATGATATTCAAAATAAAGAATCTGGTTGGACACTGCACTCAATGAGTTGTAAATATGAATAAGCTTAATCCTATGCGAGGTCATTCTTTCATAGACTTGCCGAATTATATAAAAAAAAAGCTTGTCAATATCATAAACAGAGATGTTCAATGTTTTATCAGCAATACATCCAGTGAAAAGCAATCCACAGAGCATCTTTAACTATTTTGAATATGAAGGAAAGTTGAAATTTAATGGAATGGAGTTCCCTGTAAGACCTAAAAATATTGACAAATTTGAAAAACAAAACAATGTTTCAATTAACTTATATTTAAAAAAAAGAAGGGTAGTACTTACATTGTCTTTCCAAGTCACTTGACTGCAAATAAAAAACAAATCCATGTAAATCTTTTACTTGTTAAGAGGTTTTACATAGATGATTAAGAAGAAAAAGAAATAGAAGAAGAGAATAATAAAGATTTGAAGCATTAATATCATTATGTTTGGATACAAAATTTATCTTGCTTAGTACGCAAACAGTAATCAAAACATGAGCATGCTGCAAATATATGTGATCGTTGCCTTCACTATTTTTGGTCCAAAAAAAAGTAAGAAATGCATGAAGTATATTGCAAAAATGTACATACTCTACCTGATAGAAAAAACAATGAGCATATATATAAATGTATTATATTCAAGCATATAAATACATATATAAAAATGTTTGTATGTATTGAAGTTTACTCTAATTATAAAATTTTAGATACAAGAATGGAATACCTTTTGTTGTATACGCAGACATTGAATGTTTACTGGAACCTGCCGAAAGTGACCGTGCAAATCAATGTCAAAAGGCATTTGGTATTGGTTATTTTGCCAAGTGCTATTATGATGATAGTAAATCAGAGTATAAAGCTTATAGACAGTGTGATGAAGATGAAAAAACACCTGATCAGTGATTTGTTCAAGATGTATATTTTCTAGCCCTAAAACTAGAAGAAACGTATGAAAATCTTTTGAAAATGATTCACCTGACGAATAACAAACAAAGAAATTCAACAAGGCTTTATTGTGTCATATACGCAACCAACCATTTACTTTAATTTATAAAAAAGCTAGAGATCACTGTCACCTTACGGGAAAGTGAGTATACTTTTTTTCATTATAGTAATAATAGTAAGTATACCAACAATAATGATAGTAATAGTAATCAATTAATATTCAGACATGATTTTGTCATAGATATCGTGGACCCACACACAACAAGTGTTCTATAAACTATCAAGACAAGAGAATAATACCTATAATTTTTCATAACTTGAACGGTTACGATTGACACTTGTTTATCAAAGAACTCGCTACATATTTTCCAGGAAGAATTCAGCTTTTGCCGCAAACAAAAAAATATATCTCGTTTACAAAATACGCTAAAGGAATAGAAATCAATCTCCGATTTATCGATTTATTTAAACTTATGGCTCCATCTCTTGACAAACTATCCTCATATTTGAAAGAACTAAAAATTCTAGAAACAATTTCCTTAAGTGATGATAAATATACTTACGATCAGATAAATTTATTTAAAAAAAGGTGTTTACCCTTATGAGTACATTTCTTTATTTAAAAAACTAAAAGAAAATAAATTGCCATCAAAACAATACTTCTACAGCAGTTTTTACGAAGCTCACATAACCGATGAAGAGTATGAGCATGCTGAAAATTTTTGAAGTAATTTTAACATTGGAACTTTTGGAGAGTATTCTGATTTATATTTAAAGACTGACATACTTTTACTCGCTGAAATTTTTGAAAATTTTCGGAATAGCTGTCATGAGGCGTATGAATTAGACCCAGCTCATTATTTTACAACTTCTGACTTAACCTGGGATGCTATGTTAAAGTATACAAAGGTAATTTTTTTCACATACATGCTTGCGTACACCACAATTATGATAAAAGTTTTTGGTTTTATAATATGTGAAATTAGAGTTATTAACAGACATTGACTTAGTTATGTTTAAGCTAATAATCTTTACATGAAAGAAGACTTTCAAGAAGATAAAGATAAAAAATATCTTATGTACTACGGCTTCGTGGGATGGGATATGACCTAACCATTAAAATATGCAGGTTGTAAATGAATTCAAAATACAAATTCACTCGGCATTTTAAATGTGCCTGATGATGCTGAGATCAGCTATATACATAAAATGGATCTTGAATATCCTAAAACCCTTTACAATGCTCATAAAGATATAATAAAATAAACTAATGACGCAAGAAAATAAACTAATGACCATCGTGTATGACAAAGAACGATATGTGATACTCTAGCATGCTCTCAAGCAAGCTGTAAATCATGGTCTCCGTATAAAAAAAATTTATAGAACTCTATAGTTTGAACAGAGTTCT